>NC_089504.1:347408249-347708249 GCF_036850995.1 Saccopteryx leptura | reverse complement strand
AAAGAATAAAGCTAAGAGAACCATTCAAGATCTGGCGAAATGACACTTCCTCTGCCAGAGCCTCCTTGTCTTCCCGGGGTTGATTTCATGATTCATTCCTCTGGGTAGCTTTCTATTCTATATATGACATGTTTAATTTCTCCACTAGGCTGTGAGCCCCTACAAAGGAAGACTATCGCACCCATTATTTTGTTCCTGGCATGACTGACACACAGCAGTTGCTCAGTGATGATGGGTGGAGGGATGAACGGCTAGAAAAAAGAGACTGAAGGATGGCTAACATTAGGATAAAAACAAAAAGATACAGCAAAGCTGGTGTGACCATGCCGAAGGGTCACGATCTGGAGGATGAGAAAGAAGACTAACGTTAGCTATTCACACTATGACCAGACTGTAAAGAATTTTAAATGTCAGGGAGAGAATAAACTTTATTTGGTGGACAAAGGGGAGTGATTAAAAGTTTTGAAGCATGAATGGTTTCAGGAAGATGTGCCTTTCCTTTACTATCTATCATATTTCTGAGCTAACCTCCTTCACTTTCAGCAGAAGTGCACTTGTGGAATGCAAACTCATTCAAATGTCACACCAAATACAACATATTAGAATGCTAAGTTTGCTGTATCTCACATCATAGAAGTGGTTTCGGGATTATCCACACGATTAACTCCATGAGTCATTAGCATAAACAATGAGGAGGTCAGCCAAGCTGAATGAGGAACAAGTTAAAAGCAGAGAGTTCTATGCTGATCCTACTGGAGATGAAAATTCAGTCACCAGTTCTAGACTGGTGGCTTTCTGATTCCAGCAGCTTCCACTTCCCTGTGTGACCTTCACTGGAACTGTTACCCAGGAGGCATGGGCTGGGCATACAGGCTTCCTGACATGTCTCAGGATTCCATGGGTGACTCAGCAATGGGCTGGCCACCACTAAAATCATCTGTTACCTGCCACCATCAGAAAACATAATGCATTGGGAACCATACTCTCAAGACCAAGGAGCCCCAGAAAGACCTGAAACTCCAGAGAGGAAAAGGCAAGAACAGAGAGCCACAGGTGCCAACAAATTCGTTCCTGAGTTTAGGCCTCCTTTCTACACCTTGGTTTTCCTTCTCCTCCTGTTGAGTCCCCCTGCTCTCTATGAAGTGGGAAGGCCTGCTAAAGGACAGATTCATCCAAAGGCCTCACTAGAGCAGAAATCCTTACTAAAGATTTTTAAAGACACAGGGCAAGAGAAAAAAAGCGGGTAAAGGGGGTTCTGGGTCAGCATTAAGCAAAGAAAACGCATGGACAGGATGGGGGTGAAATGTGGGAGAGAAATAAGCAGACTTAAGAATGAATCTGTTCCTCACACCGTACACAGACATTAATGCAAAATGGCTTACAAACCTAAATGTAAGAGCTAAAACTGTAAGAGTTTTCCTTAGAAGAAAATGTACGAAAAAACCTTCGTCACCTTGGGTCAGGCAAAGCTTTCTTAAATATGACACCAA
Organism: Saccopteryx leptura; assembly: GCF_036850995.1. Classification (NCBI taxonomy): domain Eukaryota; kingdom Metazoa; phylum Chordata; class Mammalia; order Chiroptera; family Emballonuridae; genus Saccopteryx; species Saccopteryx leptura. The sequence continues at coordinate 347,706,759 of NC_089504.1, read as the reverse complement.
AAGCACAAACAAGCAAAGAAAATACATAAGTTAGACTTTAACAAAATTTAAAATTTGAGCTTCAAAAGAAAACATTAAGAAAGTGAAAAAGATAACTCAAAGAATGGGATAAAATATTTGCAACTCATGTATCTGATAAGGAGCTTGCATCCAGAATATATAAAGTACTCTTATAACTCAATAATAAAAAGATAAATAACCCAATTAAAAAATACAAAAAGTTTTTTTTAAATGCCCAAAGGGGCCCTGGCCGGTTGGCTCAGTGGTAGAGCGTTGGCCTGGCGTGCGGAAGTCCCAGGTTCGATTCCTGGCCAGGGCACACAGGAGAAGCGCCCATCTGCTTCTCCACCCCTCCCCCTCTCCTTCCTCTCTGTCTCTCTCTTCCCCTCCCGCAGCCAAGGCTCCACTGGAGCAAGGATAGCCTGAGCACTGGGGATGGCTCCAAGGCCTCCGCCTCAGGCGTTAGAATGGCTCTGGTCGCAACAGAGCGAATGGGCAGAGCATCGCCCCCTGGTGGGCGTGCCGGGTGGATCCCGGTCGGGTGCATGTGGGAGTCTGACTGCCTCCCTGTTTCCAGCTTCAGGAAACGAAAAAAAGAAAAGAAGAAAAAATGGCCAAAAGATTCTTATTTCTTTTTTAAAGGCTCTTAATAGATATTTCTCCAATGAAAATATACAAATGGCCAATAGGCACATGAAAAGATGCTCAACTTCACTATACCAAGAAAACACAAAATGAAATCACAATGAGGCCCTGGCCAGATGGCTCAATGGTAGAGCGTCGCCTGGCATGTGGATGTCCTGAGTTCGATTCCTCAGTCAGGGCACACAGAAGCACTCTCCATGTCTCCCCCCTTCCCCTTTTCTCTATCTCTCTCCCTCCAGCACATGGCTCCATTGGTTCAAGCACGTTGGCCCCAGGCACTGAGGATGGCACTGTGGAGCCTCCACCTCAGGTACTAAAAATAGCTTGGTTTCCAGTATGGCCCCAGATGAGCAAAGCGTCGGCCCCAGACAGGGATTGCTGGGTGGATCCGAGTTGGGGCACATGTGGGGAGTATGTCTCTCTATATTCCCTCCTCTTACTTGGAAAAGAAGTAAAAAACGAAAGCACAATAAGATAGCATTTCACACCCACCGAGATGGCTATTAAAAAAAAAAAAAAAAGACAGAGAGCTCTGGCCACATAGCTCAGCTGGTTAGAGCATCATCCTAATATGCCAAAGTTGCATGTTTGTTTGTTTGTTTTGTTTTTTTATTGTTGTTGTTTTTTCTGAAGTTGGAAACGGGGAGGCAGTCAGACAGACTCCCGCATGCGCCGGACCGGGACCCACCCGGCACGCCCACCAGGGGTGATGCTCTGCCCATCTGGGGTATTGCTCTGCCGCAATCAGAGCAAACTTTGCTCCAATGGAGCCTCGGCTGCGGGAGGGGAAGAGAGAGACAGAGAGGAAGGAGAGGGGGAGGGGTGGAGAAGCAGCTGAGCGCTTCTCCTATGTGCCCTGGCCGGGAATCGAACCCGGGACTCCCGCACGCCAGGCCGACGCTCTACCACTGAGCCAACCAGCCAGGGCCACATGTTTGGTCCCCAGTCAGGGCACATACAAGAGTCAACCAATGAATGCGCAAATAAGTGGAACAACAAATCGATGTTTCTCTGTCTCTCCCTTCCTCTCTCTAAAATCAATGTGTGTGTGTGTGTGTGTGTGTACATATACTATGTATATATTTTTAAGACAAATAATAACAAGTGTTGGCAAGGATGTGAAAAAACTGGTACGCCCCTACACACACACACACACTGCCGGTGAAAACGTAAAATGGTGCAGCTACTTTGAAGAACAAGGCTAGCAACTTCCCGAATGTTAACATAGTTACCATCAGCTGCTCCTATTCCTTCTGATCAACTGGGTGAGTCTTCACACACACCTGGTTCCTAAAATGGCCAACAGGTCATCAAGCCAGGTCTGTCTTTTCTGGTCTCCACACCTCTCTCAAAGGCTATCTCTTTCCTAACTCCAGGCTCTTTGAATTGTATTTCATCCATTAAAACACTGATTTCTTCTCTTTATCAGTTCTCCCATGACAGAGCCAAAGTATTCTGATTTTTGTCCGTTTCCTACCCAGTTTTCCTCCACCAAGTCCATGGACTGCATCTTTATCCATAAGAACAGCTCATGCGACGACACTGACCTCTCAAAGGCCTCTCTTTTCCAACCTAGCCGTAACTCAAACACCTCATGAGAGTAATTTTACTACAGATAAAGACATATCCATCCTTCATCTCTCACATACACCATCAGCCATAGACCATCATGGCCTAAACGCCTAAACTGGTGGGAAACTGAAGAATCAAAGAAAAGGTGATAACCGAAACCTCAGATTTGTAAAGCATTGCAACAGGGGGCTTCTGAATGAAGTAAGGTCATCTCCAAGAAATGCTAGCAATCCACTAAGAACAATGTGGTCCTGATCCCCAATGGTAAGACCTTTTTTTTTTTTTTTTTTTACAGAGACAGAGTCAGAGAGAGGGATAGACAGACAAGAACGGAGAGAGATGAGAAGCATCAATCATTAGTTTTTCGTTGAAACACCTTAGTTGTTCATTGATTGTTTTCTCATATGTGCCTTGACCGTGGGGCTACAGCTGACTGAGTAACCCCTTGCTTGAGCCAGCGACCTTGAGTCCAAGCTGGTGAGCTTTGCTCAAAGCAGATGAGCCCACACACAAGCTGGTGACTTCAGGGTCTCGAACCTGGGTCCTCCGCATCCCAATCCAATGCTCTATCCACTGCGCCATCGCTTGGTCAGGCAAGACTAGTGAGATTTTATACTCTTCTTCTGGGGAGATGCCTCCATCTCCCAAATGGGGACGTTTAAGTACCAGACCTTTTGCAAACTGAGTTGAAGCAATAAAACTTGGAACTGACTGACCTTGGAAGCTCAGCCTGTGCAGGGCAGTGGTGCCTGGAGCATTCCCCCTGAGGTGCTCGCTCATTATGTCCAGAGGCATGAGTCTTGCTTACAGTCAATGCCTTTCCAGCTAGCCCTCAAACTTTCTCAAAGTTAGCAAAGGAAAAGGGAGGACTGCTGAGTCCAACAGAGTAGGAACAACAGATACCTATCCTCCTGCCACTCAGAGGCTTCCACCTGATGCCCCCATTTGAGCAGGCTGATAACCACCTATCAGAAAACCAAGCACCACACACACTCCCGCGGACCGGCATGCACAGGAGCATATACTTGAGCATACATTCAGGTTCTCTAACAAGACCATAATTCCCCTGTCCTGGCACGTGGCTGAGAGATAGGACAAGGAATGTGAGGCAAAAAAAAAAAACAGGACCTGCCTCTCAAGCCCCACTGGCCAGCACAGCCCACAGTACTGGACAATGAACTGCATCTTTTGGTGTAATCACAACACAGCTAATTCTCCACCCGGGCCCTCCATTTCTTCATGTATAAAATAAGGGACCCAAGATCACTTTTAGCTAGCTGTAATAATATTCCTGACTCTTGGATCTTTCCCAGCTCTCTGCACAGACAGGGATGCTTTCTAGTGAGAAGCAGGCAGCAGAACAAAATCAAGGACTGACTTTTGGGCAGGGACACAGGGTTCACATTTTGATGACCCAGATTATGTTATCAAACGACTCCTGAGGCAGAAGGAACAGGCAAGAAACATCCCCCAGAGGTCTGGGCATTAAATCAGTGGTACTTTCTACCCTGGCCAACCCTCACATCAGTACTGAAAACAGTTAACTGCCCAAGACCAAGAAACCAACAAAGACCTCACCATACATAAGTGCTTTTCTGTATTAGATGTAAAGATCTAAAATCCTGGCTCAGACTATGGTTTATCAACCTCCAACCAAAGGCTCCTCTACCAAAGCAAAGCTAAGTCTTGCTGGCCCTGGGTCTTCCGTCATCATTTGGTCTTAAGGGCAATTTCAAATGCTCAGAAAAGTTAGGGGGATTAAAGAACTGAAATGCACAGCAAGCCATTAGCTTCCTCATTCCAAACTTTATTTGGTGAAGTTGGTTGTTTCAGGTCCTATTACTTATTCTGCTCATTCCTGGGGTAGGGACTCACAATGAAATGGTCAGAATGCAAGGGGCAAGTGGTTGGAAGAGAAGAAGAAAGACCCTAAACAAATAGGACATAAAGTCCACCAACTCAGACACTGGGCTGGGCCCCAACTTCCTGACAGGGACTGCTGGACAATCTCAAAGCACCCCAAGGATCCAGGGGACTGCTCTCTCTTCCTAACCACTACCCAGTATCACACTCTTTATGTCAATCCAACAGAGAGCTAAATAAATGAGAAGTCAAAGTCTTTGACATGAACACCATAGGAGAATGCAAGAAGACATTATTTCTACTATGAATAGTCCTTATAATCCAGCCTCACCTTCTATCAAATGGTTACATTCTCTCTTCTCCCTAACCCAGGAAGACACCCTTAAAGTGTCTGGTTCAAGGAAGCCTGAAATTCGCCAGTTGATACATCTTGATCAAGAAGAAAAAAACGAAACCCAGAAAGGACTTCCATAGCCACGGGTAAGGTGGTCTGTAGGATGGCAAACTTTGAGCAGCCACACCAACCAAACGCCCAGAAATAGTGGAACAGTCAAGCAGGCCAATGCCACTTGCCCTGTCAACTGGACAGTGAGCTGGCAGTGGGTTATAAAGAGGAAAAACACATGCAACACACGAGGTGGGATAAGAGAGAGGGGAGATGAAGACGATTCCACCGCACCCAGGCCTAGCCTCGGCGATCCAGGACACCCGAAGCGAGCATACCAGACGCAGGACGCCGGAGGGGCTGGAGGGAAGGAGAGGCGGCGACGGCATACCACGGAGACACCAGGCCTCGCGTGGCGCGCGAGGAGTGAACACCCGGCCGGGACGGCGTGCCAGGGTGGGGTGGGCGTGCAAGTGTCTTGGCGAGGGGGTTGCAGGCGTCACTGGCAGGGCCCGCGGGGCGAAGGCAGGGGGTGGCAGGGGGCGTGGGAGAGCGCGGGGGAGCTAGTTACCGTGTGGTTCACCCCCCACATCAGGACGCTGAGGATCGGCTCGCTGGCCCGGAATAGCTTCACTTTCTGGCACACGAAATGCTTCTTCTTGGTCTTGGTCTTGCTGGCGCTTAGCGGCGCCACCGCCACCGCCGTGGTGCTGGTGCAGTTGGACGACATGCCCGGGGAGGCGGCGGCGGCGGCGTAAGGGGGGGCGGCCGAGACGGCGCACAAGCCAGCGGCCCCAGGCCTCCCCCGGACCGATCCCCACCCCCGCTCCCTCACCGCGCCATGGTCGCGCCCGTCCCGTTACCTCCCCACCCCGCCCGGGTGGTTCCGTCCACCCCACGCTCCGCCCTCCCTGCCCCGCCCCCAGGGAGCCGGCCGGCCCGCTCCGCACCCCGCTCCAGGGCGTTGCCACCGCCCTGCAGTCTCCAGGCTCTCTCCTCCCTGCTGGAGTGGTACTGCCCGTCCCGGGGAGGCAGTGGCGCCCCGCCCGCCCCTCCTCCCCGGGCCTGAGGAGCCCGGCTGGCCTCCGCGCGCCTCAAAGCCTCGCGCCGGAGCGAGGAGGGGAGAAGGGCTGGGTGGGTCTCGCTGACTCCCGGGGGAGGGGCTCCCTGTCCGGGCCCCCAAAGCCAGGATTTGGCTCTTTCCCGCAACCTGACGTGCCAAGATGGCGGCGGCACCACCACATGGGAGGGGAGAAGGGGCGGGAATGCGAGGAGGGTGGGACGTACCATCCCCACCCCGGGGGAGAGAGGAGGAACAGAGCAAAGGGAAAAGGAAGTCCTGCCGGGAAAACCGAGGAACGCCCCCTCGCCCCACCCAAGCGTGGATCTTCCCACTCCCCAGGGCCTAGGGCGGTGCTCCACCCACGGGACACGCCCCTCTCCCCCAGGGCCAATGAGAGGAGCCGGCCGGGAGCCCTGGGTTTTATGAATGGGTTACGCACCCACCAACTCACCTGCTGCCCGGTCTTCTCCCGCCAACGGGTCAAGTTAAAGAGACTGCTGGCACCTTAATCACCTGTCCTACAGCAGTCATAATCGTCTTATTCTCTGGCTCACTTCATGAAATCCTTGAGTAAACTGCCCACTCTGTTACATAATTCCTTTCGGACCATGGATCTCCAGATATTTGACCCCAGTGACAGGTTAGTGTTCTGTACAGAAATCCGTAAATTTGGTTCTCACAACATAGTCGCTCTTTAAACAGTTAGAAAAGTAAATTTACCCTTTATTACAAAGTAACATAATAAAATACATAATTAACCCTAACATAGGGGAACAGGAAGAGATGAGTAAATGAATGACAAGTGTATGTTACTTTCTCTTTGGGGAAAAACTGCGTTTTAAATATTACAGTGCCTGGCATCATTACAAGCACTCAAAAATATAAATCCAAATTCATTTTAAGCAGAATTAGGAATTACCAGAAAAGGAACTAGCCCAGCTAATGTGTGGGTCAAGAGTGCCCAAGATCGAGTTCTTGAGTCAAATGAGGGCTTGTGGTGAAAGAACAGAAAAGGGAAAGGAGTAAAGACAGGAAATTGGTCCCATATGGTTTTGGTTTTTTTAATAAATGACTAAAAAATAGTAGCAAACAACTCCAAGAAATCTAGACTTATTGTAATAAGATCACTACATGATAAAAGGTAAGCCATGAAATAAACAGCTTCCATTTTCTTTTCTTTTAAGAGCCAGTGAGCATACTGGCAATTTGGTGCTGACTCATAAAATCATTTGACTACATCATTGCACTTCCCACATCAAAGACTAAGCAGTATAAAAGGATAGACACCCTAGGTCCTATCAATAAACCCAAGCCCCTCCTAAACTAGCTGGATTTGAGAGGGAAAAAAAAGCTGACCTGCCTTACTATATTACTCAATAACATACAATGTGGTTTCACTATACAGTCAAGTCACTTACAAACAACATATTGGAACAACATATTGGTTACAAAGGTAACTTTTTTTAAAAAAGCATGTAAAAATTACCATTTGTATATATACACACTATACTTTTAACAGTTTGAAAGAAGTCCAATGGTTCAGCAGTTCATGGAGGGATTTTTAAATATTTTCCCCTTTCAGATTCTGTCACTGCTTTGGCCCTGCCCCCACCTGACATCGTTCTGTCACAAATTTACTAAATCAAGTAAATGTTCATTTATTCCAGTAAACACAATCTACCTCAGAGACTCTAGAGAGTGAGATTTCTAAATGGTCCGGTATATGCTGAGGGGGTGGGATAGGCATAATCAGAATCACGACCACCGGGAGCAGCCTTCCAGAGCAGGAGTGCTGACACCTAGATGGTCCAGTGCCCCCACACTAAAAACACTCAAAACCCACTCTGCAAGAGTTGCTGAGGGTCCCATAAAGCACATCACACTAGTTCTCAAAGTAGCTGTTTCAGGAATCAATGGAGGAGAGTCACTTTGAACAGTGGTGTTTGACATCTGTGGAAGAAGTCACTTGAGCTCTTATAAAGAGAATTTTTAAGGGATTAGCAGTTTCCCTGGAAAATTCAGGAAAACCAGTGAAAGGATGGTTTTCATCTTTTCATGAAGTTCTTCTCCTGAGCTACTGAGGTTCTCTGTAGAGAGTAGATATTCCGCTTCACCCGATCCTCTAGGGAGGAGGTAGATGCACTCTCTAGCTTCATGCGGCTAGGGAGAGAAGACAAACGAATGTGACAAATATGTGTCAACTGGTCATCTAGCAAAATTAGAAGTAACAGGTTGCTTCTTTTTTACACAAGGCAGCTGTAAAAACACAAGTTCTTTTAAGTCTACACAGATTACTTTCGAGTGACTCCATTTGGAACTCAATTTTTTAAACTCGTTTCAAAGGGAACATTTATCTGTTTTGGACAAGTCAAATCTTCATTAGAAAAAGACTTCCTGAGCCATGAATTCTTGTTTAAAAGGAAGGCCAAGCCTGACCAGGTGGTGGCGCAGTGGATAGAGCGTCGGACTGGGATGCGGAAGGACCCAGGTTCGAGACCCCGAGGTCGCCAGCTTGAGCACAGGCTCATCTGGCTTGAGCAAAGAGCTCACCAGCTTAGACCCAAGGTCGCTGGCTCCAGCAGGGGGTTACTCGGTCTGCTGAAGGCCCGCGGTCAAGGCACATGTGAGAAAGCAATCAATGAACAACTAAGAAGTCACAACGCGCAATGAGAAACTGATGATTGATGCTTCTCATCTCTCTCCGTTCCTGTCTGTCCCTGTCTATCTCTGCCTCTGTAAAAAAAAAAAAAAAAAAGAAGGCCAAGGAGCCCTGGCAAGTTGGCTCAGCAGTAGAGTGTCGACCTGGTGTGTGGAAGTCCCGGGTTCAATTCCTGGTCAAGGCACACAGAAGAGACCACCTGCTTCTCCAACCCTCCCCCCTCCTCTCCTTTATCCCTTTCTTCCCCTCCCACAGCCATGGCTCGATTGAGCACATCGTCTCGCACACTGAGGAAAGCTCCATGGAGCCTCTGCCTCAGGCACTAAAAATAGTTTGGTCTTTGTTGCGAGCATGGCCCCAGATAGGCAGGCCCTAAATGGGGGTTGCCAGGTGGATCCCTGTCAGGGAACACGGGGAATCTGTCTATCTCCCCTCTTCTCATTTAGAAAAGAAGAAAAAAGAAAAAAGGAAGGCCAAGGAGATTCAATGAAAATACCAATTCACTTCTCTTCCTCTAAAATAAAAAACATCCTACTCTCTGGCCAGCTCTGGCCAGCAGCTGGGAGTGGTAATAAAGATGATCTGGAGACTGAGCTCCATGTTCTCCCTGCACAGACACAGAAACACTGGGAACACAATCAGTGAACCAGCTGCCCAACTGCCTGCTTGGCACCATCACCATGAAAGCTGGGCAGGAAGAAGATGCACTCACTGGATAAACTTCCTGTCCCGAGAGCCCAGCTTCTCCAGCCTCTGCTCTCGTTCATCATCCTTAGCGTGCTTCTTAAGAATGTTCAGTCTCTCTTCCTCCCGCCACTTGGCGTTTTCCATCATCTCTTGCCGTTTTCGCTCGAGTTCCTCTGATGAAAGCTTTCTGTTGAACACAAAAACCATCCTTTCAGGTCTACTCTACAAGCAAAAAAATGGAGTCACCAAAGGGAGAACAGAAATTAGGTAGGACTCCACGTTCTCCAGCTCACTGCTCTTTCCATGGATATGCCCAAACTATCATCAAACTCAGCATGAGTTTCCCTCCTTCCTAACATCTTGGTCAGTGGTTTCAGCCAGATTTCAAAGATGTTTAGTGAAAGATGCCACACCCTCATTCAATAATTTATAGAACAGAGGACTAAGTTATCCATGTGACTGTTGACATCTACCATCTACCCACCCACCGGAGATGCTTCGAATCCATGGACACAGTCTATGAATATACCACTTCAGGACTAAGTTAGAAGCCATGTGCCTAAAGAATTTAATTTGCCCTGGCCAGACAGCTCAACTGGTTAGAGTGTCATCCTAATATGCAAAGTTGTGAGTTTGATCACTGGTCCGGACACACACAGTAACAAATTGATGTTACTGTCTCTCACTCTCTCTAAAATCAACAAATTAAGGGGGGGAAAAAGAATTTAACTTAACCTCAGAAAGTAATAGCTGAGTCTTCTTTCTATCACTCACTGCAAATGAAGTTAGAGTAACATGTTGGTCATGAACCAGCTCAATCACTATTTAACAATGTCAGACACCCAAATCCATTGCTTCCAAATGGGTGTGATGTACAAATCCCCCTTTAAAAGGAAACATTATTGCCTGATCAGGCAGACACAAAAGAAAAAAAATTTTTTTAAATTCTCACAGGTCTTTGCAGAACTATTCCATGTCTCTCAATCTGAAAAATAATGATTAAATCGTGCTATGAAAGGATTTACAGCCATAATTTTTCTCTTTTTTTATTAATTTGCATCATCTTAGTTAAATAAAACAACCTCAACCACCTGGAACACCAAATCAAAACAAAGACATATCACAAAATCCATGCATTAAAGTTTCTGTGTTTTTACACCCAGAAGAGAGAGGTCTTGAGACCTCTAACTCATTTTAAATTATAAAGTTCAACAAAAACTCTAAGGGCAATAAGAAAGACTGACAGAGAAAGACAAGTTCACGTGACGGCAGACAGCAAAAGAGACAAAATCAAAGCGGGATCTCAGCACAGTCATGTACTGACCATAAGCCTTAAAATATAAAGATACAGGTCCTGGCCGGTTGGCTCAGTGGTAGAGCGTCAGCCTGGCGTGCGGGGGACCCGGGTTCGATTCCCGGCCAGGGCACATAGGAGAAGCGCCCATTTGCTTCTCCACCCCCCCCCCTTCCTCTCTGTCTCTCTCTTCCCCTCCCGCAGCCAAGGCTCCATTGGAGCAAAGATGGCCCGGGCGCTGGGGATGGCTCCTTGGCCTCTGCCCCAGGCACTAGAGTGCCTCTGGTTGCGGCAGAGCGACGCCCCGGAGGGGCAGAGCATCGCCCCCTGGTGGGCAGAGCGTCGCCCCTAGTGGGCGTGCTGGGTGGATCCCGGTGGGGTGCATGCGGGAGTCTGTCTGACTGTCTCTCCCCGTTTCCAGCTTCAGAAAAAAATAAAAATAAATAAATAAATAAATAAAGAAAATACAAAAATAAATATATATATATATAAAGGTACACACTCATGAGCATCCATCCGTAAGAGTGGCATGAATTACAGCACAGCTGAACAACTGACCCAGGGTCACCCGTAAAAGATTACATTACATGTAATACACTCTATCTGGGAAGGCACAGAAATATGTAACATTAACAGATTTTGGAAAGTTGTCAGTCAAATATAAACCTTTTAAAAAAGTTTGTTTCCTGGAAACTTAGAAAATCAGGCAATTAATAGTTAAAAAGGACCTTAGGGTTCACCTTTCTTCTAGGAATGTAGTGAATACAAGATGTTGACTCTCAGTGGTTCTCAATGTTAGCTGTACATCAGAACCACTAGTGAGCTTTAAAAATGTGGATGTCGCCTGACCAGGTGGTGGCGCAGTGGATAGAGCATTGGACTGCGATGCAGTGGACCCGGGTTCGGGACCCCGAGGTCGCCAGCTTGAGTGCGGGCTCATCTGGTTTGAGGAAAAAACCCACCAGCTTGAACCCAGGGTCGCTGGCTCCAGCAAGGGGTTACTCGGTCTGCTGAAGGCCCGCGGTCAAGGCACATGTGAGAGAGCAATCAATGAACAACTAAGGTGTTGCAACACGCAATGAAAAACTAATGATTGATGCTTCTCATCTCTCTCCGTTCCTGTTTGTCCCTGTCTATCCCTCTCTCTGACTCACTCTCTGTCTCTGTAAAAAATAAATAAATAAATAAATAAAAATTAAAAAAAAAAATAAAAAATGTGGATGTCTGGGCCCTGGCCGGTTGGCTCAGTGGTAGAGCGTCGGCCTGGCGTGCAAGAGTCCCAAGTTCGATTCCCGGCCAGGGCACACAGGAGAAGTGCCCATCTGCTTCTCCACCCTTCCCCCTCTTCCCCTCCTGCAGCCAAGGCTCCATTGGAGCAAAGTTGGCCCGGGCGCTGAGGATGGCTCTGTGGCTTCTGCCTCAGGCGCTAGAGTGGCTCTGGTCGCAACAGAGAGACGCCCTGGATGGGCAGAACATCGTCCCCTGGTGGGCGTGCCGGGTGGATCCCGGTCGGGCGCATGTGGGAGTCTGTCTGACTGCCTCCTCATTTCTGGCTTCGGAAAAATACAAAAAAAAAAAAAAAAAATGTGGATGTCTGGGCCCACCCCCAGAGACTATGATGTAACAGGGCTGGGATGTAGCCGGGTGATGGGAATTTTTTTAAGCTTTCCAGATGATTCTAATATGCAGCCAATTTGTTGGGGCAATAAAAGGAAGTTCACAAAAGTTGCTCATTTCATCCACAGTTCTACTAAGAGCAAGTGAAGACTCTTAGGGACAGCATTCCAAGGGCACAGCCTCAGGCCCCAGGGCTGCCTGCTTGTATTCTGTCTGACTCACTCCATAGCCAGATCAAACACAAAGCCGTCTTAGGGTGTCTGCCCTTAGGAAAGCACCCTGTTGACCTCACAGCTGATGACTCAAGAAAGGAACATTCTCTCAAGAAAAGCTTCTCTATGGAAATCTCGAGAATTAATATGCTTACAGATGTTGACAATTTGTCCTTTCAATGTGCCTCCCCGGTGAGGAGGCAGAGCAGACTGTTAAAAGTTGGCAAGAAGAGCCTGACCTGAGATGGCACAGTGGATAAAGCATTTACCTGGAATGCTGAGATAGCCAGTTTGAAACCCTGGGCTTGCCCAGTTAAGGCATATACGGGAAGCAATTACTAAGAGTTGATGCTTCCCACTTCTCCCCCATCTTTCTCTCTTTCTCTCTCCCTTCTATCCAAAAATCAATTTAAAAAAAAAGTTGACAAGAAGAATAAAAAAGGTTAGTTGGGCAAAACAGTGACATAGATTGTTCACTTGCCCCAGTTTGAACCACTCCTAGACTCAGGCGTGCAGGGTCGAAGCTTATCTGCTGGGCTCTCGACTCACCTGGTATATCCAGGTGCATGCCGCCTTTGGTAGACTTCTTTTTTAGGTGATGGGCTCTTAGTTCGGCCTCTCTCTCTCCGGTTTACCTTAGAGCTGTGCCTGTAACAGACACAGAGGGCAGAGAGGAGAAAAGCTTTTTAATACAAGGCTCTGATCATGTCCCTCAAACGACAGAAGACAAACTAACTGGGTTAGACTTATAATCCAAACTGAAGAAAATAGAGGCAGAAGAAGAAGAAAAACAAAGACATAAAGATACATAAGAGTTGATATTAAACTCACTCTAGAGATTCCAATTATATCCATATGTAGTTCTGGGGGGCCTGACCTTTACATTGAGGTGGAGGGAAATGATGTAAAGGGAATAACGAAGCAAAGACATTTGGAAAAATTAATGAACACGTATCACCAAAAGCACCATGCTGTGACCAGACCCCTGCATGCACAGGTTATTTCACAGTGAAATTCCCAGACTCACGGTTTGCTTGGCCTTGGGGACCGTGACCTTCTGCCCGGGGATCGAGATCTCCTGTCCCGGGACCCCACTTCTCTAGTGCTCTTCTTGCTGGCATGTCTGGGAGGTGAGGGGGAGGAGCTTCTGGACCTGGAGTGATGCTTCCACCCATGAACTCCCTTTGGCTCGGCCATCAAAGGACCCTGGCTATGGTCGGAGTCCCTGATCTATATCATCACGGAAAGGAAGAAAGGCTATTCATAGGAAAATCCAGCCGCTCAGGAGAAAATGCAGTGAAACAATAAAATGAATGAACACTGAGGTTCTATAAAGAGACAACTGGGTAAACCCATGCCCTCACAAAGAACCATACAAACTTAGGAAAGTTAAACTTCAGATACTTTAAAATAATATATCCGCCTGACCAGGCGGTGGCGCAGTGGATAGAGCGTCGGACTGGGATAAGGAAGACCCAGGTTCGAGACCCCGAGATTGCAAGCTTGAGCGCGGGCTCATCTGGTTTGAGCAAAGCTCACCAGCTTGGACCCAAGGTCACTGGCTCGAGCAAGGGATTACTCGGTCTGCTGAAGGCCCACAGTCAAGGCACATATGAGAAAGCAAGCAATGAACAACTAGTGTTGCAATGAAAAACTAATGATTGATGCTTCTCATCTCTCTCTGTTCCTGTCTGTCTGTCCCTCTCTCTGACTCTCTCTCTGTCTCTGTAAAATAAAAAATAAAATAATAATAATAATAATAATAAAATAATATATCCACCCAACCACTGAAATTGGCTTGGCTCGTCACTGCAGCCTAAGGCAGAACAAGAGAGCATGGAGGACAAGACCTAAGGTTAAACAAACTGAAGGCCAAGAAGGAATGCAGAGGGGTGTGCATTTGTCAAAAGTCATCAACCTGTACGTGTAAAATGCCTGCATTGCATGTAAATTATTTGCGGAGGGAGAGACAGGAGCCTAAATGCTCCACTGGGGGTTCAGCCTCTCTGCTCAGAGAGCCCTCAGCGCAGGGATAAGGCATGGGCCCGTTGCCCAGGAGCCCCCTCTTGGTTGTCCAAACTCCCTGCTGCCCACATGATGTCTGACTGGCTGCTAAAAATGCTCTATATCCGAAAAGGCTGTCAAATTGACAACTGGACAGTCCCACTCCCTTAGAGAAGCTCATGTCCTTACCTGTAAGCCATACCCAGGAACTCTGGATAAAACAGAGGAAGAATTTGCCATCTTCTTTTGAGATCTAAGAGATTAAAACACACATTCAGTGAGAAGGCAAATGCATAAAGGTCCAGTTTAAACCTCTGTGCTGAAATGTGCTTCCTGCTTCCCTGGCGACCTTTCCCACCTCCCAGCTATTACCTGGGAGTGGGTCTCTCTATCTGGACTGTCTGTGCTGGAAGATCCATCAGCAGAAATGTTTTTCCTGTGAAAAAGCGTGGGCCCAGCTTTGCAGCCCCAAAGCCTGAACACATTCTCCTCTCACCTCGTGCTGCTATTCCAGGGACTAAGCGTGAGTCAGCAGTGACAGTGCCAACTGCTCCCACAGAGGAGACATATAGAATGCACCCAGATGGGCCCATTAACGCATTGAAAAATAAAAAGCCTACATAAAACTTGCTTCAGTCTTGGAGGAATCACAGACTGAGAGGAAAGTCACATCCAGCATGTCTGACCATAGACCTATAGGGATTCGGGGTCATGCCAAGATCTCCGAGGATCCCTGGTGCTAGAGAGCAAGCCGGGCGAGGATGCGCTCTGCACCGAAAGCCCAGCATCTGGCAGCTCTGGCACGGAGTAGGAGTTCAGTTAGTGTCTGTGGAACGAATGCGTGAATGAGTCCGTGAGGAGGGAGGCCCGCCTCCACATGCTCACCTCCCCCAGCTGCGCTCATCCTCACTGCTGCAACGATCGCTGCTGGAGCTTCTGTGCTTATGTTTCTTGTGCTTCTTTTTCTTCTCCTTCTTTTTCTTCTTCTCCTTTTTTTCCAGGCTCATTTGCAACTAGAAAATGCCCAGATCATAACCAGTTCGAAGGGGACTGGGTTATGCACAAACCACCTGACTCCAAGCCTCTGGATCTACAGTGGGGGGTCAGGGGAGAGGGGGTGGGGGCAGGACATTATCAGAGCTTCCCTGTCAACAGGGGAAAGGTCTTAACTCTGGTTGTGCACACAAGCCCCCTAGACTAGTGAATAGAATCTGGTGGGTAGGGCTAGGAATTTGTGTTTTTAAACTGTCTCTGGATCCACTGCCTAGCAATTTCCATTATCAAAAGAACTCCAACTAATTGAAAGCAATTGGGGGCTGCAGGATTGATCTTTAAATTTTCCTTACCAAATGATCCAAACAACAATCCCATAATACATCACAGAAATGCTGACCGGGCCCTAGAGGCCTGCCACCTGATCTCCTGAACATAACGTATGAGCCTGCTTTCCACAGGCATATCCCATACCCCTCTTTTTCTGGAAAAATGACATCACATGGTACTTTCCCAACCAAAAGGTGTAAAAGAGGAAATCAAGCTTAATTAAACTCTATACACTAGGATTGAATAAAATCACCAGGAAAAGGTCTAAAAGACAAACATTTTTAAAGCCCTTCTGTTTTCCCTCCTATCATGTAAGAGTAAACAGAAAGAAGTTCTCGTGTTAAGTAGCTAAAAGATAATCCAGGTGTTTATTTGATGCACTACTTACCAATTCTTTAATTTTCTTCATTTTCACAGGATTATTCAATACCTCTCTTTTTTTCTCTTCTTCCTTCTTCCTAAAGAAACAAATTCATAAAAATAATAAGTTTCTTTTAGAAAGGAAATTAAGTCACTCATTCTGTTCTCCACAATTCTATAGTGTGTCCGTAAAGTCATGGTGCACTTCTGACCGGTCACAGGAAAGCAACAAAAGATGATAGAAATGTGAAATCTGCACCAAATAAAAGGAAAACCCTCCGTTTCTGTAGGATGATGTGGCAGCATGTGCGCATGCACAGATGATGATGTAACACCATGTATACAGCGGAGCAGCCCACAGCCATGCCAGTAGAGATGTGGATGGTACAGAGGAAAGTTCAGTGTGTTCTGTGACTCGCTAAATTCAAATCCGTGACCAAAGTGCACCGTGAATATCGGCGCATTTATAACGAAGCGCCGCCACATAGAAATAACATTACTCGGTGGGATAAGCAGTTGAAGGAAACCGGCAGTTTGGTGGAGAAACCCCGTTCTGGTAGGCCATCAGTCAGTGACGTGTCTGTAGAAGCTATACGGGATAGCTACCTAAGGAGCCCTAAAAAATCTGTGTGTGAGCCCACATTGAACTGCACTGAATAGGTATGAAATTGGGTGAGTTTTCCTTTTATTTGGTGCAGATTTCACATTTCTATTGTCTTTTGTTGCTTTCCTGTGACTGGTCAAAAGTGCACCATGTAGCGATCTTTTTTCGAAACACATACAGACAGGCCCTATGTTGAAATCTACAGGGTGTGGAAGCCACAAATCCTCCCCAAATTTGCATAAGGGTTTGAACATTGTGGGAAAGTCCACACTGGTTCGCTGTAGTGCAAGAGAGTCTAGTGTGTTTCTTTTTTTTTTGTTTTCCTCTTCATTGAATTTATTGAGGTGACACTGGTTAACAAAATTATACAGGTTTCAGGTGCACAACTCTACAAAACATCATCTGTACACTGGATTGTGTGTTCACCGCCCCAAGGTGTGTTTCTTGTTAGGCTTCACACTCAAGGCTTTCCAACTAGTCAAGTAAATAGATGCTGTGGAGAGAAAACTAGATAGAGGGTGACGGAGGACAATCTGACTCTGGGCGAGGGGTATGCAACATAATTTAATGACAAGATAACCTAGACATGTTTTCTTTGAATACATGTACCCTGATTTATTAATGTCATCCCATTAACATTAATAAAAATTTATTTAAAAAAAAAAATAGATGCTGTGGATCAGCTGGTTGCAACTTTCCAATACTACAGCCACTGTTTAGCATAATAACTGCCTGAGAAATAAAAAGAATGGATTCCTCTTTCAAGTAGTTGCATTCTTGGACCTGGCTGGAGGATAAATCGTTGACCCAACACAAAGAGGTTGTGAGTTTGATCCCTGATCAGGGCACGGACAAGAAGTAATCAATGAGTGCACAGTAGGTGGAACAAGTTGATACTTCTCTCCCTTTCCCTCTCTCTCTCTCTCTTTTAAATCAGTGGGAAAAATTTTTTTGTTTTTTTTAAAAAGAAGGAAATTGCACACTCATATATTGTTCATAAGTGAGTAAATTGGTCAACCTTTCTGGTGAACATTTGGCAACACTTATCACATACTTTTTGGTCTCACAAATTTGTTACTTAAGGAAATAAGCAAGGAAGGTCACTACAAAGGTGTTCATACCATAACAATGAAATCTGAAACAAGTTAGGGATCCAACAAGAGCATCTTAATAAATTATGGTGGACCAATACAATATAGACATAAAAATGGTATTACAGAAGCATAATTAGTGGCATAGAAAGATGTTCAATATATGTTCAGTATACATGATTAGGTGAAAAAGAGTAGTTTATGAAATAATATGCACCACATTGATAACATCAATATTCACAGCAGCATTATTCACAATAGCCAAGAGGTGGAAATAAGTCCATCTACAGATGAATGGATAAACAAAATGTATACAGTGAAATATTATTCAGCCTTAAATGAGGAAATTCTGACACCTGCTACAACATGAACAAACCTTGAAGACATTATGCTAAGTCAAAGAAACTAGTCACAAAAAGACAAAAAATTGTATGATGTCATTTACATGATGTTCCTGCAGTAGTCAAACTCATAAAAACAAAAAATAGAATAGTGGTGCCCAGGGAATGGGGGGAAGAGGAAATAGAGAGTTGTTTATTGGGTAGAGAGTCTCAGTTACAAGATGAAAAACTTCCACACACTGGTTGCATAACAATATGGACATGCTTTACAGTACTGAACACTTAAATGGTTAAGATGGTAAATTATGTTATGTATACCTCACTACAATTAATTTAGAAACTAACAGAACAGGAGACAAATCCTTTTATGAAATAGACAAAAACTAAGAAGAAACCAATTGTGAAGTGAGAGGCTATGTAATACCTCTACTCAACATCTCTGTAACAAAACCCCGTTCCTAGCCCCTCATCAGTACCTGATGATGAACAGTGGGTCCTCCCGGATCTTGCTGGCCATGTCAAGAAGGGAATTGGCTCCCGATGGGGCAAAGATAGAGCCGGGGAGGAGTCCTGTCTCAGAAGAACAGCCTGCCTCCTTCTCTTCCATCTTCTCAAAAACATATTTGTCGATGGGGCGTCCCAGCAAGTACTCATCACGGTTCACCATCCCACCAGGACCCTGGTACATCCAGTCTAATTTTTCTTCTTTTTTCCTAGTTCAAGAAAAAAAAAAGAAAATGTAGACTTCTTCAACCTACACACAAAACCTGAAGATGACGGAAAAATAAGCACAGCTGGTCAGAGCAGGACTCTCTCATTCTACAGGCACCTAGCATGGGTTTAGCACAGGACTCCACGTGGCACATGGGAAGAAATGGTGCTTGCTGACATGAAGCTTACCATTTAGCGGAGAGATCATATTCACCACCTAAAGTAATTTATGAGGAAAGTGTTCCTCAACCTGGGGCATGGATCTTTGCTCAGGGCCTCTAAAGTCTCTTCTACAAAGTCTTTATATTATCCTTTCATTTCGAAGATAGTCTAAAACAATAAGCATATTCTGGGTCACCTCATTACCAAGAACAATTTCAGTGACCACATATGCAGTTGTGTTCATTGTGTGCTTTGGTGCCTTTTTTTTTTTTTTTAAGTGAGAGGAGAGGAGATACAGAGATATGCACCCGACTGGGATCCACCCAGCAACCCCTGTCCAGGTCCAGAGCTCTGCACATTTGGGACCGCTGACAATCGAGCTATTTTTAACACCTGAGGTGGAGGCATCACAGAGCCATCCTCAGCACCCAGGGCCAACCCACTCAAATCAATCAAGCCAGGCTGCAGGGCAGAGAGAGAGAGAGAGAGAGAGAGAGAAAGAGAAAAGGGGGAGGAGGGGGGAGAAGCAGATGGTCGCTTCTCCTGTGTGCCCTGACCAGGAATCGAACCTGGGACTTCCACACACCGGGTTGATACTCTACTGCTGAGCCAACTGGCCAGGACTGTTTTGGTGCTTACTGTCATACTGGCACAAGCAGTAGTAATATTAGAGTTGAAGAGATCATGGAAAAAAGAGCAACAAACAGATAACTTAGTAAGAAAATTATGCTCTCAAGACAAAAGAGTGGGCCAAATTATGTCACAATATCATGCCAAACAAATAGTTCCCTGGGGTTCTGAGAAAAAGAAAGTGGTGAGAGGCCCTGGTCAGGTGGTTCAGTGAATAGAGCTTTGTCCCAGTGCACCAAGGTCATGGGCTCTATTCTTAGTCAGGGCATGTATAAGAAGCAACCAATGAGTGCACAACTAAATGGAACAACTAAGTAGAAAAATGAGTTGATGCTTCTTTCTCTCTCTCCCTCCCCACCAATGGAAAAATTAAAAAAAGAAAAAGTAGCCTGACCAGGCAGTGGTGCAGTGGGTAGAGCATCGGACTGGGATGCCGAGGACCCAGGTTCAAGACCCCAAGGTCACCAGCTTGAGCGTGGGCTCATCTGGTTTGAGCAAAGCTCACCAGCTTGGACCCAAGGTCGCTGGCTCAAGCAAGGGGTTACTTGGTCTGCTGAAGGCCTACAGTCAAGGCACATATGAGAAAGCAATCAATGAACAATGAAAAACTAATGATTGATACTTCTCATCTCTCTCACTTCCTGTCTGTCTGTCCTCTCTCTCTGTTTGTATCTGTTTCTGTAAATAAATAAATAAATAAGGATTGGTTTGAGAAATACTGTAGTCTATAATTAAGAACTGAGCCTGACCTGTGGTGGAGCAGTGGATAAGTTGTCCACCTGGAATGCTGAGATCATTGGTTTGAAACCCCGGGTGTGCCTGGTCAAGGCACATACGAGAAGCAATGACTATGAGTTCATGCTTCCTGCTCCTTCCCCTCCCTTTTCTCTCTCTCTTCCCCCTCTCTCTAAAAAAATCAATAAATAAAATCTTTAAAAAGAAAGAAAAGAAAAAGGAAAGGGAAGGGAAGGGAAGGGAAGGGAAGGGAAGGGAAGGGAAGGGAAGGGAAGAATTGTGGCGCTGTCCGGATAGCTCAGTCGGCGTTAGAGCATTGTCCAGTAGCACAGAGGTCACCAGTTCCATCCATGGTCCGAGCACACACAAGAACATATCAATGTTCCTGACTCTCTCTCTCTCTCCTTTCCACTCTCTCTAAAATCATAAACATTAAAAAGAAAAATAAAGAATTGATTGTGGGCCACTTGGGTGCAGGCTCTACCAGCTTGCCCAGCCACTACAGTCGAGATGGAGGAGTACGAGCAAGTGTAGTGCCCTGGTAAACGCGGGAAGAGAGTGGCGGGCCTTTACTATGAGCACCACAAGTGCTGGTGTCTGTCAAGCAATTAAAGGTTTGGCCATTCTCCAGTGGGAGTAAAACAGAGACTATAAAAGATATGGACTGCTATTAAAACCAGGCCTCCACAGCTGGGAGGTAGCTTAGTAGTTTGAGGAGGTCTGTTTTCCATGACTGACTGTAGTATGCTTCAAGCCAAGGGAAGAAAATCCCTGAATTCACCACAAGTGATGTCATAACAGGAGCCATACTGGCAGTAAGACTTGCAGTGCTGAAGTCATTTACTGGTTTGAAACCCTGGGCTTGCCTAGTCAAGGCACATTCAACAAGGAAGCAATGAACAACTAAAGTGAAGCAACTATGAGTTGATACTTTTTGTTCCTCCCCTCTCTTTCTACTCTCTCTGTAAAATAAATAAAATCTTTTTTTAAAAATTCTGAAACTCCATTTATTTTAAAACATATCAAATCTTATACTTACATCAAAATGGCCTCCTCCCCAATCCATTATTTTGAAAAAAATGTGATTGTTATCCTAAGTTCCATAATGCCATTCCCACAAATTGAAACTCTCACATGCACACACACAAACTTGAGTGTCACTAATCCTCTTGTCATGAAATTATTACAGAAAAGCTCTGTATATCCAATGGGGACACATGCTACACACCAGCCTGGGAACTTGCCCATAAGAACATAAACAATGATGCCTGACCAGGCGGTGGCGCAGTGGATAGAGCGTTGGACTGGGATGTGAAGGACCCAGGTTCCAGACCCCGAGGTTGTCAGCTTGAGCGCAGGCTCATCTTTTGCTTGAGCAAAATAAAAAATGCTCACCAGTTTAGATGACCCGAGGTCACTGGCTCATGCAAGGGGTTACTCGGTCTGCTGAAGGCCACAGTCAAGGCACATATGAGAAAGCAATCAATGAACAACTAAGGTGCTGCAATGAAAAACTGATGACTGATGCTTCTCATCTCTCTCCGTTCCTGTCTGTCTGTCCCTATCTGTCCCTCTCTCTGACTCTCTCTCTCTGTCCCTGTAAAGAAAAAAATTAAAAAATTTAAAAAAAAAGAAAAAAAAGAATGAAGAACATAAACAATGACAATGATAGTAGGTTATTCTATTTTAGTCTATCTGTAGCTTTTCTTCAATTCTGTTAGGAATGCACTACATAGTTTATGCTTTTTATTCTCAAAACACACTGCCCTGGCCAGAGAGCTCAGTTGGTTAGGGCAGTTAGAGCGTCATCCTGATACACAAAGCTTGCGGGTTTTCAATCTCTGGTCAGGGCACATACAGGAACAGATCCAATGTTCCCCTCTTTATCTCTCTTTCTCTCTTCCTCTTTCTCTAAAACCAGTCAATAAATAAATTGAAAAAACAAAACACACTTTACTCCCACCTGCTTTTACAAGATGGGGAGGGTATCTGCTGCTCCTATCCTATATCATACATGAGGAAACAGTAGAGTAAAATCGAGTGGGACTGCCCACAGTCCACAGCTTTGACTGACAGGCACACCATTCATGTCCTTCCATGGAACCTCAATGCCCCCCCCCAAAGTGAGCCTGCAACATATAAACAACCAGAAGAAGGCACGAGGCCTCGCCACACACTGAGAGGCAGGCAGTGGCAATCATCCTGTCATATTTGCCAGTCATCTACCATGACCTTGGCCTACACGAAGCCCTTTACATGTTACCTCATTTGATCTTCAACAACCTTAGAAACCAGAAACTCGCACTCTCCTGGGTCTACTGCGGTAACCAAGGCTCCCAAACTTGCACCCAGTTACATGGCTAGGCTAGTATATGCAAAACCAGCCTCAAACCCCGGGTCCGTCTAACTTCAAAACCCATGCTCTTAACCAGCTGCTGTGCAACAACTGAATGATGCACCTGCAGGCCAGTCCTGCAGTACCCTATACACCAGGACACCGCAGCCCACACTGCCCACCGCACCCCCAGCTCCTGCTTACTTGACAGCGCCAACGTCCTCTGCATAGCGCTGCATCTCCTCCCGGGCCCTCTCCTCCCGCAGCTCCCGCTGAAGCTCCTCAATCTTCTTCCGCTCAGCCTCATGCTTCTGCTCGGCCTTCCACACTTTCTCCACATTGCGGAGGGTCTGCGGGTGCCAGCTCTTCTTCAGATTCTGTGGGAATCGGAAGGAGAGAAAAAACAATTCAGGGAGTGTGTGGGTGTTAAGCATAACTGGCCCTCACCCACACCTCGACACCTTGATCATGCCAAGGCAGGCATAGGTAGGGGCAAGGCTTTCATTGTCTTTAACAATGACAGGGCTGGCACCCAATCATCTCTCACATGCCAAAGGGTTGTTGTTCAAGTGCATAAAGTTTCAGGATATAAAAGGCCCTTCCTGAATTCCCTTCAAACATACTGCTCACAAATATTAGGGGATATTTCGAAATAAATATGAAGCAATAAAAAAAAGAAAGCATTTAATTTTTTTCCTTTTTTTAAAGATTTTATTTTTATTCATTTTAGAGGGAGGGGCGGAGAGAGAGAGAGAGAGAGACAGAGACAGAGACAGATAGAAGGGGGAGGAGCAGGAGGCAGCAACTCCCATATGTTCCTTGACCAGGTAAGCCTAGGGTTTCGAACCGGCGACCTCAGCGTCCCAGGTTGACACCCTATCCACCGCGCCACCACAGGTCAGGCATTTGATTTTATTACACAAGAACATCAGCCTGACCAGGCGGTGGTGCAGTGGATAGAGCATCGGACTGGGATGTGGAGGATCCAGGTTCAAGACCCTGAGATCACCAGCTTGAGCGCAAGCTCATCTGGTTTGAGCAAAGCTCACCAGCTTGGACCCAAGGTCGCTAGCTCAAGCAAGGGGTTACTCGGTCTGCTGTAGCCCCACAGTCAAGGCACATATGAGAGGGCAATCAATGAACAACTAAGGTGTTGCAACAAAAAACTAATGATTGATGCTTCTCATCTCTCTCCGTTCCTGTCTGTCCCTATCTATCCCTCTCTCTGACTATCTCTGTAAAAAAAAAAAGACATCAGAAAAGCAAACGACAAGTCAAAGAAAGTTGTTAAATATGCAAAATGCAAAACTAACTTTTATTTCATTGGTGAAAATGCAATATAGCACATTGCACATTCCCTGATCCCCTAATTTTTGTGAGCAGTGTACTTTTAACCTGAAATGCATATGAGGCTGATTTCCATTGGCCGTGTCTGAAGTGAGGGTTGGTGATGACAATACATGAGGAACGGAGCAGGGAGATGGAAAGGTACAGAGTCTGAAAAGCAGCATTCACTCTTATGAATGCAACCTTCTTTTCCTTCAGTTCATTTAATCTGCCTTACACTTGTATGGTTTACAACCCCACCTAGTACCTCCTTCAACCTTCCTCCCCAGGAATCTCCGCTTGGTTCTGATCTCCCCTTCACCTTCAAGGAATGCTTCTTCTCCCCATCCTCCCCTAGAGCCACTTCTCCGGTTCAGCTTCCCAATCAGGGAAGATTTCCTGGAGAAAGTGACATCTAAGAACAATTATAAATTAGCCCAGTCATGTAGAAGAGGAGAGGAAGGAGTAAGATTTCCAAACAGAAGAAATGGCACACACAGGTGAAGGCCCAGGGATAAGAAAGAACACAGCACAAATAATTCACTGTGGCTGGAGATGGAGTATAAACTGATGGGGAAGGGGCTCAAGATGAAGCCAACTAAGAAAGAAACAGATTACCGTAGGTGCCTTACAAACCATGTTAAGGGGCTGGACTTACTCCATTGACAGTAGGAAACACTAAACAGTCATATGCAAGTGAGAGGCACGACTAGCAATCATGTGAAGAATGGACTGAAGAGGAAAAGGATTGAATACCAGCAGACCAGTGAAGAAGCTTATTTGTATTTATTTATTTATTTATTTATTTTCTATTTTTCTGAAGTTGGAAACGGGGAGGCAGTCAGACAGACTCCCGCATGCGCCCGACCGGGATGCACCCAGCATGCCCACCAAGGGGCGATGCTCTGCCCATCTTGGGGCGTCGCTCTGCCGCAATCAGAGCATTCTAGCGCCTGAGGCAGAGGCCACAGAGCCATCCTCAGTGCCTGGGCAAACTTTGCTCCAGTGGAGCCTTGGCTGCAGGAGGGGAAGAGAGAGACAGAGAGGAAGGAGAGGGGGAGGGGTGGAGAAGCAGATGGGCGCTTCTCCTGTGTGCCCTGGCTGGGAATCGAACCTGGGACTCCTGCATGCCAGGCCGACGCTCTACCACTGAGCCAACCGGCCAAGGCTCAATTTTTTATTTTATTTTTTTGTATTTTTCTGAAGCTGGAAACAGGGAGGCAGTCGGACAGACTCCCGCATGCGCCCGACCGGGATCCACCCGGCATGCCCACCAAGGGGCGATGCTCTGCCCATCTGGGGCGTTGCTCTGTTGCAACCAGAGCCATTCTAACGCCTGAGGCAGAGGCCACGGAGCCATCCTCAGTGCCCGGGCCATCTTTGCTCCAATGGAGCCTTGGCTGCGGGAGGGGAAGAGAGAGACAGAGAGGAAGGAGAAGGGGAGGGGTGGAGAAGCAGATGGGTGCTTCTCCTGTGTGCCCTGGCCAGGAATCGAACCCGGGACTCCTGCATGTCAGGCCGACGCTCTACCACTGAGCCAACTGGCCAGGGCTAACATCTGACAAATTTTAATACAGCCACTGGAACCTAGCCTGTGGTGGCACGGTGGTTCAAATCCCTGGGCTTGCCAAAGAAATGCACAGAATGCTTCTCATTCCCACCCACCCCCCTTCTCTAAAATCAATAAATAAATTCTTTAAAATATATACAGCTACTGGGCAGGTGACTAAATTGATCTATTTGCTGATTCAATTAACTGCACTCTCAAGAAGTTAGCATTTTCTGATCTTGCATCATGCTCTTGTGGGTCATTGCCCTATTTGGGGTATTAGGCCCCTACAAATGAACCATACTGTTTAAGAGAAATTACCACTTAATTTATATTAAGTGCTATAAATTCAGAAGAACGCTCTGATATTACAGATCAGAATACAACATTGAAGGAGAAACGGAAAAGGTGGACAGGAAGAGGGAATTCAGGCTTAAAATGGATCCCAGGGGACAGAAGACGGAGGCACAAATCATGCCAACTATAACCCAGGACATCCCTCTGAACTCCTAACTGAAGAAGTGCTATGTGTCCCAACACAAGACGTAAAAAATAGTGCTTGCGTGACCCGTCTCTGATATGTCTTCTTTCCTACCTTGATTCCAATCCCCGCCGCCCGGGTCTTCCTAGAATTTCCAGCCGGGAGGGCCCCCGCCAACAAACACACAAACAACACCTGCCAGCATTGGCGACACACCTGCCACACCTTCCCAAGTCTCGGCTCAGTCCCTCCGTGGCTTTAGGGATCCGTCCCCTCCCCTGAAAGCAAGGCTGCGTTGCCAACGTTACCCACTCCCATCCCCACCAATTTCCTTCCCCAGCCCTAGACCGATTCCAGCCGGAGTCCTCCCCAGCTGAGGCCTCCTTCACTTACCAGGTCTCCGCCTCCCATGACGGTGGAGACGTTTCCTCACTACCTAGAAGACTCAGGAAGGATCAAGAGGAAACGCAGAGAAATAGTTCAGGTGCGACCACCTTAGATCTGCTCTTCGGGGCCACCGGCTGCCACTTTCACTGCCGGGATCTAGAACTCACTTCCGGGAGGGCGTTCTATTTCCGCGACGGCGTCGCGAGGTGATGACGTTTTCACTCTGGTGGGGCAGAGTAGCAGTAACGTCACGTGTAGTTTCGTAGTCTGAGGCGGCTGTGGTGGTACGTTGTCTGCGGTCTCGTTTTGGACGCTTCGGGTTGGCACCATACCTGCTATCCCAAATTGTGTATCCCAACAGGCTCTGGTCGGTTACAATGCCAGTGGGCCTTGTCCAGCGGTTCGGTTGCCATGGCAACGTGCCATAGCGTGCACCTTCGGGCTCCACTCAGCGTCTCCCCGCAAGTTACTAACACGGACCAGCTTCGGCCGCCTCCCCGCAGGAAGTCACCCCCACACACACACACACACACACACACCTTGGTTTTCCAAACGGCTTTTCAAATCTGCACTTTCCTCAAACCTCGACGTAGCGCCAACTCCCTTAAGTCAGACCTACTTTACGGAGATAAGTAGAAACAATAAAACCGAAATTCCATCGGCAGCCCTTCACCAAACCTTTGGAATCGGCCAGCTTCCCCATTTCCTTTCCCTTAGTTTGCAGTGGAAGAGGCGTCCTTCCTATCTAAGCCTGGCGGTTCTTCCACTGGCTTCCATCCCTCACTTCTGGTATTACTCGATTTCTTCCTCTCTTCTGAATCTCCCTCACTATTGGCTTTTTTGTCATCAATATTTTAGATGCGTTCATTTTAAAGGCCCATCTTTCCCCCAGCTGCTGTCGTACTATTCTCCTCTCCTCTCTGTCTTAACCAAACTTAGAACGAGTTGTCTCCACTCAGGAGACAAGATGCCTCCACTTCATCTGCTTAATCTCACCCCTCCACTCAACTATTCTTCCCATGATCTTCAGTAATCCCCTGTATTTAAGTCAAATGGCACATTCATCCTCATCTGGATCACCCTGAGCCTTTGGTATTGAAGACCATTCTGCTTATGGAAATACTTTTTTTCCTCTACTTGACTCTCCCTAACAATCTCCAGATTTTCCTTTTCTTCTCTAGATCATTCTTGGGGAACATGATTATTTTTTCTTCATCCTGGATCTTAGGTTCTGTCTTAGGTCTTTTCACACGCATTGCTCTCCCTGGAAGACTTATCTACTCACAGGGCTTTCACTTATCTCTATGCTGATGAATCCCAAATTTATGATCTCCAGTCAAATCTCTTTCAAGCTCCAGGGTTTTAAGACTGGCTATTAGGCATTTTCAATGAATACCTGGAAAATACAAAAACTGAACTCATTATGTCCCCTATTCCTACTCCCCCAGTCCAGCTCTTTTCTCCCCTTTTACCAGCGCTTCTCTATGTAGACATCATTCTGGACCTCTCCCTCATCATAAGTGAATTGTATCAATAAAGCTTTTACTTAAAAGAAAATCAGTATCACCATAAACAGAATGGAAAATCAAATAGAATATTATTAAACACCAGCTAGATATATCTTCTCTCTTTAATTAAAAAAAAAAGAGGATTCAAGCCCTGCCCGGTTGGCTCAGTGGTAGAGCGTCAGCCTGGCGTGCAGGAGTCCCGGGTTCGATTCCCAGCCAGGGCACACAGGAGAAGTGCCCATCTGCTTCTCCACCCCTCCCCTTCTCCTTCCTCTCTGTCTCTCTCTTCCCCTCCCACAGCCAAGGCTCCATTGGAGCAAGGTTGGCCCGGGTGCTGAGGATGGCTCCGTGGCCTCTGCCTCAGGCGCTAGAATGGCTCTTTGTTGCAACAGAGCAACACCCCAGATGGGCAGAGCATCGTCCCCTGGTGGGCATGCCGGGTGGATCCCGGTTGGGCGCATGCGGGAGTTTGTCTGACTGCCTCCCTGTTTCCAGCTTCAGAAAAATACAAAAAAAAAGAGGATTCAGAAGTGTTAGAAGAGCTGACACCAAATAAAACTTTCGTTGAGTTATTCAGGAAGGAAAAAGTTTTGAAAAAGGAGTGATTTTTTTTTTTTTTTTTACAGAGACAGAGAGAGAGTCAGAGAGGGGATAGATAGGGACAGACAGGAACGGAGAGAGATGAGAAGCATCAATCATCAGTTTTTCGTTGCGACACCTTAGTTGTTCATTGATTGCTTTCTCATATGTGCCTTGACCGTGGGCCTTCAGCAGACCAAGTAACCCCTTGCTTGAGCCAGCGACCTTGAGTCCAAGCTGGTGAGTTTTTTGCTCAAACCAGATGAGCCAGCGCTCAAGCTGGCAACCTCGGGGTCTGGAACCTGAGTCCTTCGCATCCCAGTCCGACGCTCTTGCGCCACCGCATGGTCAGGCTGGAGTAATTTTTTCAGTCTGTGGTTCAGTGTCTTTTTTGTAACCTGTCTGCCAGCTGCTGTCAAATTGGGTATACCTGCAGTACCCATCCCACACTTGGGGAAACAGAGAAACAAAATGTGATCTGCAGTGCAGCCCTGGAGGGTGGCATGTTTAAGCAATTCTTATTGAGTGGCAAAGGAAGGGGCATAAAAGGATTTAAGACATCAATTTTGTACATTGTCTAACTAGACACAAACCTCTAAAACCGATATCAATTGGGTTTAACTAGTGTCTTATGGAAATTTCTGGGGGAAAACACTGAATTGAAACAGGGGGTCTAGCTGCTTTGTGGTGAAATACTCCACAGAGTTCTGACCCCCACCAGCCTACTCAAGATATTCCCGGTTCACTTATGACCTGTTCTTACCGTCTTGATACTGTAGCTGGGGCCCTATGAGAGTAAAAGGAAGGGAAGTTAGAAGAGAGAATTCCTCCTTCACACTTCAATGGTTAATTTGTACTAGATAATTTGCAAGAAGTTCAGCCGACTTTCCCGCAAAACCTTCCTCCGCAAAGCCAGGTAGAATTGGATCCAACTCCACCAGAGTGTCGTCCTGGCGCGCAGAGGTTGCAGTCCCTGGGTCAGGCTCACGTGAGAAGCAACCAATGAGTGCACAACTGAATGGAACAATGAGTTGACGCTTCTCTCTATCTAGCTCTCTCCCTCTCTCCCAGCCCCCTCTTCCTCTTACCCCTCCTCTTCTCCCCCCTTCCTCTCAATCTCAAATCAATGGTAAGAAAAGAAAAGAAAAGAAAAGAAAAGAAAAGAAATGATTTTTCCAAACTATGTCTCAAGCACTCAAGGAAAAGAAAGGTATTTTCAGACATGCAGGGACTCAAATATTTTACCTCCTATATATTCTTTCTCAGGAAGCTCCATAATATAAAGGAGGAAGCCAAGAAAAAGGAGGACAATGTCTAGGAAATAGAGAGACTCCAACACAGAGAAGGGTTGGGAATTCCTAATGCACCAGCTGGTGGCAGGGCTGAGCACCCTGAAGCAGAGGACGGAATGGGTCAGAAGGCTGCTTTGAAAAACTTCATTTGATAGGTTTGAACCACGCTGTTGAAAAATTTGAAAGTAATTGTCAACAGGCACAAAAAAATATGCAAATAAAACATGAGTTTGCCTGACCTATGGTGGCGCAGTGGATAAAGCCTTGACCTGGAACGCTGAGGTCGCGGGTTAGAAACTCTGGGCTTGCCTGGTCAAGGCACTATGGGAGTTGATGCTTCCTGCTCCACTGCCCCCTTCTCTCCCCTCTAAAATGAATAAAGTCTTTAAAAAATAAGATAATTATCGCCCTGGCCAGTTGGCTCAGTAGTAGAGCGTCGGCCTGGCATGCAGAAGTCCTGGGTTCGATTCCCGGCCAGGGCACACAGGAGAAGCGCCCATCTGCTTCTCCACCCCTCCCCCTCTCCTTCCTCTGTCTCTCTCTTCCCCTCCCGCAGCCGAGGCTCCATTGGAGCAAAGATGGCCCGGGCGCTGGGGATGGCTCCTTGGCCTCTGCCCCAGGCGCTAGAGTGGCTCTGGTCTCAACAGAGCGACGCCCCGAAGGGGCAGAGCATCGCCCCCTGGTGGGCGTGCCGGTGGATCCCGGTGGGCGCATGCGGGAGTCTGACTGTCTCTCCCCGTCTCCAGCTTCAGAAAAATATATAAAAAAATAATAATAATAATAATAATTATCTTCAAGAAAAAACATTCCAAGGAAGGCCTGACCAGGCAGTGGCGCAGTGGATAGAGCGTCGGACTGGGATGTGGAGGACCCAGGTTTGAGACTCCAAGGTCGCCAGCTTGAGTCCAGGCTCATCTGGCTTGTGCAAAAAGCTCACTAGCTTGGACCCAAGGTTGCTGGCTTGAGCAAGGGGTCACTTAGTTTGCTGAAGGTCCGCGGTCAAGGCACATATGAGAAAGCAATCAATGAACAGCTAAGGTGTCACAATGAAAAACTGATGATTGATGCTTCTCATCTCTTTCCGTTCCTGTCTATCCCTCTCTCTGACTCTCTCTCTCTGTCCCTGTAAACAAACAAACAAACAAACAAAAAACATTCCAAGGAAGGAAATACTATCATAGTATGTATAGATTCAGTCAATAATAAATAGTATTTATTTGATCATGATAATGTAGATGTATGTAATTGATTTAATACAAATATTTATCTAATTTTAGCAAATGGGAAATAAAGGGGTATAAGAATGCAAATCCTTGAGTGCTAGAAATGGAAATCAATGAATTGTTATGCTCTCTCCTTACAAATGGTTTCTTCAAGTAGGAAAATGGTGTTGTGGTGAGATATTCATTTTTGTGCTCAAACACTCCTCCAATTCTGGGGCAGTACCTCGTGTTGTCAAACTTCAGAGGCAACACTCCCTCCACCCCTACCTGTCATAAATCAGCGCACGTGTCAGGCTATGGCAGTCAATCAAATAATTTCACTTGACATTTTTTTTAACTCAACAAATTGTCTTGAAGATGCAAGTGCAGCTGGAACAATATATACAGTGTAGTGACAATGAAACCAGAAAAATGACCCACAAGTCCAACTGCCTGTTGCCATGAAAACCAATTACACAACATAGGCACTGATGAGAAGGAAAAAGGTTTATTCAAGAGCCAGCAGCCTAAGAAGATGGGGTGACCAGGGGTCTTTTCCTCCAAAACCCATCTTACTCTTTTGGTACAGGCAGGGTTTTGTTGTTGTTGTTGTTGTTTGTTGTTTTTTTTACAGAGACAGAGAGTCAGAGAGAGGGACAGACAGGGACAGACAGACAGGAATGGAGAGATGAGAAGCATCAATCATTAGTTTTTTGTTGCGCATTGCAACACCTTAATTGTTCATTGATTGCCTTCTCATACGTGCCTTGACCGCCGGCCTTCAGCAGACCGAGTAACCCCTTGCTTGAGCCAGCAACCTTGGGTCCAAGCTGGTAAGCTTTTGCTCAAACCAAATGAGCACTCGCTCAAGCTAGTGACCTTGGGGTCTCGAACCTGGGTCTTCTGCATCCCAGTCCGATGCTCTATTCACTGTGCCACCGCCCAGTCAGGCACAGGCAGGGGTTTTTATAAGGAGGGAAAAGGAGGGAGAATAAACAAAAAATAAAACAAAGGAATAAAAGAAGGGGGTTGAGAGTTCTTTGCTGAGGGGACTCAGCACAGTTTGTTCAGATATCTAGTTGAAGGTCACCAGGTCTCTCGGAGCTGGCATATCTGAAGGTCGGAGTCTGCTGCTTTGGTTGTTACAGGAACTGAAGCTAGCTGGGAACTTCTAAACTATAGCTATTGTTCTCTGCAGCCGGTGTCCACACATTCCCACATCAGGTTATCCTCTTGCCTTAGTGAGAATCAGAACTTCAGAACTGCAAGTCTCAGCATGGTAGATGTGAGGAGAAGGGGGGCAAGGCTGAGGTGGAGTCATACAGCTCCCGCTTGAAGGGGGGTGGAAGGCCAGAGACCGCCGCCGCCTTTGTGGTTATTTGCATGCAGGTTCTCATTGAATTTGGGCAGACGGTAATAAAACTGCAGAGCCAAGAAATGGTGGGCCATTACCTTTATTCTAGCCTTGCACTGGCAGGTGAGTAAATATACACACAGCGAGAAAACACTTCCTTATCCATTCAGAGCTCCCAAAGCCACTGACTTTATCCCAGTTTTCCTAGAATCAAAGGCCCCACCAGCTCAGTCCCCTCTCGTTCCCATCTCCTTCTCTCTGCACAAACTGGCTTCTCCTTCAGCACCCCGCCATCTTGGCTGCTTCTTCCCTCTCTGCAATAATGTGGCTTCTGCAAAAAAAAAATGGCCTCCTAGCTCCTCCTTCTTTACAAACTTTTTAAAAACTACCTGGGCCCACACAGACCCCTCCTCCAGAACACATTAGCATAACAAAACCCCTTCCCAAGCAGGAAGGCAACCAGCAGTATCACAGATCACATATCTGGGCAGCAGCCATTTTTTAACAAAGTGAGCATAAAAATCACATTTTATAAACTTATTTGCTCAACAGGGGGCAAGGCTGAGGTGGAATTATATAGATCCCACTGATGCTTATTCTTCTTTGCTCGGATGTTAACCCTTGATGTGCGACAGCCAAAGGGAAACAGGCCTTTCAACTGTAAGGAGAACTTGGCCAGAGGTGAAAGCACAGCATTGATTACATACTTTTTTTTTAAAGATTTATTTATTTATTTATTTAATATAGAGAGGGGAGAGAGAGAGAGAGAGAAGGGGGGAGGAGCAGGAAGCATCAACTCCATATGTGCCTTGACCAGGCAAGCCCAGGGTTTTGAACCGGCAACCTCAGCGTTTCCAGGTTGACGCTTTATTGATTACATACTTTTGATTTGTTACAGAATACATAACTGTGATCACTAAACTGGTGATATTAAATCGTGGTTATAAGAGCAATAAACTGGATTTTAACATTTTACAGACATTCATTTACAAGCTTACTTTGTTAGTTCATCCTTATTTAACTCTACTTTATGGCTAGTCAGACTAAAATCAGTAAATCAGTAATACAGCATGCTTATTCCCGGCTATGAGATTCCCGACTATGGGAGCACAGGGTTGGTGGCACCAATAGTGGATGAACACTTCCAAGGTTGGGATCTGAGCTGGATTTCCCTACTTGGCAGCCCCTCAGTTAACTGCTTTCTGAGTTAGGGTCTCCTGCTTTCCATCAACTCTGTCTCCACCATCCCTCCAATAGACTCCTTTTCTGCTTGAAGTGGCCAGAATGCAGAATGGCTATTTCTTCCATTCCCAGAACTAAGAAGAAAGTGTTCCTAACCCTGTAGAGAGGGGATTGTGCATTGATACAAGCAACAGGCTAATAATACTCTTCATGTCAGGCAGAAATAGCCCTTTAAACTGTAGAAAAGCTTCAGTTTAAAATCCTGTCTAGCCTGACCTGTGGTGGCGCAGTGGGATAAAGCGTCAACCTGGAATGTTGAGGTCGCCGGTTCAAAACCCTGGGCTTGCCCAGTCAAGGCACATATGGGAGTTGATGCTTCCTGCTCCTCCCCCCTTCTCTCTTTCTCTCTCTCCCCCTTTCTCTCTCTCTCTCTCTCTCTCTCTCTCTCATCTCTAAAATGAATAAAAATAAATAAATAAATAAATAAAATTCTGTCTAGCCCTGGCTGGCTGGCTCAGTGGTAGAGCATCAGCCCAGCGTGTGGATGTTCTGGGTTTGATTCCAGGCCAGGGGACACAAGTGTCCATCTGCTTCTCCACCCTTCTCTCTCTCCTTTCTCTCTGTCTCTCTCTTCACCTCCCGCAGCCAAGGCTCCATGGGAGCAAAAGTTGGCCTGGGCGCTGAGGAAGGCTCCATGGCCTCTATCTCAGGCACTAGAATGGCTCCGGTTGCAATAAAGCAATGCCCCAGATAGGCAGAGCATCGCCCCCTGGTGGGAGTGCCGGGTGGATCCCCATCGGACGCATGTGGGAGTTTGTCTCTCTGCCAACCTGCTTCTCACTTCAGAAAAATACAACAACAAAAAAAATCACGTCTGCCCTGGCCGGTTGGCTCAGTGGTAGAGCTTCGGCCTGGTGTGCGGAAGTCCTGGGTTCGATTCCTGACCAGGGCACATAGGAGAGGCGCCCATCTGCTTCTCCACCCCTCCCCCTCTCCTTCCTCTCTGTCTCTCTCTTCCCCTCCCGCAGCCAAGGCTCCATTGGAGCAAAAGATGGCCCGGGCACTGGGGATGGCTCCTTGGCCTCTGCCCCAGGCACTAGAGTGGCTCTGGTCACAACAGAGCGACACCCCGGATGGGCAGAGCATCGGCCCCTGGTGGGCAGAGCGTCGCCCCTGGTGGGCGTGCCGGGTGGATCCCGGTCGGGCGCATGCGGGAGTCTGTCTGACTGTCTCTCCCTGTTTCCAGCTTCAGAAAAAAAAAAAAAATACATATTATATGAACACCTTTATCTTTACTATCATACTTCAGATTGTTAAAAATTTGTGTTCAGCCTGACCAGGCAGTGGCGCAGTGGATAGAGCGTCGGACTGGGATGCGGAAGTACCCAGGTTCGAGACCCCGAGGTCGCGCGCGGGCTCATCTGGCTTGAGCAAAGAGCTCGCCAGCTTGGACCCAAGGTCGCTGGCTCCAGCAGGGGGTTACTCGGTCTGCTGAAGGCCCACGGTCAAGGCACATGTGAGAAAGCAATCAATGAACAACTAAGAAGTCGCAACGCGCAATGAGAAACTGATGATTGATGCTTCTCATCTCTCTCTGTCCCTGTCTATCTCTGCCTCTGTAAAAAAAAAAAAAAAAAAAAAAAAAAATTGTGTTCACAAATCTGACTTAATCTTTTTTTTTTTTTTGTATTTTTCTGAAGCTGGAAATGGGGAGAGACAGTCAGACAGACTCCCGCATGCGCCCGACCGGGATCCACCCAGCACGCCCACCAGGGGCGATGCTCTGCCCACCAGGGGGCGATGCTCTGCCCCTCCGGGGCGTCGCTCTGCTGTGACCAGAGCCACTCTAGCGCCTGGGGCAGAGGCCAAGGAGCCATCCCCAGCGCCCAGGCCATCCTTGCTCCAATGGAGCCTTGGCTGCGGGAGGGGAAGAGAGAGACAGAGAGGAAGGAGGGGGGGTGGAGAAGCAAATGGGCGCTTCTCCTGTGTGCCCTGGCCGGGAATTGAACCCGGGTCCCCTGCACGCCAGGCCGACGCTCTACCGCTGAGCCAACCGGCCAGGGCCATGACTTAATCTTAAATTTAGAATTTCCTAGGGATCATGTCTTTTTTTTTTTTTTTAACTTTTTTATTGAACTTATTGAGGTGACATACTATGGCTTAATTGATCCCAACAGATTTTCCAGGGTGTTCTCCTAACTGGTCATTTGGAATGTGGGGAAAACTAGTAGTATTTCAGGAGATGAGTTGAGAGTTCCTTGTTTTCCCCAGTAACTGTGTGGCTGGGAGTTAAGAGGTATTTATAGCACTTATAATAGGAGTGAAAAATAATGGGAAGGGGGCACCCGGATTTGAACCAGGGACCTCTTGAACTGCAGTCAAATGCTCTACCCCTGAGCTATACCCCCTGAACCTATTATGTTTGTCCGCCTTGTCCACTTGTGGTGACTCAATGTAATCAGGTTCCACCCACACTAGAGTACTGGCAGGCTCTGTGTTCCAAAGCCCCACCTTCTTTTGTATCCATCATCTGCTCTGGCTTCTGTACTGGCCACCAATAAACTGGGTTGGGGCCCTTGGAGAAAGAAAAACAACAACAACAAGAAACGGCCTGGAAACTAGCTGAAACGAAAACTGACAGCATTTGCAGAGAAAGTGTCCCCAAGCACAGTATTACTGTGTCTGAATCCTTCAGTATCACCCTGTTCATGCTCTGCCTCTTGATGAATTGAAAGTGGAAAGGAGAAGGAAAATATCCGGTTTTTTGGATGGGATGTCTCTCAGGAAATCCTTTTTAGGGCAGCCAGTGGCCAATCCCTGTGGCCGCACTGCTTGCTCCATTCTTTTTTTTTTCTTTTTTTTTTTTTTTTTCCATTTTTCTTAAGCTGGAAACAGGGAGAGACAGTCAGACAGACTCCCGCATGCGCCCGACCGGGATCCACCCGGCACACCCACCATGGGGCGACGCTCTGCCCACCAGGGGGCGATGCTCTGCCCATCCTGGGCGTCGCCATGTTGCAACCAGAGCCACTCTAGCGCCTGAGGCAGAGGCCACAGAGCCATCCCCAGCGCCCGGGCCATCTTTGCTCCAATGGAGCCTTGGCTGCGGGAGGGGAAGAGAGAGACAGAGAGGAAAGCGCGGCGGAGGGGTGGAGAAGCAAATGGGCGCTTCTCCTGTGTGCCCTGGCCGGGAATCGAACCCTGGTCCTCCGAACGCTAGGCCGACGCTCTACCGCTGAGCCAACCGGCCAGGGCTGCTTGCTCCATTCTTGATGGGAACAGTAGCCAGCTTCTGATCTGGTCCTGACGCCTGGGGAAGAGCTTTGTTGAGGGCTAGGTAAGGCAGTTCCTCCTTATCACACTGGCAAGGGAGAAGCGAGGCCTCTCAAGGATGGCACTCGTTGGCATGGGGTGGAAGGGAACAGGCCTGAAATGGATTTTCTCCTCTTACCTCCTCTCCGTTGGGGAGAGAAGCCGAAGATGGAGAAACTAGCTTGCCTACTTCCCCTACCTCAGGGAAGAAACAGCACACTAAGAGGCACAAATAATTTTTATATAGAATTACATTGAGAGTTCATCTAAACATCTGTCATAGAAATTCAGGTGGAGGAGTGTGAAGGGAAGAGCTGCTGTTAGAAGAGAGGGAAGTGGGTGACCTCTCCAAACACAGACGGGCGAGAGCGGAGGGCAGGGGTGTTCCTGCGGTAGCCAAACTGACCATTGAACCCCCTATTCATTCTCGCATCGGCGTTGGCATTGTAGTAGTCGTGCCCAGTCACCTGCTGGAAGGAATGCCCTTGGGGGTGGAGAGAGAGGCCTGAGCCTGCATTCAACCCCCTCTTGCTTTCTCCACTCCCACAGGGCTGGTGTTAGGATGCCAACCCCGCTACAGTCACTGTGCTCCCCGTGTCTAGCTGAACCCTCAATCTTCAAATGTCTTGAGCTTCTTGACTGAAAAGCCAAGGCTTGGTGAGGTCAAGGAGACAGGTGGCTTCCTAGAAACCCACCCTCACACCAGCAATAGCGTGCAGGAGGAGTGTGAATGGGACAGGAGGGTCAGAAACTTTCGGGCTTGGTGGATCTTGCCTCGCTCCTGGGAAAACTGAAAACATTATACCCTTGCCTCTGACCCATCTAGAGAAAATGGCTGAGTTCAGTTTGGCCAAATGGCATAATGGGTCATGTGACTAGAGTGCCACCAAAGGTTGGTGGAGTTGGGGTGGGAAGAGGGTTTACTCTGTCAGAAACACATTTCTCAACTCTCCCTTTCCTGTTGCTGCTTAACTGTGCCTGGCGAATGAGCAGGACACAGCCTGCTCAGAAGCAGTGAGAGCAATACAGCCTTTGGAGTTAGAAAAAGTGGAATTCTAATCCCAGCTCAGCCTTTCTCAGCAAATCACTTTAACTCCCTAGTGTCAGTTTCCCAGGTTGTAACATGGGGGTAGTGTGAGGATAAAAACCATCTGACATACAGCAGGTGCTCAATAACTAAATATAGGGAGTACTGCGACACCACTTGCGCATGTATAAGAAGAAAAGCTGGAGAATGAATCCCTGGCCCCCTTTCCCCCAACCAGGCCTCACTGCAGCCCAGTTTCTCTCTCTGAACTATGAGACGCTCGCCACTCTTCCTAGATGGGCCCATGGGGAGGCTGAGAGCAAGGTGGCACTTGCCTGCCCCTGCCCAGTTTCTCCTGTTGAGGTATTTCTGTCCTTGCCCGAAGATGTGGTAATAATCCACTATCCAGCCGTCCCTTCCTGTACCGCCACGATCCTGGGAGTGAAGAAGAACAGAGTAGACTGTCAGCCACCATGCTGAGAGATGCTCTGTGCAAACTCTCCTGAGGCTTGGTGAGTGGAGGGGGCAGAGGTCACAGACTGCGGTAACAGGGCCAAACAGATTAAATATATTTATGACCTACATTTCATCTTGGGGAGACGCTGCATAGCTTGGCACTTAAAAGGCTCAGTGTCTGCTGTCAGACAGGTTCCAATTCCAGCCTTGCAACTAACAAGACCTATGCCAATGACACAGCTTTCCTGGACCTCAATCTCATCAGTAAAGGAAGGTTGCTGTAAGATTTAAGTGAGATAGTTCAAGTACAGGGCCTGTGAGATAGTTCACGTACAGGTTCAATAGACATTATCTTCAGCTAAATGAAAATTATACCTACCACAAATGGTGGTTGTGACAATTACAAAATGGAACATAGGAAGTTTCAAAAGTGTGTACACCATATTCTTTTCTAGCTTTTAAATAGTCATTTTTCTCTTTTTACCCCCCAGACTTTAGCTCCTTCCTTCTGCCATAAAACTTACATAAGTAAACAGCAAGTATACACTCAAACATGGCACACAGATGTGTCTATATATACACATATGACACACATGTCATACTGAACACACATGACACTGAACATGCACACGAACACACAAACACCCAGGATCACGCAAAAAAAAACCCTACATCTGTTCACAGAATAATCCCCATTAGTCGTACTCATACCACTGTGATATCTATAAGCACAAAATTAGAGGCAAAAATGGTGAAAAAAATTGGAACCATTAGCAAATAGCCTTAGAATCTTTGGTCTTGGGGAAGTAGTCTGCTGGGGAGGGGTAATAGCCCCCAGGAGAGGCCTGGGGAAAAGGGAAACCCACAAGGTTTGGGAGGTTTGGGCTCTCCGGTCCTAGCAAGTGAGCCCCACTGCCACTATGATGTCACCGGAAAGAAGGTGTGGTGCTTCGTGGGTCTAAATAGTTCTTTGTCTTGTTCACTGAGGTCACATGGATCTTCATGCTTTCAGAGAATTTGCGGCGTGAGGTCACTCCAAAGGGCGGGTCCGTGACGTCAAAAAAACAATGAAACCGGCTTGCCAGAGGTGACTTTGAGCCCCGTTTCTTAGAGTTGCAGAAACCCAAAATGAGATTATTCTCAAATTCATGGGTGGAAGGTGACTCCGTGAGCCCAGTAAGCTCACGCTCAACACCTGGCACCCATCTCTGCCAGTTCCGGCGGTTCATTAAGAAAACTGAAGGGGCCTGACTTGTGGTGGCGCAGTCCTAAGGCATCCGAGACCTCAGGCTTGCCAGGTCAAGGCACAGAGGAGAAGCAACTATGAATTCCTCCCTTTGTCTCTCTCTCCTCTCTCTAAAATCAATAAATAAAATCGAAAGAAAGAAAGAGAGAGAGGACGAAAGAAAGAAAGAGAGAGAAAGAAAGAAAGAAAGAAAAGAAGAGAGAAAGAAGAGAAAGAAAGAAAGAGAGAGAAAGAAAGAAAGAAAGAGAAAAGAAGAGAGAAAGAAGAGAAAGAAAGGAGGGAAGGAAGGAAGGAAGGGAGGGAGGGAGGGAGGAAGGAAAGAAAACAGGAAACTGAAGGGGGTGTGAGTGTGAGATTGGGGAATCCTCCCTACGAGCGCTCGAGTCAGACACCAGGATTTGGGAAGTCGGCCCCTACCAGGGCCAACCTCTGCAGGCAGACGGTGGGGTGCTTTGGGGCGCTTCCATACCTGATCAGTTTTCCGCAAAATGGGCGGTACTACAGGGCTCCTGAAATACCGGCGGGTGTGGCAGTCCTGCTGTGCATTGTAAGGCGGAATCGCCGACCAGAGCTTGGGCCTCAAGTGCTCATAGGTGCGGGCCATGGTGCTCACGGCCACCCCATCCAAAATGAAGTTCTTCTCCAACCGCAGAGGACACTGGCTGAAGCGCGTCATCCCAACTACCGCAGCCTCCAAGTCCCTCCGTGGTGGGAGTGGTGGGCCGGATGGGCCCTAGGCGGGGGCTGCCTTGCGCATTGTTACGTGACATCAGGTCCCTGACCAGCGACACAAACCCTATTGTCCCGCATCCAAAGGGTAGGCTCTTAGGGCTGTAGGGGAAGTTGCTTGCGTGGGCCAGAGGAGAGGGATGACCAGGAGACCATGCAAGAGGAATGAGACTGAAGGGGAGAAAAGAGGATTACTGAACGTGGGTGGGCCTTGTGAGTGCAGTCGGGTGTCTCCTGTTTTCCAGGACGGTTCTCTGTTTCCACTTTATCATATACATTTTACCAATTCAGTCCAGTTGAAAATTTTGTACCCAGAATGGATCTGAAAGCGTTCAGATAGCATCTACTTCCAACTCTCATTTCACAAAACTGGAAGTTGAAGCTCAGAAACTTTAGAGTATTCCCTAAACCCATTTAATGGCAGACCCAGAATTAAGGTCTCCTATTTTCCAGTTAAGTCCACACAAAGCAATTTCCCCCTCCCCATCCTTTTTTTTTTTTTTTTTTTTGTATTTTTCTGAAGCTGGAAACGGGGAGGCAGTCAGACAGACTCCCGCATGCTCCCGACCGGGATCCACCCAGCATGCCCACCAGGGGACGATGCTCTGCCCATCTGGGGTGTTGCTCTGTTGCGAACAGAGCCATTCTAGCGCCTGAGGCAGAGGCCACAGAGCCATCCTCAGCGCCCGGGCAAACTTTGATCTAGTAGAGCCTTGGCTGCGAGAGGGGAAGAGAGAGACAGAGAGGAAGGAGAGGGGGAGGGGTGGAGAAGCAGATGGGCGCTTCTCCTGTGTGCCCTGGCCGGGAATCGAACCTGGGACTCCTGCACGCCAGGCCGACGCTCTACCACTGAGCCAACCAGCCAGGGCTCCCATCCATTCTTTTCATCAACTAGTATTCCTCTTTCTGTTAACCACCTTCCCCACCAAATAAAAAAACTAGATTACTAACATGTTTTTCCTCTGGCTAACTATATGTATATATATGATAGGATTCAGCAAAACGTGAACAACTTTCTTTAGTTATGACTACAGGTGATTTAAACATTTAATTTATTGATTTTAGAGAGGGAGGAAAGAAAAATCTATTTGTTGTTCCATGTATTTATGCATTCATTCATTTTTTGTTTTTTGTTTTTTTGACACCTTAGTTAATTGATTGCTTTCTCATATGTGCCTTGACCACGGGCCTTCAGCAGACCGAGTAACCCCTTGCTCAAGCCAGCGACCTTGGGTCCAAGCTGGGGAGCTTTTACTCAAGCCAGATGAACCCGCACTCAAACTGGTGACCTCAGGGTCTCAAACCTGGGTCCTCCGCATCCCAGTCTGACGCTCTATCCACTGCGCCACCGCCTGGTCAGGCTCATTGATTCTTGTATATGTCCTGACTAGGGACTGAACATGCAACCTTGGTGTTTTGGGATGATGTTCTTACCAACATAGCTACCTGGCTAGGGCCTATAGGTGATTTTTATTCCCTTCTTTTTTTATTTTTTTCTTTACAGGGACAGAGAGACTGAGAGAGAGGGATAGACAGGGACAGACAGACAGGAATGGAGAGATGAGAAGCATCAATCATTAGTTTTTCTTTGCGCGTTGCAACACCTTAACTGCTCATTGATTGCTTTCTCATACATGCCTTGACCGTGGGCCTTCAGGAGACCGAGTAACCCCTTGCTTGAGCCAGCAACCTTGGGCCCAAGCTGGTGAGCTTTGCTCAAACCAGATGAGCCCTCGCTCAAGCTGGCGACCTCGGGGTCTCGAACTTGGGTCCTCCGCATCCCAGTCCGACGTTCTATCCACTGTGCCACCACCCGGTCAGATTATTCCCTTCTTTATACATTTTACTTCCCAAATTTTCCCCTTGATTAAACTCATATATCAAACCACCTTATACAGACTGCTCACAATAGTTCTGAGGTGCTATTATCCACTATTATCCTAATTTTACAAGCTCAAGGAGGGATTCTTTTACTATTTTTACATAGACACAAGCATTAGAAAACAGTTGCATTATACCTATACACAAAAATTACTAATCCTGGCAATTCAATACTCAACATATTTAATCTCTTCACAATGACAGGAGAGCACCTCTAAGTCAAATCTGAAATTATGCAAACCTGTAGTTTGAGTCCATTCTATTAAACATTCAAAAGGACCTGGAGGCCTGACCTGTGGTGGCGCAGTGGATAAAGCGTCGACCTGGAAATGCTGAGGTCGCCAGTTCGAAACCCTGGGCTTACCTAGTCAAGGCACATATGGGAGTTGATGCTTCCAGCTCCTCCCCCCCCCCCTTCTTTCTCTCTCTCTCCTCTCTATCCCTCTTTGTCTCTCTGCTCTCTAAAAATGAATAAAATAAAAAAAATAAAAATTAAAAAAAGGACCTGGAAAACACATGGACACAAGAGGACAAGTGGAAAAAATGACAGGCCCCGACTTCCCACCTCAGATTTGATGCAGAAAGGTTAATATATCACACAACTGAATAAAAGCATTTTCAATGGAAGGCCTGGGGGCTTCTTGTCACAATAGATTTGAAATTCACCAAACTGGAGGATGCAGTAGCCAAGAAACCAAGTCTGCTTTAGAAACTTACAGATTTAATCTTCCTAAAACTAAGGCTGGCCCTGGCCGGTTCGCTCTGTGGTAGAGCGTCGGCCTGGCATGCAGAGTCCCGGGTTCGACTCCCGGCCAGGGCAAACAGGAGAGGCGCCCATCTGCTTCTCCACCCTCCCCTTCTCCTTCCTCTCTTCCCCACCTGCAGCCAAGGCTCCATTGGAGCAAAGTTGGCCCTGGCGCTGAGGATGGCTCTGTGGCCTCTGCCTCAGGTGCTAGAATGGTTCTGGTTGCAAGAGCATCGCCCCCTGGTGGGTGTACCGGGTAGATCCCGGTTGGGCGCATGCAGGAGTTTGTCTGCCTCCTCGTTTCCAACTTCAGAAAAGTACAAAAAAAAAAAAAAATGCAGACACTACTAAATCATCTTTCACAAGAGCAAATTGACATGGTATTTACCATTTGTCACGTTTAAAAAATATACTCATGGCCTGACCAGGTGGTGGCGCAGTGGCTAGAGGGTCGGACTAAGATGCAGAGGACCCAGGTTCGAGACCCCGAGGTCGCCAGTTTGAGCGCGGGCTCATCTGGTGTGAACAAAAGCTCACCAGCTTGAACCTAAGGTCGCTGGCTCCAGCAAGGGGTTACTCGGTCTGCTGAAGGCCGGCAGTCAAGGCACATATGAAAAAGCAATCAATGAACTAAGGTGTTGCAACACGCAATGAAAAACTAATGACTGATTCTCCTCCTCTCTCTCCGTTCCTGTCTGTCCCTATATATCCCTCTCTCTGATGCAGTCTCTGTAAAAAATGAAATTAAAAAAAAATTTCAATATAAAAATACTCATGTGCAAATTCCCCCTCAAAAAAACCTGAAAATGCAAGTGTATACAGTGTGTACCTGGTTCTTAGATCACTCCTTGGACTCTGAGCATGTGTAGAATCTGAGCACTCTCTACCTTACCTTGAATATTTTTCTAACCACATGCCACTTGCCTGGGGTAACCTGTCATCAAGCAGTACCGGCCATTTAAGAACTCTAAACCCCCAAATCTTTTATTTGTAGTGAGACAGAGGCAAGGAGAAAAGCATCAATTCTTCATTTTAGCACCTTAGTTATTGCTTTCTCCTGTGTCTTGACCAAGGGCTCCAGTTGAGCCAAGCAACCCTGGAGCTCCAAGCCAGAGACCATGGGGTCATGTCTTTTACAGTCCCATGCTCGAGCCTTGGGGTTTTGAAACCTTGGGGTTTCTCCATCTTAGGCCGACATTCTATCTACCATATCACTATCTGGTCAGGCAGTTACACATATATACACTCTTTTTTTGGTGGCAGAAACAGTCAGAGAGAGGGACAGACAGAAAGGGAGAGATGAGAAACATCAATTCTTTCTTGAGGCTCCTTAGTTGTTCATTGATTTCTCACATGTGCCTTGACCAGGGGGCTACAGCAGACCGAGTGACCCCTTGCTCGAGCCAGCAACCTTGGATCAAGCTGGTGAGCCTTGCTCAAACCAGATGACCCCATGCTCAAGCTGGCGACCTCAGGGTCTCGAACCTGGGTCCTCCACATCCCAGTTCAACGCTCTATCCACTGTGCCACTACCTGGTCAGGCACTGGGATTGAACCAGCAACCTCTGTGCTTAGACATGAACTGAGCTATCTGACTAGGGCCAAGTATCTATACTGCTCACAAAAATTAAGGGATATTTTAAAGTAAACATGAAGCTATAAAATAATCCCCTAATTTTTGTGAGAAGTATAGTTTTTATAGCAGAAATTGAGAAGTTCCAAATGTTCTGTATACTTACCAAAGTACAAGGACTCTTTATCTTTGTTTATATATACCCACAGAAAATTTGCAGTTTCCGTTTTACAAAGGAGGAAAGGGTTGAGTGGTGTCAAAAAGAGTGACATGTAGAAATGAATAAGAAGACAAGCATTCCAAGGAAATAATTTTT
Source organism: Saccopteryx leptura (assembly GCF_036850995.1). Taxonomy (NCBI): domain Eukaryota; kingdom Metazoa; phylum Chordata; class Mammalia; order Chiroptera; family Emballonuridae; genus Saccopteryx; species Saccopteryx leptura. Next base: position 347,662,321 of record NC_089504.1, on the reverse strand, counting down.
AATGGGCTTTTTCTTTATAAATACACTGACGAACATGCAATGCTGCCAGCATTCGATGCAAGCCTGGGCCACAAATCTGCACACTCCTTTGCAACTGGTCCCGTGATGGTAGAACCTGCATAAAAGAATGAGTTGTTGGTAAGATCACAGGGTCCTCCTTTACTTCTACTTCTAGACCCAAGAATTAAACCAGCCGAAATAATTTTTAATGGGCTTTTTCTTTACAAATATACTGACGAATCATGCAATGCTGCCAGCATTCGATGCAATCCTGGGCCACAAATCTGCACACTCCTTTGCAACTGGTCCCGTGATGGCAGAACCTGCATAAAAGAATGAGCTGTTGGTAAGATCAGAGGGTCCTCCTTTACTTGTACTCCTAGACCCAAGAATTAAACCAACCCATCTCAAAGATCTAAGGAACAATGTAGAGACTTTCATACCTTTCATCTCGCCTTTATTGTTTACTATGACCCCTGCATTATCTTCAAAATAAAGAAATACTCCATCTTTTCTCCGGTATGACTTTCGTTGTCGAATTACCACTGCTGGATGTACTGAAAAGGGAAAAGGGCAGAGTCATTACTCCGTCAGGTTCCAGTGACTCCACAAGAAAGCAGTTTACATGTCATCTAGCTCCCCAACATTTCCCATTTGGTCAGATGTATTTAGAAAAGTTGCTAAACAGCCTGGCCTGTGGTGGCACAGTGGATCAAGCGTCGACCTGGAATGCTGAGGTAGCCAGTTCAAAACCCTGGGCTTGCCTGGTCAAGGCACATATGGGAGTTGATGCTTCCTGCTCCTCCCCCCTTCTCTCTCTCCGTCTGTCTCTCTCTCTTCTCTAAAATAAATAAATAAATAAAAAATTTTAAAAATCCTCATTTTTTTTTAAAAAAAGAAAACTTGCCAAACATTTCCTATCCTTTTCCCCATTTCACTCAATAGGTGGGTAATGTCAAGATCCTAATATCGCCTGACCAGGCGGTGGTGCAGTGGATAGAGCGTCGGACTGGGATGCAGAGGACCCAGGTTCGAGACCCCACGGTCACCAGCTTGAGCGCAGGCTCATCTGGTTTGAGCAAAAGCTCACCAGCTTGGCCCTGGCTGGTTGGCTCAGCGGTAGAGCGTCAGCCCAGCATGCAGGAGTCCCGGGTTCGATTCCCGGCCAGGGCACACAGGAGAGGCGTCCATTTGCTTCTCCACCCCTCCCCCTCTCCTTCTTCTCTGTCTCTCTTCCCCTCCCGCAGCGAGGCTCCATTGGAGCAAAGATGGCCCGGGCGCTGGGAATGGCTCTGTGGCCTCTGCCTCAGGCGCTGGAATGGCTCTGGACGCAACAGAGCGATGCCCCAGAGGGCAGAGCATTGCCCCCTGGTGGGCATGCCGGGTGGATCCCGGTCGGGCGCATGCGGGAGTCTGTCTGACTACCTCTCCGTTTCCAGCTTCGGAAAAATGAAAAAAAAAAAAAAAAAAAAAAAAAGCTCACCAGCTTGAGGCCAAGGTCGCTGGCTCAAGCAAGGGGTTACTTGGTCTGCTGAAGGCCCGCGGTCAAGGCACATATGAAAAAGCAATCAATGAACAACTAAGGTCTTGCAACAAAAAACTGATGATTGATGCTTCTCATCTCTCTTCGTTCCTGTCTGTCTGACTCTCTCTGTCCCTGTTAAAAAAAAGGATCCCAATATCTCAGAACAGAGAATAACACTATCCTACTCCAGACTGAATAAGTGGAGGGGCCAAACTCTCAATTTATCAGTAGATATTAAAACTCCAAGAAAGTACATACCTTGATCTACAAATTACTGCTTCCAAGAATTTGTTCTATACCTTAGGTTTTATTTTTTTATTTTATTTTATTTTTTTTTACAGGGACAGAGAGAGGGATAGATAGGAACAGACAGATAGGAATGGAGAGAGATGAGAAGCATCAATCATCAGTTTTTCCTTGCGATACCTTAGTTATTCATTGATTGCTTTCTCATATGTGCCTTGACCGTGGGCCTTCAGCAGACCGAGTAACTCCTTGCTGGAGCCAGAGACCTTGGGTCCAAGCTGGTGAGCTTTTTGCTCAAACCAGATGAGCCCAAGCTCAAGCTGGCGACCTCGGGGTCTCGAACCTGGGTCCTTCTGCATCCCAAGCCGACGCTCTATCCACTGCGTCACTGCCTGGTCAGGCTATACTTTAGGTTTTATAAATATAAACTCATTTATACTCCAATGAACTTACCCAAAGAAAACCTGCAACTGTTGGTGTACATATGTACATACCCCCCCCCATGTGTATGGCCAGGATCTTGATCATACTGTGTCTTACCACAGATGCCTTTTTAAAACAGAATACAATTAAAAGTTTATTGTACAGCACTGAGGCCTTCATAATTTTTTTAAATCTTACTGATTTTACAGAGAAAGGAAAGAGCAAGAGAGTGAAAGAGACAGAAACATGATCTGTTTCTGTATATGCCCCAACTTGGGATCGAATCAGCAACGTTGGTGCTTTGGGACAATGCTCTAATCAACCGAGCTATCCAGCTAGGGTAATGTCTTCATAATTCACTAAGGATAAAGAAGGACTAGTTAATTTTTAAAAACCTGCACAAAATTTTCACTTTAACTAACCCAACACCAACTATGAAAATGGCCTGATTAAATAGTATTAATACACTATAGAAAGCCTGACCTGTGGTGGTGCAGTGGGTAAGGCGTTGACCTGGAACACTGAGGTCGCCGGTTGGAAACCCCAGGCTTGCCTGGTCAAAACACATATGAGAAGCAACTACTACAAGTAGATGCTTCCTAGTCCTCCCCCACCACCTTTTCTCTCTCTCTCTACTCTATCTAAAATCAATAAACATCTTAAAAAAACACACTATAAATATTACACCAAGTCCTTTAAAGACAACCATCTCAAATGTTATTTCTCAGCATGGGTGATGTTCATGGCATGGGACAGTGTGATCTTAAATCCTTGCAAAGCATCCCTGAAAGATCAGCATCTGTCATTTCCAAATTCAATAAATGCAATGTCATGCCTCTCAGGCACCAAACATGCTTCCTTGAAACCAGGGTAACTGATTGTCCCAGGAGAGCCCAAGCTCCACGTCAACCAGGTGTTCCTGATTTGACTTCCCCGTGCAGTGAGACACTGCTGCTCCCGTATCAGCGGGCCTGGTGGCCTCTTCGAGACTACTCTTGAGGCGGCTCTGAGGATTCTACTTATCAGTGCTGACACTAACTGCCACCGGAGGAAAAACACGAGACCTACACACAAGTTAGTTGCAAGAATCACACAGGCAGTTTATCACTCACAAATCCTTTTGGCATGCCTGGGTACAGCTTAAGGGGGCCCCGCAGGTGTGCTCCTCTAGGCTTTGGTCAGAGCTCAGAGTGGCATGGACCTCCTCCAAGTCAACATTGGAGTCTGGGGGACTACCTCAGCAGGGGGTGCCTCAGCTTTAGTATCTTTTCTGGCCAACACCTTGTAACAGGTGTCAATCTACAGAATTATCACCTCAAACCACCTTTTGGAGAGTTACATAAAGGGAGCCTTTTTAATGTAAATCTCCTGAAATGTCATATCAGCCACTTTTAAGATGTTCCTAGAGAAGCTTCTTGTTTATGTTAACTTGCAGTTATGACATCAAGCCATTCTTATCTATGTATAACTTCACACACACACTAACTGGGCCCTGCTTCAAAGTCAGAATCTGTTTATCACATCTGCACACACTATATTAATTCCTATCCAGACGGCATAACTTTTTTTAATTTCCTTAATTTAAGTATTATCTTAATTACTTTTATATACTTTCCATATTTTTATATTTCTATATATTTAATTACTGTAACATTGTATCACTACAACTTTGATTAAACAGCACGATAAGATTATCTCACAGCCCTGACCAGACAGCTCAGTTGTTAGAACATCATCCTGAAGTTGAGAGCTTGCTGGTTTGATCTCTGATCACATATGACAATCAATGAATGATTAAATTGAGCCTGACTGCCCCACCACCAGTCAGGCTCAAATGCCTTTCTATCTGCAAGGCACATATGCTGTTTTAATAAAGCAAAAATTTGGAATTAACCCTATTACATGGCACATGCACAGAAAGAATTATTTTAAATGATCATGTGTATCTGCAACTTTTAAAATATAGGACAATCATCTGTAAAGCAAGAAGAATGGGTTATGGGAAGGTAAGTGTCCCATTTACATAGGAAAGCTTACAAGCTAGTATATTTGTATCAAGTCAGGAAAGAAGGACATACAACCAAACAACAAGCAACAATCATCTCTTGGAAGGTCTAAGCATTGGTAATTAAAAACTCAATTTGTCTTTCTTGTGTAATTACTTTTTTTTTTTAAGAGAAAGACAGAGAGAGAGAGAGGAATGAGAAGCATCAGTTCTTCATTGCAGCACCTTAGCTGTTCTTTGATTGCTTTCTCATCCAAGGGGGCTACAGCTGAGCCAGTGACCCTTTGTTCAAGCCAAAGACTTTGGGCTTCAAGCCAGTGACCATGGGGTCATGTCTATGATCCCACACTCAAGCTGGTGACCTTGGGGTTTTAAACCTGGGTCCTCCGCATCCCAGGCTGATACTCTATCCACTGTGCAACTGCCTGGTCAGGCCTAAATAACTTTTTTTGTTTGTTTATTCAGTGGGAGGAGGGAAGGCAGAGACAGACTCCCACATGTGCCCTGACTGGGATTCACCCAGCAAACCTGCTAAGGGGCATTGCTCCGTTACTCAGCAACCCAGCTCTTCTTAAGGCTGAGGCAGAGGCCATGGAGCCATCCTCAGCACCGAGGGCCAACTCACTCTAATCGAGCCATGGCTGCAGGAGCAACCAATGAATACACAAATGGAACAACAAATGGCCTGACTAGTGGTTGCTCAGTGGACAGAGCATCTACCTGGGATACTGAGGTCCCAGGTTTGAAACCCTGAGGTTGCTGGCTTGAGCAAGGGGTCACTGGCTCGGCTAGAGCCCTCCCCCCAAAAGAACAACAAATGAATGCTTCTCTATCCCATCCTCTCTAAAAGCAACTGATATATACCTGACCTGTGGTGGCTCAGTGGATAAAGCATCGACCTGGAAATGCTGAGGTCGCCGGTTCAAAACCCTGGGCTTGCCTTGTCAAGGCATATATGGGAGTTGATGCTTCCAGCTCCTCCCCCCTTCTCTCTCTCTCTCTCCTTCTGTCTGTCTCTCTCCCCTCTCTAAAAATGAATAAATAAAATAAAAATTAAAAAAATTAAAAAAAAAAAAAAAAGTTTAAAAGCAACTGATATATAAAACAAAACAACATATTGTTGTTTCTCTCCTGTCTCTAAAGTTAAATTTTTTAATTGAGAGAGAGAGAGAGGACACTAGAATCAGTCACACCTTGATTTACATCTTGACTGACACTAGTTTAGAGACCTTGAACAAGTTAATCTTTTGGAGTTTAAGTTTTTCTCTTGTAAAATATGGATAATAATTACCATTACCACATTTGAGATCAAGACACTGGAAACACAGGGTTAAAAAAAAAAAATAAGGACAGGGAGCCTGGCTATTCTTTTTTTTTTTTTTTTTTTTACAGAGACAGAGAGAGAGTTTATCTCAGAAAGAGTATAGATAGGGACAGACAGACAGGAACAGAGAGAGATGAGAAGCATCAATTATTAGTTTTTCGTTGAGACACCTTAGTTGTTCACTGATTGCTTTCTCATATGTGCCTTGACCGTGGGGCTACAGCAGACCAAGTAACCCCTTGCTCGAGCTAGTGACCTTGGGTCCAAGCTGGTGAGCTTTGCTCAAACCAGATGAGCCCGCGCTCAAGCTGGTGACCTCTGGGGTCTCGAACCTGGGTCCTCCGCATCCCAGTCTGACCCTCTAGCCACTGCGCCACTGCCTGGTCAGGCCTGGCTATTCTTGAGCCAAGTTCTATCTGTGAACACAGACAGCCTTGGTCAAGTTTTTAAGAAGAACACACACTGGCCTGACCTGTGGTGGCGCAGTGAATAAAGCATTGACTTGGAATGCTGAGGTCGCTGGTTCAAATCCTGGGCTTGCCCGGTCAAGGCACATACAACAAGCAATCATTGAACAACTAAAGTGAAGCAACTATGACTTGATACTTCTTGTTCTCTCCCCTCCTCTCTATGTAAAATCAATAAATAAAAAATTTTAAAAAAACTTTACAAAGACGACACTGAGTGACAGATAACTAACATCATTGAGCACCTCCTGTGGGACCCTCCTTATAAACCATTAAAATTCTCAGAAATGAGCAGGTGCAGTAGTCATGTGGTGTTGGAGACCCCAAGCCAACAGGATCTTTGCAGTTTAGATTTTGGGGGAACAGAGGTATGGGGACCTGGCAGTAAGCTGACAGTCTGCCCAAACCCCCACCTCACTTGCTTGGTTGAGTTGTTTAAAGGCTAAGTTTTTCTCCACACCTCCATGTTAGCTGTGGTGCTGGATAGTTTGTACTCATCCTACCCCCCATGTTCCTCGGAGAGACTGGAGGCAGTTCTTTGGTTTGTGAAGATGTTATGTATGGTGGGGGTTTTCTGCACTTGGAAGAAATATTGGGTTGCCTTGGAAATGTGATCAGAGATATCACTGATTTGCTAATGACTCTCTCTGCCCTATAAATAAAGCAGGACTGGGATGGAGAAGCTCTCCTCCTGCCATCAGCTTGCAGAAGCCTCCTGATCTCATCCTATTTCTGTTTAAGCTTCTTTTCTTCATTCCGCATCCTTCTCCCTCAGGACCTGGAATTACTAGCCGCGCTGGTTTGCAGCAAAGTGGTAAGGTATCAATCTCATAAACTCTCACAAATGAAGCTAGCAGATAAATAAGTCCACACAAATGCAGGATTCCAGACCTCCAGTCCTGCCCCTTTCCACGTTTGTGCATCACATGTTAAATCTAAGGTGAGGGGAAGCAGTCATTTAGCAGAAACAAGGATCTACGAAGACATTAATAGAGTTGGAAATTCAGAACTTTTTTTAGAACCACAGTGTACTTTGTTCGGTCCCACAACTGACTGCGACCCACAGCGATGGCCATTTGCTCGGCCCTTCCCTGACAGCTCCCTAGGCCACAGATCAGATAAACCAAGTGTTCTGAAAGAAAAGCCTGTCCAGTTGCATACCATCCCAGTCTACGTACTGATTATTCAATGCTTAGCCACAATGTTACTTACTCCTTGCCTAACAAGCCCTCAAAAGGATATTAAAGGTGAACAAAGTAAGATTTCTGACCAAAAAGCTAAAAATAGGGGTGGGGAGAGGCATATGCAGGCCTATAAGAAGTAACTGTGACATGCCGCTGAGACCTGCCACATTTGTAAGAGACGGCCAGGCTGTCCCAGGAAAAGCAAGACCTCCCAGGGCAGAGACAAACTAAACAGGCACACAAGAAAAATTCAGGAGCTGAAAAGTGCACCAAGCATCAAAAGCGCTAAAGCCAAACAAGACATCACAAGTCAAAAGTGCTCTGAGGCTCCCTCCTTGAATTCACATATCTTGTGGGAAAACTTTTGGGGAGTAACCCACGATTAAGCAATGAGCAAGCAGCTCTCTGTTTTTCTCTCGGAAGAGATCAAAGGAAATCAAGCTTTAAAAGGCCCTGAGAAGGGTAAATTATTGTTCCATTTTTCAACAAAGGCAGAAATCTTCCAACTGTCCACTAAGCGCTACTGTACTCACCCTTCTTTCTGAGTTCTGGTTTGCCTTTTTTGACTGTGGCCATCACCATGTCACCCACACCAGCAGCAGGAAGTCTGTTCAGTCGTCCCTTGATCCCCTTCACAGAGATGATATATAGATTTTTGGCTCCTATAAAAAAAAAGCAAGCAGAATTGACTTGGGAGGAGGGGTACCTATGAAGCAGCTCCGCTGGTGTTAACACTTCCCTAACACCTCCAAAGCCTCTCCCTCAACTCACACCACCCCCAAAAGTGGAACACCCTGTCACACCACCGATTGAAGCAAAACAACACGACACGCTGCTGCTTCACCCAAAAGCGGTGTTTTTACTTTGCCCTTTCTTGACGGCTCAGTGAGTCATTAGCAAAAGACTCAATGAGTGCTTTAAAAAGGGGTAGCTCGGCGGGGTGCACGCCAAAGTCCCACCTGTGTTGTCAGCACAGTTGATCACGGCTCCTACCGGAAGACCCAGGGATATCCGGAATTTCGCACCTGAGGACCCACCGCGTCCTGTGGGTAGGAAGGAAACCAGAAAAGAAGTCACTGTACTGTCATGGTTGGAGTTCCCTTAACATTCTCAGGCTCTAAATTCATTCGCCTATGTTTCGGAAACGGTATACGGCAGATTCGTTCTCTCGGGCTTCACTCACTCCTTTCCCGACGTGTCAACCAGTTCTCAGGGCCAAGAGCCAATTTCTCACTATAACCACTTTCACGTTGAGATTAAGGGGCCTGTACGACTCAATCCTCACTCCAGCTTTTGCACCAAGGAGTTCTTCCTGCAAAGCTGGGGGCCGCACAAGTCGCCCACTTAGCGACCTCACTCAGTCCAGCTTCAACCGCATAACCGCGGTGCTAAGAGTGGAGCGATCTCGTGGGGTTCGGTCTGGAATCATGTCCGGATCCTGCCAGCTCAACTCCCCAGGTCCCCCCACCGCCACCTTCGGGGACCCACTCAGTTACTCTCGTGATACTCCTCCTCACCCCCTCCGGCTCGGACGAGAGCAAAGTGTCCCAGCTGCCCATGGCCGCCGCCCCTAGGGAGGCCAGCAGCCACCACACGGCAGATGGCGGAGGATAAACCAGAGTCAAAACCTCACCTCGCTTCGACATCTTGAACGCGCCGGAAAAAGAAAGAAAGGAAGTAGTTACAAAGGATGCTGGGATATGAACAGTCACGCCCCGCCCATTGTCGTCACGTGACCTGGGGTTTGCTCCTCGCAACTCTTCCCTTAGGGCTCTGTTCAATTACATAATAAAGCTGGAAGTGGGCAGTTACGGAGTTGAAGGCTGTGGAAGCGAGTGAAAGCTCGGTTCTGTTTACGAGCTCGAACGTAGTTGAGAACGCAGGAACATTCGTTAATTTACCCAACAACCTTTTTTGAGCACTTAGTGCTGCCAGGGACCTCGCTGAGTACTAGGTTAAGAAATGATTAAAACATCTGTGCTGTGCAGGGTCCCCAAAGAGCACAGGGCGTGGGAGAGGTAGGCAGAAGACGCTAAATGCTTTCTTTAGGATGTGATATAATTGAGAAGTACCGTTCTAGCACTACAGATAATTCCACATATGTGTGCCTGGTCCCATACCCATGTGTATTTTAGATAACTTGTTTTATTAATTACCCCATTCACAGTTTCAACCTCCTCCACTCCACTGCTTTCTTTTTATGTCAATACTATACTCATTTAAATATTGAGTGGCAACTTTATGCCAGATACTGTCCTGGGCATACATGATTAGACTACATCAGGCAACAAAATAAATCAACATTCTTGTCCTTATGGAGCTCACTACTGGCTGGCAGTGAAGGTGGATATTAGACACTGAACAATGAATACAGTGATTGCAAATATATAGTATGTTAGATAGTGTTAAGTATTATGAAAAGAAATAAAAGAGCAACATAAGAGGCATCAGGAAGTTGGAGGAGGGACAGATTGCAATTTAAAATAGAGTCAAAATGTCTCCAAGGCTTTAGGCGTGAGCAAGTGGAAGATGACATTGGCATTAACCAAGATGGAAAAAGTTATGGGAGGAACAGGTTTGTGGGGTAAGCGTAGGAGTTTAATTTTGGACATGTTGAGTTCGATGTTTAGACAACAAAAGGAGATTCAAATAGCAAGTTAGATATAGTAGGCTGGAATTCTGGAGAGGAGATATAATTGTGGGAGTTGTCAGCATATAGGTTTACTTAAAGCTATGCTAGATAATGAGATTACAAAGAAGAGTATGTAACAAGATCATGAATATTCTGGAACACTTCAGCATTAAGAAGTCTATAAATCTACAAATTTATAAATCTCTTCTTTTTTTTTTTTGTATTTTTTCTGAAGCTGGAAACGGGGAGAGACAGACTCCCGCATGCGCCTGACTGGGATCCACCCGGCACGCCCACCAGGGGCGAAGCTCTGCCCACCAGGGGGCGATGCTCTGCCCCTCCGGGGCGTCGCTCTGCCGCGACCAGAGCCACTCTAGCGCCTGGGGCAGAGGCCAAGGAGCCATCCCCAGCGCCCGGGCCATCTTTGCTCCAATGGAGCCTTGGCTGCGGGAGGGGAAGAGAGAGACAGAGAGGAAGGGGGGGGGTGGAGAAGCAAATGGGCGCTTCGCCTATGTGCCCTGGCATCGAACCCGGGTCCCCCGCACGCCAGGCGGACGCTCTACTGCTGAGCCAACCGGCCAGGGCCAAATCTCTTTAACACTCTTAAAATGCCTTCACTTGATCCTTCCAGATTTTCTAGCTATTAATTATTCTGTCTCCTTCACTTCTCAACCAAATTCTATGTATTTCTAACCATATAATTTCCTTACTAGATTTGTCTCTCTTGATAAATGGAACCACCATCCATCCGGGTGTCCATCTAAGACATCTAAGCTCTTTTCAGTTTGCCTTCTAAATGCTCAAATCTATCCACTTCTCTCCATCTCCTCTACTACCACTCTGCTCTAAGCCACTTCCACCTCTTGTTTAAACTACCTTTTTTTTTTTTTTTTTTTGCATTTTCCCGAAGCCAGAAACAGGGAGGCAGTCAGACAGACTCCGGCATGTGCCCGACTGGGATCCACCTGGCATGCCCACCAGGGGGCGATGCTCTGCCCATCCGGGGTGTCGCTTTGTTGCGACCAGAGCCATTCTAGCGCCTGAGGCAGAGGCCACAGAGCCATCCTCAGCACCCGGGCCAACTTTGATCCAATGGAGCCTTGGCTGTGAGAGGGGAAGAGAGAGACAGAGAGGAAGGAGAGGGAGAGGGGGAGGGGTGGAGAAGCAGATGGGCACTTCTCCTGTGTGCCCTGGCTGGGAATCAAACCCGGGACTCCTGCACGCCAGGCCGATGCTCTACCACTGAGCCAACCGGCCAGGGTAAACTACTTTTGAGGCCTCCTAACATATCTTCCGGCCTCGTGCTCTGCAGGGTTGGCTTTTTAGTCCCAGATACTGTCCATGTTCCTGAATACCCATAGGCTTCCCATATGCTTTTAGAGGCTGCTAATATGGGGGTCGGGGGAGATTCCTCTAATAAAAACATTTAAGCCAGTGTTTCCCAACCTTTTTTGTGCCATGCCCCACCTTAACCTTTCTAAAATTTTTATGTCCTCCCCATGTAACATACATAATTTTTAACATTAAAAAATTGATTTGGCCTGACCTGTGGTGGCATAGTGGATAAAGCGTCAACCTGGAAACACTGAGGTTGCCGGTTCAAAACCCTGGCTTGCCTGGTCAAGGCACATATGAGAGTTGATGCTTCCAGCTCCTCCCCCTTCTCTCTCTCTCTCTCTCTCTCTCTCTCTCTCTCTCTCCGCCCCTCCTCTCTAAAAAGAATTTAAAAAAATTGATTTGTTCACTTAATAAACATAAATGATAGGTTCTAGGAAGAAATCACTATGAAATTGTTAACAAAACACAGTAAGTAAAATTTCAAAACATATAATGAAAAACAGAAATTTAAATTCCAAATAATTTTAATACAGATTTTTCTATATTAATTTATTATTTTAATTTAGTGTGATCCTTGCGCTTGATGCTTGCTGCACAGAGATTTTATATTAGGTTCCAATTTGGTTAGCTTTAGTCTCAAGTCTCCATGTTGTGTTATATCCAGCCGATTTCTTTTTTTTTTACCAGTAAATCATTTACAGCACTAAATCCACATTCAGCTAAAAATGAAGATGGAAACGGTAGCAATAGTTTTCTTGCACATTTGGTTGAATTTGGGTATTTGATTTCTGTTTCCTCACAAAGCCATGCCATCGCTCCTTTGATATTAAATAAAGCTTTAACTGACTCATCATTTTGCAATTCTGCGAGTTCTTCTTGATACTACATATTTGATATATCAGACAAATCCACTAACATTGGCTGCATCATCCATGTTGGGAAATCAATTTGTTTTAAATCAGAAAATCTTTCTTTTAAATCAGCCGATAGAATATTCAAATGATTGACAATAACAAGTAAAGCGGTATCAGTTACTTCACATTTTTTGGAGCCAATGAAACTGTTTAAAGTTTTTGTTGTTAATGTTTCTGACATAACTCAATATTGGTAATGAAACCAAATATCTTTGCTTTTGCATCGACAAGAGTTTTATTTGTTCCTTGAAGTTGCTTATTTAATATATTTAGTTTTTCAAAGATATCGGCTAAATAACTCACAAATACTTTACCATCTATTGTTAACAGATACTTCATTTCAGGTTTGTCGCTTAAAAAATCACTAAGAGTATCAAACAGTTCCATAAATCTTTTCAAACAGTTTCCTTTAGATAGCCATCTTACTTCAGTATGAAGTAAAAGTCTCACATGGTCTTCATTTTGTTCTTCACAAAATAGCTTGAAAAGACGCTCACATTTGGCACTAGCTTTAATAGCATTAACACACTTTATTACTGTATGTAATACTTCATTCAGAACAGGCGAGGTGTTTTTAGCTACCAAGTTTTCCCTATGAATAACACAATGCACAAGAATCATTTCTGGATTCACATCTTTCATCAATTTTAAGCAGCCATTTTTCTTGCCCATCATATTGGGAGCACCATCTGCAGCACAAGATGTTATATTTTTCATTGGTATATCATTGACATCTAAGTAGTTTTTTTAGCTTATATATATCTTTGGAGGTAGTGGTGCTTTCTAATCTTTTACAGAACAACATTTCTTCAGCAAAATGTCCTTTATCAATATATCTTACGTAAGTTATCAATACTGCCTCACTGTCTCTCAAAGTTGATTCATCCATTTGCAAGGAGAATTTTCTTGTTTTCAGCTTTTCAATAAGTTGTTTTTCAATATCCTCACTCATTTCATCTATTCTTCTGCTAACAGTATTGTCACTGAGTGGCATAGCTTTTACATCTTTGTCATCTTTTTCAAGAACCGTTTTAAGAAATGCTGATATTGACGGTTTTATTAAATTCTCTCCTATAGTGTGATTTTCTCCAGTTTTAGTGATGAATAAAGAAATTTGATAACTAGCCTCAAGAACACGATTATTAGTTGAAGTATGAGCAGTAAATAGAGACTTTAATGTTCTTTTTACAAAATTTTTCTTTAAAGTTTTAAAGTAACTCAAATCTGAATTAATATGAGCACTATGTTTCGCCTTCAAATGCGCCTCAAGACGACCTCGTTTCATTGATTCGTTGGTCAAGCATTGCTGGCATAAAAGACAAAAAGGAATCCGCTCATCATGAACAGCGGGTATGAACCCAAATTTTAAATATTCTCCGAATATTGACGAGTTTTTTTCTTGCTTGCACCACTCATTTTACTATGGGCTATAAGAAATAAAAATAAGATCAATTAAAAACTAATATTAAAATATGTGTTAAAATATATTCAATGTGACATAGAGTAAACGTATACTAAAAATTCATATTTATTTAAATGTATATAACACATTTACTACACTACCACCGCAAATCAAAAGGTATCTATATTTTTTCCACTTGATAAAATTTTCTGGAAAGTTATGCTTCTAAAATTAAAATTGTCGTGCATGCACTATTATAGCCCCAATAATATTTATAAAATATTAGTGCTTTCTAGCCCCGATGCAAGAAGTACTTAATAAAGAGTTTAATATTGATAAAAATAAAATCAAATACTTACCAATTATATCTATACAATATATATATGTATATTTACTAAATCAATGAGCTTTTACAACAGTTTTGACTGACACTTATTTCAAATTAACACCAACTGAATGATGTGAAACACTACAGAAGTTGTGATGGGCCAATTAGGTGAGAATAACTGTGTTGTTTAGCGAGTTTTTAAAACGTCCGGGGTTCCCTGCGGCAGAGGGCACGCTCCGCGGTGAACCCAGGACGAAGTTTACTTGACGACGCCAATCACCCAGTTGATATTTTGGTCTCGTCAAACGAAATTATACTTAATAATTATTTACCGCAATTATTTAAGAATTGCATTTTTTGTCAAATTTGGCACCGACATCTAGCATTGCATTTAAATGGCCCGGGGCGAAAGAGTTCAAGTCGTGTCGAGTCCATTTTCAAATTGCCCCCCTTAACTATCGAATTGCCCCCCTGTGGGGCATGGGCCCCACGTTGTGAAACACCGCTCTAAATGGTCTGGCTGTAATCCCTCATTGTTTAAAATCCTGTTGGCGCCTGACCAGGTGGAGACCCTGAGTTCTTCAGCTTGAACGCGGGTTCATCTGGTTTCAGTGAAACTCACCATCTTGGACCCAAGGTCGCTGGCTGGAGCAAGGGGCTTCTCGGTCTGCTGTAGTCTCACAGTCAAGGCACATATGAGAAAGCAATCAATGAACAACTAAGATGTTGCAACGTAAAACTGATGATTGATGCTTCTTATCTCTCTCCATTCCTGTCTGTCTGTCCCTATCTATCCCTCGCTCTGACTCTCTCTCTGTCTCTGTAAAAAAAATAAAATCCTGTTGGCGCCTGGCCTGTGGTGATGCAGTGGATGGAGTGTTGACCTGGAATGCTGAGGTCTCTGGTTCAGGACCTCAGGCTTGCCGGGTCAGTGCACATATGGGAGGCAACTATCATGAGTTGATGCTTCTTGTTCCTTCCCACCTTTCTCTCTAGAATCAATAAATCTTGCCTGACCGGGTGGTGGCGCAGTGGATAGAGCGTCGGACTGGGATGCAGAGGACCCAGGTTCGAGACCCTGAAGTCACCAGCTTGAGCCCAAGGTCGCTGGCTCCAGCAAGGGGTTACTTGGTCTGCTGAAGGCCTGCGGTCAAGGCACGTATGAGAGAGCAATCAATGAACAATTAAGGTGTCGCAATGCGCAACAAAAAACTAATGATTGATGCCTCTCATCTCTTCGTCCCTCTCTCTGACTCTCTCTCTGTCTCTGTAAAAAAAAAAAAAAAAAAGTAAAATCAATAAATCTTAAAAACAACAACAACAACAAAACCCAGTTGACCTTCTAGTGCTTATGAAGTCCAAGGTCGCTAGCACAGCACTAGAGCCTTGCCTGAAATGATTTATCTGTTCCCTGGTCTCATCTCCTGTCACCTTGCCTCTTATACTTTCCACTCCAACAATACCAAACTGCTTAGGACTTATGAACTCTTTCTTGCTTTATTTACTACTTATTTTTCAAAACTCTGTTCAAATATTATCTTTTTCCTGTGCCATCTCACAACCCCAACATTCTCTGCCCTGGGCCACCTCTTTACCTAGAGCACTAGTTCTCAAATATTTTAATCTGGAGACTACTTTACATTCTTAAATTATTGAGGCTTCCAAAATGTTTTTATTTTACATAGGTTATATCTACTGACACCAGATTAGAAATTAAAATTAGGAATGTTTAATTATTTGTTAATTCTTTTAAGATAATAAGCCAGAAAAATAACTATTTTCTAAAAACAATAATAATTTAATGAGAAAAATGACTTTGCAAGTACAATGCTTTTGGAAATCCTGTTAATATCTGGCTTAATGAAAGATAGCTGGATTTTCATGTTTGCAAATTTAAAATATGATATCAAAAAATAAAATATGATATCATGCATCATGTACCCTCTGGAGAGCTCCATGTATGCTCAGGAAAGAACATGAATGAAACAGGTAAATAATGTGTTATGAAACTGTCCCTTTTTCCTATTAGAAAGGGTCTCAGAAATCCCTACACATTTGTGAACCACTGACCTAAAAGAACATCTAAAGAGATATGGATATCACATTGGATAGTAACCCCTTTATTTGCAAATCAAACTGATACTGGAATGTAAAATCTACTTTGGTGTATTAGTTTTGTTTTGTTTTTAATCTCCAGAACACATGGCAGAATAAAGATACTTGGTTAATGTTACCATTATTACTTACCATCTTGATGGGTGGTAAACCTTAAAAGTGAGGCCACCAGGGGGCTCTTGGATTTGAACCAGGGACCTCTGGATGTGCAAATATTCTACCCTTGGGCTATATACCCTTTGTGGGATGGTTGAGATTACAGTTAACTGTAGTTTACTGACCAGACATCACTGTAGCTGATTAACAAAAGTTTGGCATTTATGATCAACTGTTTCAGGTTACTTGGAGTGATAATAAAGAACTAAGAAAAGAAAGCAGAGGCAATTAGGACCCAAGTTCTGGGAGAAAAGAGCGATGTCTGCTTTGACCATGCTTGAAGGTCCTTTGGGTGTGCGTAAGGGGCTTCTTCTTCATTAACTACAGCCTTTTCTACCTCCGGCATCTGGGAATTCTTCACAAGTAATTTCCATCCTTCCTGTCTGTAACCTGAGCTGCAGCCGAGTACTTTGCACGTGAAAGGAAGTGCTTCCCTTGTCTTTCCCAAGACCTTCTTTGCTCCTCCTGTACTACAGGAACCTCTGTCTCCATTCTCTCTAGCATCTCTAGTCACTTTTTTTTTTTTTTTTCTAGTCACTTCTTCCTCCTTGGCTCCTTCAAATATCAGCCAGCTTCCCCTAAATTAAAAAAAAAAAAAATCCTTCCTTTAGCTGTGATTGCCTGTGCATTTCTTCTTTCTCATTACCAATTTTTTTTTTTTTTTTTTAGATTTTATTAATTAATTTTAGAGAGAAGAGAGAGAAGGGGGAGAGGAGCAGGAAGCATTAACTCCCATATGTGCCTTGACCAGGCAAGCCCAGGGTTTTCTTTTTCTTTCTTTTTTTTTTACAGAGACAGAGAGAGATTCAGAGAGAGAGGATAGACAGGGATGGAGAGATGAGAAGCATCATCATCAGTTTTTCGTTGTGCATTGCGACACCTTAGTTGTTCATTGATTGCTTTCTCATACGTGCCTTGACCACAGGCCTTCAGCAGATTGAGTAACTTCTTGCTCGAGCCAGCGACCTTGGGTCCAAGCTGGTGAGCTTTTGCTCAAACCAGATGAGCCCACACTCAAGCTGGTGACCTCGGGGTCTTGAACCTGGGTCCTTGGCATCCCAGTCCAATGCTCTATCCACTGCACCACCGCCTGGTCAGGCAAGCCCAGGGTTTTGAACCTGTGACCTCAGCGTTCCAGGTTGACACTTTATCCACTGTACCACCACAGGTCAGGCTCAATTTTATTTTTTATGTTTTTTATTTTTATTTTTTGTATTTTTCTGAAGCTGGAAACAGGGAGGCAGTCAGACAGACTCCTGCATGCGCCCGACCGGGATCCACCCGGCACGCCCATCAGGGGGCGATGCTCTGCCCATCCGGGGCGTCGCTCTGTTGCGACCAGAGCCATTCTAGCGCCTGAGGCAGAGGCCACAGAGCCATCCCCAGCGCCCGGGCCATCTTTGCTCCAATGGAGCCTTGGCTGCGGGAGGGGAAGAGAGAGACAGAGAGGAAGGAGAGGGGAAGGGGTGGAGAAGCAGATGGGCGCTTCTCCTGTGTGCCCTGGCCGGGAATCGAACCCGGGACTTCCGCACGCCAGGCCGACGCTCTACCACTGAGCCAACTGGCCAGGGCCTGCCTGGGTTCTTGCTGCCAGTTTTAAGGAAGGTTGTCTGTACTTCATTTTTCTCATTATCAACTACCTGTCTCTGCAGTTCTGCTACTCTCTGCATTTGATCTGTCAGTTACTTTCCCTCCTTTGGTGTATATGCACCGTATATTGCTTCTCCAGGTAGACTGTAAGTTTCTCGAAGGTAGGATCATGTTGCATTCTTTTTTGGATTCACAGTCGTTGGCACAGTATCTGGTTTACTAAAAGCCCTGAGTTGTACTTGCTGGTGAACTGCAATACTAATTAAACTGAGCTATCTGATTACACCAAACCTGTACCCAAAGCAGCTGAATGTTGAATGTTGTTGAAACAAAGCTTACAAGCCTGTGTAACTCCTACAGTTTCAGACAAGCTCTCCATCCAGTACTCCTACGCCACTGACTGACTAGGTTCACATTGTCACTCACCAAAATGACTGTTTCACATACTTTCTCCTGTCTCAAACCTTCCACATCTTATCTCTCTTAGCTGAGGGGCTTTACTCTTCCTTTGGAAGAAAATGAGAATCAGTCAGGAGCAGTGGTATGCTGGTAAATGGCCAACAACAGGCTTGGCTGGCGGCAGCGGGGGGTGGGGGGACACGAAGACACCCGATTTCCCAAGGTGCAAATGCTCCCACGTGCTGATTTGAAGCTACCAAAGAGATGTCAACTGGCTTAAAAATTCCTGAAAACTTAACCATTGGTTCTTACTAGCTGGTATAAGCTGAACTGAGCACACTTCTGGAATCAACTACCTCCTTCACCAACTACCAACTCCCAATTCTATTTCCAACTCAGACATCTCTCTGAATTTCAGAATTAACTGGGTCCCCAACTGCATGCTTAACATCTCCTCTTAAATTTCTATGGGGTAACTCAAATTGAACATGCTGACCCCATACTAGAATGTGAAGTCCATGAGGGTAGGAAGCTGTACTTTATTACTTTCTGTGTGTTTTAAAAAGAAACTCTCCTGCCTGACTAGGCAGTGGTGCAGTGGATAGAGCATCGGACTGGGATGTAGAAGACCCAGGTTTGAGACCCCCAAGGTCCCCAGCTTGAGTGCGGACTCATCTAGTTTGAGCAAAGCTCACCAGCTTGGAACCAAGGTCGCTGGCTTGAGCAAGGGGTTACTCGGTCTGCTGAAGGCTCATGGTCAAGGCACATATGAGAAAGCAATCAATGAACAACTAAGGTGTCACAATGAAAAACTAATGATTTTTTTTTTTTTTTTGTATTTTTCTGAAGCTGGAAACGGGGAGGCAGTCAGACAGACTCCCACATGCACCCAACCGGGATCCACCCAGCATGCCCACCAGGGGGCGACACTTCGCCCATCCGGGGCATCGCTCTGTCACGACCAGAGCCACTCTAGCGCCTGCGGCAGAGGCCAAGGAGCCATCCCCAGCGCCCGGGCCATCTTTTGCTTCAATGGAGCCTCGGCTGCGGGAGGGGAAGAGAGAGACAGAGAGAAAGGAGAGGGAGAGGGGTGGAGAAGCAGATGGGCACCTCTCCTGTGTGCCCTGGCCGGGAATCGAACCTGGGACTTCCGCACGCCAGGCCGACGCTCTACCACTGAGCCAACCGACCAGGGCCGAAAAACTAATGATTGATGCTTCTCATCTCTCTCCGTTCCTATCTGTCCCTATCTACCCCTCTCTCTGACTCTCTTTGTGTCTCTGTAAAAAGAAACTCTTGATTTTTTTTTTAGACGTACTCATTTCCCAGCCTTATTTCAGGAAACCACATCACAATCCACCCAGATAGTAAAGACTAAAATATAAAAGTCATTCTTGATTCTTTTCATCCCCTCACTCTCCCCAAGCCATCTAACGTACAGGAAGTGTGTGGCTCCCCAGCCATGGCCAATCCAGATGCTGGCACTCTGCTCCAGCTCTATCATTCCTACTGTGGTAGGCTGAATAATGGACCTCCATATATGTCCACATCCCAATCCCCTGTGAATATGCTACCTTACGTGATAAAAGGCACTTTGCAGATGTGATTAAGTTAAGGATCTTGAGATGGGGAGATTATCTTGGATTATCTGGGTGAGCCAATGTAATCACAGGGTCCTAATAGAATGGAGGCAGGATGATCAGAGTCAGAGACAGAGAAGTGTAAGAGTGGAAAGAGAGAGCAGAGGGTGAGAAGATGCTACCTTCCTGGCTTTGTAGATGGAAGAAGGAACCATGAGTGAATAAATGCAGGTGGAGAAACTGCAAAAGTCAAGGAGACTGATTCTCTCCTAAAACCTCCAGAAGGACTGCCAGCATGCCAACACTTTGATTTGAGCCCAGTGACGTTCATCTTGGAATTCTGACCTCCAGAACTGTAAGATAATATATGTATGTTGCTTTAAGCAGATTAAGTTTGTGGTACTTTGTTACAGCAGCAATGGGAAACTAATACACCACTATAGTAAGACATAATCACCATCTCTTGTCTGCACTATTGCAATAGAATCCTAACCTGTCTCTCTATGTCCACTCTTTCTTTTTTTTTATAGTGATGAGAATGCTTAACATGAGATCTACCCCCTTAAGAGATGTTGAAATGTATAATACAATATTGTGAACTGTAGGCACAGTGTTGTACAGCAGATTCCTAAAAACTTATTCATCTTGCATAATCGAAACTTTATACCCCTTGATTTGCAACTCTCCATTTCTCTCTCTTCACCCCTGGCAGCCACTGTTCAACTCTCTGCTTCTGTGAAACTGACTGTTTTAGATACCTCATATAAGTGGAATAATGCAGTATTTGACCCTTTATGATTGGCTTATTTCATGTTGTATAACGTGCCATGTCACATATTGGAAGATTTCCTTCTTTTTAAGGCTGAACAATATTCTATTGTATATATTCTCTATGTAAGTTCTTGACTTCTTGTAAATCTTTTTTTTTTTTTTTTAAATAAAAGACTATTTAATTCTTCAAAAATCTAAAAGCAGCCTGACCTGTGGTGGCGCAGTGGATCAAGCATTGACCTGGAATGCTGAGGTCGCCAGTTCAAAACCCTGGGCATGCCTGGTCAAGGCACATATGGGAGTTGATGCTTCCTGCTCCTCCCCCCTTCACTTTCTATCTCTCTCTCTGTCTCTCTTCTCTAAAATGAATAAATAAATAAAAATAATTAAAAAAAAAAAAGGAATCTAAAAGCAGACCAAATGTGTTTTGCTGTGAACACTTTGTAGAGATGAAGTGAAGCAGGGGTTGGGTTTAAAATTTTTAGACAAAGAATCAATGCTGCGACGGCAGGGGAAAGAATACAAGAATAAAAAACATGGGAAGCTTCATGAATTTGCATGTCATCCTTGGGTGGGGGCCATGATTATCTCCCCTGTACCATTCCAATTGTAGAATATGGCCTGCTGAAGTGAGCACTTTATAAATCTTTCCCACGAGTGTGAGTGATGATTTCAAATTCCTCTGCTAAAAACTGGCTGTTGCTGGTTTTTCATCCATTTGGAGTAAAATCGAAACTCCTTACCTTGCTGCACAAGGCCCTCCAGTTCTCTTGAATCACTTTCTGCTTGCCCACCTTTCTCTAGCCACTCTGGCTGCAGGGCCTTTGTAGTTGCCATTTCCTCTATCTCAGGGGGCGGGAACCTTTGTGGCTGAGAGAGCCATGAACACCACATATTTAAAATGTAATTCCGTGAGAGCCATACACCGACCCGTGTACCTTAAGCATTATCCAATAAAAATTTGGTGTTGTCCCGGAGGACAGCTGTGATTGGCTCCAGCCACCCGCAACCATGAACATGAGCGGTAGGAAATGAATGGATTGTAATACATGAGAATGTTTTATATTTTTAACATTATTTTTTTTTATTAAAGATTTGTCTGCGAGCCAGATGCAGCCATCAAAATAGCTACATCTGGCTTGTGAGCCATAGGTTCCTGACTCCTGCTCTATCTGAAATGCCCTCCCCCCTGTTCAGGTCTGAACTCCAAAATCACCTGCACAGAAAGTTCTTCCATGGTTCTCCAACCTTATATAGACCTCCTTGTACCTTCCTAACACTGTATCTTTTTTAAAATTTATTTTACTATTTCTCTTATCATTACTGGACATTTCCTTGTTTATTCACTTGTGCATTTGTTTCTAGTCTGTCTCCATTAGATTTATTTATTTATTTGTTTTAATTAATTAATTTATTTATTTTAGAGAGGAGAGAGTGAGAGTGAGAGAGAGAAAGGAGGAGGAGCAAGAAGCATCAAGTCCTATATGTGCCTAGACCAGGCAAGCCCAAGGTTTTGAACTGGTGACCTCAGCATTCTAGGTCAACGCTTTATCCACTGCGCCACTACAGGTCAGGCTAGATTTTTTTTGACAGAGACAGAGAGTCAGAGAGAGGGATAGATAGGAACAGACAGACAGGAACGAAGAGAGATGAGAAGCATCAATCATTAGTTTTTCGTTGTGACACCTTAGTTGTTCATTGATTGCTTTCTTATATGTGCTTGCTCAAGCCAGCGACCTTAGGTCCAAGCCGGTGAACTTTTGCTCAAACCAGATGAGCCCGTGCTCAAGCTGGCGACCTCAGGGTCTCGAACCTGGGTCCTCTGCATCCCAGTGCAATGTTCTATCCACTGAGCAAAGTTGGCCCGGGCGCTGAGGATGGATCTGGGGCCTCTGCCTCAGGTGCTACATAGGCTCTGGTTGCAACAGAGCAACGCCCCAGATGGGCAGAGCATCGCCCCCTGGTGGGCGTGCTGGGTGGATCCTGTTCGGGCGCATGTGGGAGTCTGTCTGATTGCCTCCCCGTTTCCAACTTCAGAAAAATACAAAAAAAAAAGAGCTCAGTTACTGAGCAATGGAGCAACATTCCAGATGGGCAGAGCATCGCCCCCTAGTGGGCTTGCTGGATGGATCCTGGTCCTGGTGCATGAGGGAGTCTGTCTCTTTGTCTCCTATCCTCTCACTGAATAAAAAAAATAAACATTCAGTAAGAGTCAGAACCTTTGTGTCTTTCTATTATAATTATGTTCTGTACCGAGAGTGGGGCACATAGTAATTGTTCCCATAAAAAGGAGGAGCCACTAGAGAGCATAGCCTGGGAAAGTCTCTCAGAGGAGACATGTCTGTATTCTTTTATCCAGTTTCTCAAGAGGTCGTTCTCTCACTTCAAGTAAACTAGTGTGTGGGATTATGGATAAAGAATTTAGCTTAGAAAAGGAGGATTGGTACCTATGTTCACATATTTTCAAAGGGCCATATTTTCAGTTGGTCTTTTAATTTTGTTCCTTATTATAAGTAAATATTTTTGAGGTTTTTGTTTGTTTGTTTGTTTGTTTTGTGGGAATCATAAGTAAATTTAATATCAGTTAGCAGGAAGTACCTAATGAACCTTTTGAACTCATAAACAATTTCAGTACAAAAATTTAGGATTGGTGTAAAAATAATTTACCAAGCGGTTGTCAGCACAGGGGGTATAGCTCAGTAGTAGAGCATTTGACTGCAGATCAAGAGGTCCCTGGTTCAAATCTGGATGCTCTCTCATATACTCATGTTTTCTCAGTCACTGGGATGTACTTCAGAATAATTCCATTGTCTTGAGGGTTCCACCGCCCTGCATACTCTCTGGAATAACGCAAAGCCCTTCCCAAGAGATGGTGAAAGGAAGCGATGAGACGGTTAATGAGCTATTGGCCTTGGAGATGGGTGGGGCAATGCCATTTTGCCTAGCTCATGGTCTGACCCGGATAGGAGAACAATCCAAGTTCAGTAGATTTACATAATTGCAAAGTTGAACAAGACACATGCAGATATAAGAGAAAAGGTGAAAAGTGGAAAGCTTTCTTCTTCATCTTAGCTCAAAGAAAAGCCTTTGGTTTGATAACCTACAGGTGGCACGTTTGAGGCCTGGTGTCCACGAAAGGGTGGAAAGTTGGTGGCATCTAGGGTCTGGGCTTTGCCCATGTCAGACACATCTCCCAGTAATGTGAACCGTGGGGAAAAATGCGCCAGAGTATACCCCCGGGGCCTTGAGGGATGACACAACCAGATTCCTGGTTTAAAATATCACAGCTGCCCCTTGACCCAAGAAGCGTGTCTGTTCCTTTCTCCTTTATTTTTCCTTTTTTGGGGCAAAACCTAGTCGAAGGGGATGCCCTTGCTCCCTGTTCACATTTACTATTTTCCTCAGGCTTAGCAGTGACACTGTCAGTGACTAAACCAACAAATATCTGTCCCCACCGCTAGGTTATGAAATTCAACAGCCTTGTATTAATTACTAGTTTAGTGGTTCTTAAAGAGTGGGTCCTCTGACCAGTAGCATTGGCATCACCTAGGAACTTGTCACAAATGTAAATTCTTGGGATCCCACTCCAGGCCTACTGAATCAGAAACGAGGTGTTTTAACAAGCCCTCCAGGTAATTCTGATACACACTCAGTTTGAGAACCACCGCATTAGTTTATGCCAGTTTGCATCAGGAAGTAACTTTATTTTCGTAAATAAAAATTAGTTTATGGGTGTTCATTGGGCATTGTACGTTCTC
Organism: Saccopteryx leptura; assembly: GCF_036850995.1. Lineage (NCBI taxonomy): Eukaryota > Metazoa > Chordata > Mammalia > Chiroptera > Emballonuridae > Saccopteryx > Saccopteryx leptura. The sequence continues at coordinate 347,638,164 of NC_089504.1, read as the reverse complement.
TAAAGTGCTTTGACTCTCCCTATACCTGTGCCATGAACAATAGGGAAGGGTGAGCACAGCATGTTCATGTCACCGGTAATAAAGAAAGCTTAAGTTGGAGTAAGGCGGTGTCTGCGGGTTTCTTTCTCTCGACATATCACACTCCCGTCGGAAACAGAGCACCAGCTTGGGGTATTCTGTCCCCGGAACTCGCGGCCACGGAAATCCCGATACTTCTGGTGCCAGTAATTGTGACTGCGCAGCTTTTGTACCTGATTTGTGCGCATATCCACAGAATCGAAAGCATTCCGCGAGGGCTGAAGAAAGTGGAAAGAATTTTTGCAAAACCTATTCTGTTCTCTTTTAATCTAAGACCCAATGTTAAAATGAAAGAGTCAAAATGGATGGGACTATGTTGGTTAGAGAGGGAAGAAAAACTGCCAAGGGGGCACCCGGATTTGAACCAGGGACCTCTTGATCTGCAGTCAAATGCTCTACCACTGAGCTATACCCCCGCGCTGCTACAGTGCCTGGCGACGGTTCTTTGGTTACTAGGCCACCGCTACACCGAAGGAGGAAATGAGGCGAAGTGGAAAACGAGGGTGCCCGAATCCGGGGATCCCGGGAAAGCTTCACCGCAGACGCCGGGAGAGCTAGACCCGGCTGCAGGCGTTGAGAACAGGCGGCAGGGACGGGTTCCGCCCTAAGTGGCAAAGGATAGGAGGCGGAAGAGAGGCTAACCGAGGGGCGGGGCAGGGGGTTCCCATTCTGTCCGTTGATTCATGCCAGGTACTCATGGGTACAAAGGAAAGTCCCTAAATTTGGTGAATCTGATCGGGCCTTCAGGAGTGTTCCAACCCCACCCTCGACAGATGCGAGAGGTCTGCCCGTCTCCCGCAACCCGGGAGCCCCAGATGTTCGATCAGACCGGCTCCATGCCGCTTTCAGCGCGGGAAGGGATCTGGGCACAGCGGGCGTCTTTCCAGGGCTCCGCCAGTTAGGAAGCACCCGGGCGCCAAGGCCCCTCGGGGCTCACTTAGGCGCGCATCCCCGGCCAGCCCGCCCCGGAACTCGCCCCCGCGCAGCCCCAAGTCTCCCGGAGAGCGCGCCTGGCCGCGCGCGCTCCTACCCGCCGCTCGTCCCCGCCCCGGTGCAGCCCCTCCTCCCCGCTGTGTTTATTAGGGGAAGGAGGGCGGAGGCGGAGGCCAGTTCCCTAGCTCCAGCCGCCGCCGCCGCCGCCGCCACCGCTGACTGTAGTTGCAGTCGCGGCCGTCTCCCGCCAGCTCGCTCTGGGGAAAGAGAGCGCGCGCAAGCTCGGGTGTCCCCGCCCCAGCCTTTCCCGGAGCCATGAATCCCAATTGCGCCCGGTGCGGCAAGATCGTGTACCCCACGGAGAAGGTGAACTGCCTGGATAAGGTGAGCCCCGGGACCAGGAGACGCGCCTTTGCCATCCATTCCCGAGCAGTGCTCCAGACTGGAGGAAGAGAGGAGAGGGGCCGGGTCTGTGCCGCCTCATCCCCGCGGTCCCAGCAGGAGGGAGGGGAGGGCGGTGTCTTGGGGTGTTGGGGACAGACCCCAGTCTGAAGCCAGGAGATCCGAGGCGAGGCAAGGAGTCCACGCGTGGCGGGCAGCCACTATTTGAGAAGAGTCGGCTCTGTACCCGGGGGTTGAGAGAACGAAAGAGGGGTAGGGAGGCCAGGCCACGGGGTGGGGGCTGGGGGAAGGTTAGGGGTGCAGTCCCACCCCCTAGGCCGGGGAGAGTGAGAGAGACGGCCGCTCCCTCTCCCCGCCGCCCGGAGCGCCAAGTAGGCGGAAGCTCGGGGCTCTGGGGGAGGGGGCGGCGGGGGGGCGGGGCAGAGGCTGGGGGGCCCAGCGAAACTGGCCGCTCGGACCGCGAATGGCTGGGGATCCTGGCCTGGAGACTGGGGGCGGGGGCTATCAACCGGCGAGTGTTGCATCTGGTGAACTGGCCTACGGATAAGGACCTGAGCCCCTTTGAGAGACCCCCGCTTTTGGACGATCTGTAGTCCCTCTGATGGTTCAGCTTTTGATGGACCGCCGGTTAATAGCAGCTTCCCAGCCCCCACCTCAAATTAGAGGCTAACTCGCTGTGCTGGGCTACCTAGCCTGAGTAGGGCGGGGCCGGTTGCTGGAGTAGGGTGGGTGGGGGGTGCTTCGCAGAGATCTCCTGAAATTGTGCACAGAGCTTGAGATCGGCTTGTAGAACAAAGAGCTAACTTTTCAAAGCAGGTTTACCCAATGGAGGGTGGGGTTGGCTGAGTTCAGGGCAAGACAAGAAAAGGGGGAGGTGTTTGGGGGAGGGGAGGATGGCCTTCTGGAAATTCACTGTCCCCGGGGCCTATGGATTTATCACCCCCCCCCCCCCCATGCTGGACTTGTTCATCTGGTTGCCATTATACTTTTGGAGGGGGGGGTGAAGAGTAGAATTGGTGTTTCCAGCAGTTTGGGGTAGGATCCGTCCTCTCTTAAGCTCCCTTAGATTCTGAGGCAAAATCGGCCCCTGCTTGGCGTCCCATCCCAACCTGGAAGAGGGGCCTCTGTGATTTTGTACCCTTCCTCATCCTGCCTGAAGCTGGTTCCAAGTTCAAATACTCCCTCTTTCTCTTTGAATTGGCAGAGGTGGGGAACATGGGATGGAAGAGGGGTGCAGAGCCCTGGGACCAAGTTCATTGGCCACTTGAAGCCATATTTTCTCCCGGAAAGGACAGTTCATTCAATACTTGTTGTCTCTCCCCTTCCCCTTGGGGTTGGAGCTTCCTCAGTGACCTTTGGCCTCTGAGTCAGGGTAAGATGGTAGGAGGGTTCCAAGGTTCTGAAATACTTTTGAACTTGCTCTTGGAGGAAAGGGGCACATGAGGCTGCTGCTCTTTCACTGTCTCTCCTGGGCTGGACCAGACAGGAGAGGAGGGCCATACCAGGAACACAAAGGATGTGGGTGCCGACCTTCTGGTGACTATGCCAACCTTTGGAGGGCAGGACTTGAGTGGAGGCACTAACTGAAGAACTATCTGCCCTTGCACCCCGATGATTTTACCCTTCCCTGGTTGTAGGGACTTGGGCCTCTATAACTTGAGTTTTCTGTCCTCTCCTTCTCCCTAGTCATGAGTTGGGAATAGGCTTGGGGAACCTGTACCCATATAAGGCAGAAACAGTATATGATGGAAAGATGCTACCCTGAGTTGGGAGACATGGTCCTCATTGCAGGTGTTCTCCCACCAGCTTTATGAGTGGCGCTAGGCCTCAGTATTCACCATCTGTCAGATGGGGGTGATGATGTCATTTCCTTGGAGGTAGGGCAGTTCACTGAAGTGCCCTGAGGGGGTGTGGTATAGGCTCTGTACTCCCTACCTTTTTGGGATACTCTATCTAGCCCCACACCTAGCTCCCCTCAGAGGCAGATTAAGATTGGTTGAGGCCCTGAGTGCAGAACAAAATATTGGGACCCTTAACAAAAACAGAGAGACAGGGAAAATAAAAATACATGTTAACCATATTTTTAAATAAATAAAAAATGTTATGTACTAGTAATGTTAAAATTGCACATATGAAACCAAACTTGGTGTCATTAGAAAGAAATGTAAAGTTGGGGATTTGCGGGGCCCTTCAGAAGTTGGGGCCCAGGGCGCATGCCTGGTGCACCTGCCGTTAAATTCGCCTCTGGCTCCCCTTGTAAAGAACTTTGGTGCTGTGTGTCCGAGGGGAGGAAAGCAGGGATCCTGCCAGGTACCCTCCCCAGCTGTTCTCTGGCTCTAGATGGAGAGGACAGTCAGGTGGAGGTTGCCTGGGGAAGTGGGGATTGGTGATTCCTCCCTGTTAGAGTTTTTCCTATAGGAGGAGGTCCTAGGGAGACCTCCTCACCCCCTGCTCTGAGCAGGAGGCCTGGACTATCCAGGTGTCAGATCTCTACCTCCTAACCGCCTCAAGGCAGTAAGGACTGGAACTTCCTACTGGGGAACTGGTGCCACAAGGGCTGAGACCTGAGAGGAGGAACATTCAGTCCCACAGGCAAGATTGCTAACCAACTTCCCAAGGTTTTCCATTTACAATAGGAGAGAGTCAAATTAGACCCACCCTGCTCACTACAATTTCCCTATGGCAGTTAGCCCACAGTCTGACCCAAAGCACAGGCTGTGTCCTTGGTGTTAACCTTTTCTCCTTCCTGAGCCTTATCTCCCAAAGGCTTAGGTGGTGTAAAGGCCATGTCACCTCTGACGGTCACCCTGCCCCCGACCTGCAGCACTCAGCTGCTCAGCATGCTGGATAAGTTTGTATTGCTGATGACGGTGTTTGAGGAAGGAGATAGAGATTTCCTTCCCCAGAGGACTTCTGGGATTAGAATTGGGGGAGAAACAGGGTGACCTCATATTTGTCATTCACTGGACAAATATTTATTGAGTACCTACTTTGTGCCAGGCGCTCTGAAGGGCTGCGGCAAGGCCTCTGGGGCTGTATCTCAGGTGTCCTCAACATTCTGAGAGAGGTGGATTTTTTTCCTTCCAGCCCCTGGAAGGAAGCATTTGTATTTGGGGACTTGTGTTGTCAAGAATCTTGCCCTGCCCCTCCCCCGGACTAGTTTTCCAGGGCTCCTGAAAACAGGTGGAGACATTCATCCTGGAAGGGTAGAGGAATGGTGGGTGCCAGTTTCCCTGGAATCCCCATTAAGAGGGTTCCCCACCTCTGGTTGTCTGAGCTGCCCCCTAACCTGCTCTCTCACTCCCATAGGGGGCAGTAAGATAGAAGGAGGTGGGCTGGGCACAAAAAAAGATAAGTCCTTGCAGCTGTGGTGCCCCATGTTCCTAGCTAAAGCTGAGAGTACCCCACGATCACCTTGTGGCCATTCATTCATAGCAGCTACTACTTACTGCGGCGTGCCAAGCTCAGCCTTCATAGCAGCCTCACGCAACAGCTGTGGTTGCTCCTGTAAATGATGAACCCCATGAATGGAGGCTCAGACAGTCGTGTGGCTCATTCGCCTCTAAACTAGAGCTGGAATTCCAATCTCAAATTCTTTGTACTCAGCTGTTCTGCCTGTTATGTTTGCGAAAAGTTACTTTTATTTACACTATCTCATTAGTGTCCATAGTGGTGCCGCCCCATCCTGACCCTGGCCTGAGGAATCCTCTGGGCCTGGGCTCTTGCCAGAAGCTGGTGTACTAGACATAATCATCTCCCCCTGAGAATTTGTGGAGGTGCAGCCAAGGTCTATGACTTTAAGCCAGCGGCCCAGGTGGGCTATTGAACTGGGTTGGTTACCCAACTAGGGTGGGGCTGGTGTTGCCCCTGGAGAAGGGAGAAACTGTGACCCTGGGCTAAAGGAAGAGAGAGGAAGGTCTCATACTCCAACCCTGAGTCACAGCCACCCCAGGCAGCCTGGGTGCAGAGGGCGAGATGCCAGGCTGCAGGCACAGTGACCTGAAGCTGGCTACATCTCCGTCACTCGGAGCTGGGAGCAGTGCTTCCCCCACCTCCACAATGATTACAGAGAGATAGGAGCTGGCCCAAGCCTTGCCCAAGTGTGGGAGATCTTGCTTCTGCCCCATCCGCCTCTGTCCGCCTTTCTGCAGGCAAGGGAGATTTGAGGGCAGAGCTGGAGCCTGGAGGATGGCTGAGAGGCTTATAGTAGACACCAGAGGTCTGTTTTTTCGTGAAAGGGAAACTGAACTTTTAGGGCAATGGGAAGGATTAGAGTTGCCTGCCCAGAGGTGTACTTTGCTCCCGATCCTGAGTTCCCTGTCCCGAGGCTCTGGAATGCTTCTCTGAATTCTTGCTGGGGCCTTTAAGGACTTAGGGAGCAGGGGAAGAAGTAGCCAGAGAGGGTCATTGTGGAGTTGTATTGACTTATTTCCCCGACTGTGTTGTTCACCAGACCTGATTGAGACAGGGGTGGGGTTTGGGGGGGCACCTGGTCCAGTCTTGGCCCACAGGGGCTGTTGAATGACCCGCCATATTCTGTCCTCCCTGCTCTCCACTTTCCTACTGTGAAGGGGGGACACAGTAATGGGAGCTGCTGGATTTTCCTGCACCTTGGAGCCCTCCTTCAGAGAGTGAGGAAAGTGACCTGAGGCAGCTAGCTTGGAGCACGAGTCATCTTCCTTCCAGCACCCCTGTGGGACCCTGTTTTAGTTCCACTTTACAGCTGCGAGACAGAGTTTAGCGGTTACCCTGAGCGCACTCAGATCACCTGTGCTTTTAGTTTTCTGCTCCCGAGTGCCCTGTAAGGGAACGGAGGACTACCGCCCCAGACTCTAGTGGGTCTCCCTGAAGGCAAGGGGTCTCTGGGGTGAGGCGGGGAAGAGCTACTGCTAGAAACGGTGCCGTCCCCGCATTAGGGATTCACCTCCAAATGGCAGCTGGGAGGGGTGTTGTGGAACCCCTGGATTGAGTGTTGACCCTGTACCCCCTGCCTGGTCGGTATACCCTGCCCTTCTTCCCAAGACGCTGGCTCCAGGGTGGGATCCTGGCCATCTGCTAGGGTGGGGTGTCGGTCTCCTTCCCTTTGTCTCTCCCAGATCAATCAGGAGGCAGCTTTGGAGGTCCCCAGCCCTAGGACAGTGCTTATTCCTGCAGATGTGTGTGTGAAAGTGGGTCATGGTCTGGATTCCAGAGAATGTTTTTCCTGGCAGGCCCCTGCGGGGTGTGGGGAGGCGGGGGCCCAAGCAGGGGCATGTGCAACTAAGCAGGCAGAGGCCAGCGGACCGGGTGGTAACAGGACTGGGGCGCTTTGCCAGTGCCTCCCAGGCATTGGGGGAGGGAGAGGGACTGCCACTTTGGGGGCTGATGGGGGCAGGGACTTTCTCGTTTCCTGGTGGGTTGTAAGTGTTGGGATTTTATACCATGAGTCTGGGCTGGGCTTTGGGATGGGCCCCAGTTGGGGTGGGGGGCCAAGCTTAGACCAGACATCTCTTTGCTTCCAGACTTCCAGCTGGCCTTCTTCCCAAAACAGTGGTTCTCGAATCACTTCGTGTACTAGTCTACCACTGGTGGTTCCTTTGGCTCTCCTTCACGGGGAAGTACCTGTTAGATGCCAGCTACCCCTGAATTGCCCCATGGTCTCTCATTGAACTGGGCCAGGGTGTGTGGGGGGGTAATCCAACATCCCAGCTTCCTTTTGTTTAGTCCCCTCTTCCAAAGTGTCCCAAAAGCACCCTTGGCAGGGAAACCCATTTTGAAAAGCATTGTCGTGGGGGAGACAATGGCTTCTGGCCTCCTTCCTTGAGGGGTCAGGAGGTCTCCCTTGACTGCCGGGAGATGGGGCAGAGTCAGGCCAGTCGGGTCACCCAGGCAGCCTGGATTCTGGGGTCCTGAAAGTTGGACTCCTGGTCAGTGCAGATCCCAGGTTCGTGTCTTTGCATGGGTTTGCCCCAGTGTCAACATTTTTTTTTCTTTTAATTTTTTAAAAATGTTTATTTTATTGATTTTAGAGAGAGGAAGAGGCAGGAACTTCAATCTGTTCCTGTATGTGTGCTGGCTGGGAATCAAACTGGCAACCTCTGCATTTCCAGACGATGCTCTAACCAACTGAGCCCCCGGCCAGGTCCCATCAACATTTCTTAGGATGGGGCCACTTCTTTTGCATTCTCTCCCCTTCCCTCCTGTTCCCTCCCATTGGCCATGCTGGATTGGTCCTGGTGGCCCTGTTGTGGGCCTCTTGGCTTCACTGGAGTCTCACCTGTCACTTGTTGTCACCCACATTGTAGCTGTGGCTGGGCACAGTGAAGCCCCGCCTGCACCACCCCCTCCAGTACGCGTCTCTGCGCCCTTTGCTTTGCTGAGGTTCCTATCTGCTGTGCCCGGCAGCTAACATTTGGGTACTTAGAGGTGCCAGGTGCTGTGCTGAGGGCTTTGCGGGTGAGTTCTCATTTAATCCTCAACTGTGCCAGGAGGGACAGGTATCATTTCCATCCTACAGACCTGGAAATGACTCCGAGGTGTGGGCCCTGACCAAGGTCACATAGCTAGTCGGGGTGGAGCTTTGATGCTCACTATGGGGTTTCCTTTCCGAAGCTTTTAAGCAGAGCTCTTCGGGGGGCCTGAGGAGGGGTGCTCGGGGTGCTCTCCTACTGAGGGAGGGCGAGGGGAGGGAGAGAGGGTATGGGCGGCATCAGAGCTGGGGCCCTGGCTGTGGAAGCTAGGGGTGCCTGGGTGTTGAGCCTGCAGTTAGGGGTGGGCCCTCCTCCTACTCTCCCTCTCTAGGCCTGGTCAAGGCTGAGGAGCTGCCCCTCATGTTCAATTCGGCAGCGGCTTCTTAGCAACCCTGGTACAGCTTTGCATAAGCAATGAGGCTTCTGCAGCTTGGTGACAGCAGGCGTGGTCTGGGGAGGTGGAGACAACCTTTTGGGGACAGCTCGCCACTACTCTTACTGGCCTCTTCCCCACTCACCCTACGTGTCTGCCCTTCTCCCTTCCTTACAGCTTAAATGGCTGATTGGTGGGGAGTGGGGAAAGGGGGGGATGTCATCAGCTGCCAGAGCCTGTGACCTGAGATGTCCCTAGCTCACTGGGGGTGATTCTATATTCAAGTCCCCTGGATGGAGCAGAAGCGGTTCTTCCTAGAGCCTGAGCCCCCTTCCTGAAGTCCTGGTATCTGATGGGTGTCCTCCCTCTGCCTCTGTCCCCAGTTCTGGCATAAAGCATGCTTCCATTGCGAGACCTGCAAGATGACACTCAACATGAAGAACTACAAGGGCTACGAGAAGAAGCCCTACTGCAACGCGTGAGTCCTGCCTCGGATGGGATGGGGCAGGGCGGGGTGGGTCTCTGGGCTCCCTCCTGCCTCTCAGCTGGACGAAGCGGAGGGCTCTTGTTTCCATTTCACAGAAAAGGAATCAGGCTTGGGGAAGGGAAGGGACTTTCTCAGGATGACTCGTCTAGTGAGAGGCTAGTTCAAACGCAGTAAAACGCGCGTGCCTTCTCCACTGCGCCGTGCTGTGACGGAGGGGTCTAGTGTGGCCTTTCCAGGAAAAGTGACCTGCCCTGTTTCTGCCCAGTTGTGTTCTCTGTGTCTCCTTTCCTCATTTCTCTCCCAGTAAGAGCAGTTAACTATTTTCATCTCTGACATCCCCCCTACCAGAGAGCCTGAGCACTAGGCGTTGGGGTCCTCCTTTCTGGCATTAATTTCTTTTTTTTGTATGTGAAAGTGATAGAGACAGAGAGAGGAAAAGATAGGGACAGACAGACAGAAAGGGAGAGAGATGAGAAGTATCAGTCCTTTGTTGTGGCACCTTGGTTATTCATTGATTTCTTTTCATATGTGCCTTGACTGGGGGAGGGAGGGCTACAGCAGAGTGAGTGACCTCTTGCTCAAGCCAGTGACCTTGGGCTTCAAGCCAACGACCTTTGGGCTCAAGCCAGCGACCGTGGGGTCATGTCTATGGTGCTCAAGCCAGATGAACCCGCGCTCAAGCCGGATGAACCCGCGCTCAAGCCAGCGACCTTGGGGTTTCTTTCCTTTTTTTTTCTGAAGTGAGAAGTGGGGAGGCAGAGAGACAGATTCCCACATGTGCCCAACTGAGATCCACCCGGCGTGCCCACCAGGAGGCTATGCGCTGCTCATCTGGGGTGTTGCTCTGGTGTAATTGGAGCCACTCTAGCGCCTGAGGCAGAGGCCATGGAACCCTTCTCAGTGTCTGGGCCAACTTTGCTCCAGTGGAGCCTTGGCTGCAGGAGAGGGAGAGAGAGACAGAGAGGAAGGAGAAGGGGAAGGATGGAGTAGCAGATGGGCGCTTCTCCTGTGTGCCCTGACTGGGAATCAAACCCAGAACTTCCACTCGCCAGGCTGACACTCTACTGCGGAGCTAGCCGGCCAGGGTGACCTCGGGGTTTCGAACCTGGGTACTCTGCATTCCAATCCAACACTCTATCCACTGCGCCATGGCCTGGTCAGGCACAATTCATTTCTTGAGAAGTGGGGACAGCAGGAAGGGATGGCCTGGCCCCGGGCAGAGCTCTTCCCGCTCTGGCGAGGGAGGCTGTGGAGACTGTCACTCTTTTCCAGTGGAGTTGGCTTGGGCTCTCTTCTTTCTGCACTGGGACCTGCAGCCTGGCCTGCTGTGAAGACATGGGTAGGGTAGGGTCCGCCAGCCGTGCTGTTTCAGAGAGCACACTTCCCACCTTCAGGTTGACCTGGTGTGCATGGCGCAAGTGTGAAAACTCTGTGCAAACTCAGGCGGGTCTGGCGCACATGCGGGATCTCCTAGCCGTCCTGCTAGGTAGGGGCTTCAGAGGGTCAAGCCACTTCAAGTAGGCGGCAAGGTCAGTATTCAAAACAATTCAGCATCTAACTTGAGTCTGTTTTTTTATTGTGTGTTTTTTTAATTCCCAGCCAGGAGGCTCTTGTTGCTAAAGTGTACCCAGGAGGGGGATTTGGGACTTGTCTGAGAGTTGGGGTCTTAAACCCCTTTACAAGGCTGCCTCTCCCTTTTTGCACCCCCAGTCCTCTAGTCATACCACTGCCTCATCTTCTTGGTGGGTTGTTTTTTTTTCATTCATTAGGGATATATTGCCCCTCGGCTGCTACATGCCAACAACCTATGCCAGGTGCTGAGAAAACAGATTTTTTGATAAACTCTTATACTCAAGAAGCAGCGTGTGTGTTGTCCCTTCTGGAAGGGCTTGGGACATGGGGACCAGGGATCGTTGGCTGGGGTAGAGAGAGGGTCTCTCTCTTCCTTCAGCTGCTCCTTCTCTCCTATTAACTTACTCTGGTCCTCTTCCCCCCAGCTCTTCCCGCCCCCCAAGGGAAATGGGACATTCTTCGAATTCTTAAGGGCTCACACAAGCCCTGATTCTGTGCCACTTCCTCCCTCTGTTGGGGAGTGGGGTGGGGTTCTCTACAAAGCCAGAGGCTGGGGCAGTGTTAACCTCTTGATTGCTGGGCCCCTTCAGGCCTGATTCTGGGCACTTTGGGGACAGCTTCTGACCCTTAACCCTCCAGGCAGAAAACTGGCTGAGCCCTGAAGCCAGTGGGTGGCGGGGCCCAGCGCTTCTTCCCAGCTCTTCCCCAGGACTGCAGTAGCCTAGAATTCAGTGAGCACTGGGAGTTGGAGAAAGAAGTCAGAGGCGTGTCCTTGTTTTCCCTGTATTTTCTCAGCCTAGTGCCAAAGTCCCAGCTTACTTTTTCGCCCTCTTCTGGGATGGGTTGCGGTGGGTGGGGGAGCTCCTTGCATTGGTTGGAGGGCTGCAGAGGAGGCAGAAGAGGAAGCACCCCTCTCTGGGTGCTACTTCCAACCTGCCTGGGCAGAGGTTCCCTATTGGTCTCCTGGCCCCGAGCCAGAGGGCAGGTTGACTCCTCTCCGTTCCCGTAGCCTTTGCAGTCTTGGCCTGTGCCATGCCCAGGTGGCCTCTGGCCCAGCTGGGATGTTCCCTGGGTCAGACAAGACTTTGGGGTTTTGCGGGCCAGTTGTGTTTCACTCTGGCTAGAGGAGCAGCCTTGCCTGAGGCATTCACACCCCCTTAGCCAGCTTCTGCTGAGCATTTGTTCCATGCCTGCTGTCCACACCTGGAATTCCCAGGATGAAACCAGATGCAGGCCCAGCCTGCCAGGTGTGTCCTGTAGACCTCTCTGAGCCTCGGTTTCCCCATGGGTAAAACTCCTTAGCCTGGGACGCTGACCCAGAGACCGAAGGATACTGAGTATATGCTCTGCGCCAGGTAGTATGCTATGGCCACTCTCATTCCGGCCTGTTTTCTTCCTGCCTCTGGCCCCATCATCCAGCGACGTTCCGGTTCCGAATCCTGGGGTGTCCAGGATGTCCTGGCCTTGCTTTGCGGACCAGGCCTGGCTTCCTTCTCAGCGGCACCTCCTACTCAGAACTCAGAGAGCTCAGAACTGAGAGAGGCAGGTGGTCTCTGCTGGCACTGTGCCAGGGAGTTGGGCCCACCCAGGGAGTGAGTGTGAGTGTAGTGTGCAGGGCGGCCTCCACAGTCTGCTTGTCTTCGGCTAGTCCCTGAGCCAGGATCTCACAGGGGGGGTGTGTGTCAAGAGAAAAATCTGTCTGTCGTCCCTCAGTGACATCTCAAGACTGAAGTACTGGAAAGTGACTGTAAGCAGCCAAAAGGCCTTTTCTGTTTCTCTCCTTACACCAGACTTGCTTTAGGGTGAGGTGTGGGGCAGAACGCAGGCCAGAGCTCACAGCTGGGTGGTGGGGACCCCCATGAACTTGCGCTGACACATGCGCCTGGTGCATTTCCAGACACACTTGCTGCCGGATGCGGAGCTGGAGAGAAACGCCAGGGAGGTCGGCTGCGTAGGGTGCGTTTGTGTTCACACTTCCCGGACCATAGCCACCCAGACGTCGCTATGGCAGGGTAGAGGCGCCCGTGCCTGTTGTGTTTAGCGCGGTAGCCAGCAGCGGAAGAACCAGTGAATTGAATTCTTTTTTGAACCTTCTTTCTAGTTTGCTTAGAGGGAAATTTATACTCTTGGTTATTTGTTTTGTAAACTACATTTCCTGAAAGTGGGGCGGTCCTGTCCACAGGACCAACCTGCTGCTTTGCTTTCATGCAAATAGTCTAGGAGTCTGGAGGTCAGGGTGGGGGGTGGGGAGAAATGTGCTGTTCTCTCCTGCTTGGGTGCCATGACTCAGTGGGGACGGCAGACCTGGGTGCAATTGCAGGCCAGGAAGGGAGCCAGTGTTTGGGTGTCAGATGCCGAGTGGATGTGGACCCAGGAAGGAAGGGTGCTGTGTCTTTCCGCCATTCTCCGACTGCGGATAGGGTATCCGGGGTTCATCCTTCAGTTTCCTTGATCCGTGGGGCGAGGGGCTAAGGCGGATGGAGATGTACAAGGGACTCGGGTCCTGCCCCTTCCTCAGAGAGTAGGGCGGGCCTGTGCTGGTGGAGCTGGCTGCTCGAAGCGTCTGGGGATTCTAGCAGACTGTCTCAGATCCCAGCTGCTCTTAGGGGATGGGGCAGTGGTAGGCAAATGCAGGTTTGGGGGGCCTGGGCTGATAGCTCAGTTGGTTAGAGCGTCATCCTGATATGCAGAGGTTGCCTGTTCAATCCCTGGTCAGGCCACATACAGAAACAGATGGACGTTTCTGTCTCTCTTAAAATCAATCAATAGATTAACATTAACCAAAATATCCAGGTCTGGGACTTTCCCTCCTCCCCAGAATTTTGTGCCTGTGACGGGACCCGGGGGATCAGATGTTTTCGGGAGCCAGGGTAGCACCAGGCATGGGAGGGGGTGTGTTGTGTGTTGGGGACAGGGGAAGCACGCTCAAAGGGGCGTCTGCAGTGGCCAAATGCGGCCTCCAGGCAGCCCCCTTACTTCATTCTCAACCCCAAATCTTTGTACTCACAGATGTCAGGGCCGTAAGGTTCCTAATACCTATTTCATAATACCGTTTCATAGATGAGGAAACTGAGGCCCAGTGTTTCTATGCCTTGTCCAACTTGGCAGAATCATTTCTTTTTATGTATTGCCATCAGGAGCAATAGCTGGCTTTGATTTTATAGTTTGTCTCCAACCCCTAAGGGCTGGTAAGTTCTTCTTCAGTCTAGCCTTGATCTTTTTTGGCTACTCATTATTTTTCTCTGGCCACACAATGCCTCCTTGTTGCTTCCTATCCCTGCCACTTCAGCCCGAGGCTGGGGGGGGGGGCTGGTGAGAAAGTGGGTTAGTTAGAAGGGAGCCCTCCCTGCCCCATGGGCAGTGTTCCCAGCAGGGGCCCAGCAGCTCCTTCCAGAGGCAGGATGTTGGGACTGCCCCCCCCACCCCTTTTGGTAAAACCAAAGGCTCCTTGTTGCTTTTATTGATGTATTTTTGTTCTTCCTTAAACAAAAAGCTGTGGTTTTTGAATGAGTCTGAGGCTTGAAGAGGCGAGGTTGCGTGCAGAAGGGGGCGCTGGGCTTTCAGGTTCTCTGGTCTGTTTTTATTCTGTCTCTGGAACACAGCTAGTGGCAGGACTGGGGGTGGGGCTCTGCCCCCTACAAGTTGTCCCTGTTCCCAGTAAGCCTGTAAGCAGGAGCCTAGCAATTTTTCTACATCCTCCCAGTCCTCAGGGATAACCCAGCTCCTGGGGCAGAGGCCCCTCCTCCTGCATCCCCACAGGTCATTTTTTGGACTCTCAAGACACCTGCTTTAGAAAAGTTATAAGGAGAAGGCAGCTTCTTACTGGGGGTGGCTGAGGGACCCCAGCGGGTCTCATCATGGCCAAGCTTAGGAATAGGTTGCGTTTGAAAGACGAATTGCTTTCTCCTCCACCCAGCCTGCCAGGCACCCTTTCCCTAGAGGACTGAGAGCTAGGAGTGGACTGGGGTCCACCTGCGAGAGAGATGTCAGCTTGCCCTTATCCGGCTGGGTAGCTGTGGTGGAGGGGACAGTGCATTCGTTGGTCAAAGTCTCCTGCTTGACACTGAACCTCAGTTTCTTTATCTCTACAATGGGCACATTCACAACCCTTGCCTTTTCTAGTCCATAGCCTTGTGGCAGATTTTAGCAGGCAAAATGCACAGGACACAGCCTATCAAGAAATCACTTTGTGTGCCTGTAAGCTCTCTTGGAGGCTTAGGCTACTACTAACAGCAGCCTGGTGTCCCTGCCCCGTCTCTGTTCTTGCCCTCGTGGCTGCTAGGTCCCTTTCCCTGTTCTGCAGACTCTGACCTGTCCTGTCCTGTGTGCTCTCCATGCCTCTCTTCCGCAGAGCAGCGGATACTGCTCTGAGGGTGGAGAGGGGCGTTGCAGAGGGCCCACTGCTAGGAATGATTAACAGGGAAGCTGGCCCACGAAGGGACAAAGAGCAGCTGTGCTCCAGACCCAGCTCCAGGCCAGGGTTAGGACGCCTGGTTCTCCCTACCCCGGCCCCTTGTTCCCCCACCACGGCCCAGTCTGTTGGTGGGGCTGGGGTTCCCGTGGGGTCACTAGCTGGGGGCGGGTGGCCCCTCTTCTGTCTCAGTGCCCACAATGTCATACACACATGTCCATTCATCTCGACGGGGATGTGAGGGGTAGCGGGAGGGCACAGCTTCAACCTGAACATAGAGAGGGAGGGAAAAGGTAAAATTCCCAGCAGTTGTTTCTGGAAGGAGGTCAGATTGGTTGGAGCCCTTGCCATGGCAGTGGTGCTGGTGGGGGAGGGGCAGAGCACTGATGCTGCCGCGTCTGCCCCTCTAGAAATAAATCGGCGGCACCTGTCCTCTTCACCTGACTTGTCTAAGGGTCCTGCAGACAGCCTGCTGGCTTTGCCCTCTTGGGTTCTCTGCAGTGGAGGACACCCTTGCTGTCTGTGTCCTCCCCACCCCCACAGACCCTCTCTCTCTCTCTGCTCTCCCTGCTCTCCTGCCTGGAGCTGAGGATGAGGTTGCCATGGGAACCTGAAGCACAGTGAGCAGGGGAAGGGAAAGGCAGGGTTGTCAAGCCAGGGCTGGGGGTTGTGGGGAGCGGACAGGGTTGACCCAGCCAGAGGATTTCAACGCAAGCTGCATGACTGTTTCTTCCTCTGGCCTGGGGTTGGGGTTTAGGAGGTCGGGGCAGGAGACGGGGAGCGGCAGCTCCTCGTCAATCTGGTTAATCTGTTGCAGGATTAAAATCCCTTTCCTTCCCCTGTCACGTTAAGCGGAGTCAACAGCTAGGCTGGTTCTCTGATGGGGTTAGTGTTCTGGTTGTGAGGCTGCTGAGACTGGGGGTGACATATGACTCCAGAGAGGAGGCAATACAAACGAACCCCACCCAGAGGTACTTGCGGCACGTTAAGGGGCTCCTGAGACCCCTCTGGTAGAGTGTGGGAGGTGTCTGGTTGTAGCCTGTATTGCGCGCTGTCACGTGCGGACCTGCCGGCCTCGGTGTCTAGGAGACGCCCCTCGCTGCAGAAGGCTCATCTATACATTTATCGTGTGTGAGGAATAATGTAGTGTGTGGAGGAGCCTCGGGACTGCGGGTGGGGGTGCACGTCGGGTGCACAAGTCTAGCTGTCCTTGGGTCACTGGACACTCCGTTATAACCGTGTGTGTATACTCAGGCAAACGGGAAACCCCGGGTTGCAGACTGGCTGGCATGCACATGTGTTTGCTGAGCCTGCCAGCTACCCTTCCCCACCAAGTGCCAACCAGGGCCATCTTCTCAGAATTGACCTTTCAAGTTCTGGGCCAGAGCTGCCCTGGAGGTATCCTCGGTTCCCCTGCGTTAGGACCTAACTTCCCTCTGTTCTGTGAGTCTGTACTTACAGGTGCTCTCCTGACCACACCCCCGCCCTATGATGCCGTCAGAATGACTCTTATTTGGTGGGAGGGTCTTCCCTGAAAGGACCTCAGGGCCAGCCGGTTCCACTGGAGAGCTCACTTAGATCCCTCCTGCTGTTCTCTTTCTAGCCTCTGGGAACAGACTCCCAGTTGATCTTCCCTTTCCCTGGAACTGCTCTGGAATTTTGAATGGCGCTCCTCAGTGGTGGGTGGCTCTGGTTTCGTGGAACTGGGCCAAGTCTGGAGACTGGACCCACAGCCTCAGCCCCACATCCATCCACAGGCCATGCCAGCTGCAGGCACCTGTGTTTACTTTTCAGTCTCCTCTCTTTCCTCCCTCTGCTGAGGCAGCTGCGGGCCGGTGCTGTCCTGGGAGGTAGGACCCAGGAGGGGCAGTGGAGGCTATTGGTTAGGACGCAGCTAGAATCATTTAAGTTCAAGATAATGAAGCTAGCCCAGAGGAAAAAGGATTTGCCAGTCATCCAGGGAGTCAGTGGCGGGGCCAGAGTCTAGCACTGTGCCCCTCTCCCTTGGTTGAGTTCTCCAGACCCCAAGCCCTGGTCTTCACTGTGGGAATTCTTGTGTTCGCCAGCAGCCGTGGCTAGGTGTGTTAGGGTGGCTGGAGAGTGTGCCAGGCTTGGTGAGGGCACAGAAACTGGAGGACCGCTCATGCCCAGCTCCAGGGCACATCAGCTGACTGGGGTGGAGCATGCCCGCAAAGGGGCAATCCTTCTCTCACCTAGGGGACAGCCTGTGAATCTGGAATCTGCTGGTACGCGCGGTTGTGGTGGGGTGTGGTCACCCAGGGCTGAAAATGACCAGATTGGGCTCCTGCTTAGAGAAGCCACCCACCAGTCCCTGAAATAGTTGGGGCCCAAGCAGATCCCTAGCCATCTCTCATGCTAGCACATGTATACAAACCACAGTGACTCAGGACTGCTTCTCCTTTAGCTGGTTTGCTGGGGACTTTGTGATGACCCAGTGGGATATAGGAGACCCGAGTTCTAGTCCCGACTCAGCTTCAGTGCCTAGTGTAATAGTCGCTTATTTAACAAATATTTATTGAATACCAGGTATTATTCTAGGAGCGTGGGATAAATCGATGAACAAAAGAGATGCCCCCAAACAGTAGCAATAATGACAACAAAAACCCTCACCTCATAGAGAAATAGTGGGGAGAGAAGTTCATTATGAAGTCACTACGTGCTAAGTATTTGGTGCCAACACACTACTTCCTCTTCTGGGAAATGAGAGGGTTGGGCCCGATGGTCTGAGAGGTCCCTGCGGCCTGGGTTCTGAGGGCTTCCCTGGCACCTGCCACCTCCGAGCCAGTCCTCTTTCTGGGAGACAAGACTCTGGTCTGTCTAGTGTTGGAGGACTGAAGGGTCTGGGTCAGGGTGCTGGGTCCTGGGGAGGGTGTCTGGGTGCCAGCCTGGATGCGAGCACTTCCTGGCCTTGTGCCTCGGCCACATTGCTTAACCTCTCTGACCCTCAGTTATGTCACCTGTCAAAGGAGGACAATAGGGTGCTTGTGAGGATTTGATGAAGGAAAGCATGTATGTCCTTAGCTGGGGCCAACGTCAACCATTGTTACAGTGTTTTCTATCATCCGAGGGTGACCTCTCTTCTGGCATCATCCTGATCTCTTGCCCACACTCCAGTTAAGCGGGACCTTGTTAGCCCTTTGATATACCACTCTAGATGTGTGTTCGTTCCTCTCACCGCCTCCTCAGGAAGCCCCCTGGATATGTGTTCCCTTTTCCCCTTTATTTCTGTCTCCATATCTCTCCTGCCCTTCCTCTCCTTGGTTGATCCCCATTTCTGGTCTTAGCTGGAAGCTTTGTCCTGACCCCATCCTCATCTTCTCCCCAGTCTGGCCCAGCCCCCTTGAGTTCCCTGGTTGGTAGACTAAGGCATGGATTATCCCCGAACAGGGGTGATCTGAAACCCTCCGTGTGTCCCCGTGGCCTCCCTGTGGCTCAGGACAGTTCTCCTGGTCCGCCAGCCACTCAGGCCTGCGTGTCTCCCAGGTCCGCTCAGGCTGAGTCTCAGAGACACTTGCCTCCCCCTGGGTGGGTGGTGGACGCTGTGGTCCCGCTCCTGGGGCAGGGGCGGGGGCAGGAACAGCCCATGGATATGAGGAGGTTGCCTGGAGAGAGTCTGGGGTCTGTGAGAAGCCTAGAGGTCTAGCCTGCTCTTTCCCCAGAGTGACCCCCACTTATTTTTTCTGTCCTGCAGACACTACCCCAAGCAGTCCTTCACCATGGTGGCCGACACCCCAGAAAACCTCCGCCTCAAGCAACAAAGTGAGCTGCAGAGTCAGGTGAGGGGGCGGCTGGGGCCGGGGGGAGCGAGGGCTGTCGTAACCTATTCGTTTGGCAAGGGCTCCTTCCCCCTTGGGTTACTCAGCAAGGCCAAGGTGCTGACATCCTAGGACTCGCCTTGTCTCCCTGCCTTCAACCCTGTACTCAGTTACTTCATATTTCCGGACTTGATCAAAGGACTGGGCGAGAGCATGCCCCGCTTCTTACCTAGAGTGGGTTGGAGAGGTATGGGTGTCTGATTCTCTCTGCTCTGGGAAGTTTCACGTGGGGCCCCTAGAGCCCACCACCTCTGGACAGCTGTCCCCCTCCTTCTCCTCTCCACTCGCCCTCACTGTCAAAGCAAGGGAGTGCACCTCTCCGGGCTCACGCCGGTCTGAGGTTACACAGCCCACGCTTGGGAGCCATGTCCCCCCACACCTCCTGTGCCCCTCCAAAGGGACAGGCTCCAAAGGGGTCTTTGGCCAGAGGGCTTGTCTGCCTTTGTTTCCTGAGCACCCGCTGTGTGGGGAGTGGTGCATGCCGGGTAGTGTAGAAGGAGAGGGGGTTTCTGTCCCAGGGAGAGCTCAGTCTCCAGGGGACACTGAGGAACAAGAGCCCTGAGAAAGAACAGCTGACCCTGCCTGGGGGCCTGGGAGGGCTTCTGGGACAAACCTGGCCTGGATTCTGGGTGGTTGAGTAAAGACCCCTTGGGGAGCTGAACTAAGTGGGCAGGGTGCCCAGGGCCAGGAAAATATTATAGAGGGTCCACCTGGGCTGCAGAGGGGACCTCTCCTGCTCCCTTGAATGAGACTCCTGCTGCGTGATGTTGACATGACCGCTGGGTCCCTGTCTCCCAGTAGGTCTCGTGAGGGAGAACCAGCCCTGCACTGTCGAGGGCTTTATGTGCATTCTCTCATTTAATCGTCCCCACACCCTGGCAGGAAGGTGCTGTTTTCCCATTGTACAGATGAGGAAACTGATGCTCAGAGACATTAAGGAACTTGATAACATCATACAGGTAGTAGTAATAGAGGTAATAACAATATTAATAGCCAGTGTATGGAGTACTTAATGCTCTGGGTATATTTAGCTTATTTGGTCTTCACAACAGCCCCGTGTAGTTGGCAGGATTGTTCCCATTTTGCAGAAGAGGAAATAGATGCCAGTTTGTCTAACTCTCGAGACTTGTGATCTTTCCGGTTTTCTGCCACGCTCCCAGAGGAGCACTCTCTACCTGGAAACCTGCTGGTGAGAACTTCGTAGCTTAGCAAGTGC
This sequence comes from Saccopteryx leptura, assembly GCF_036850995.1. Lineage (NCBI taxonomy): Eukaryota > Metazoa > Chordata > Mammalia > Chiroptera > Emballonuridae > Saccopteryx > Saccopteryx leptura. Next base: position 347,618,407 of record NC_089504.1, on the reverse strand, counting down.
TTTGAGTTACTTGGCCTCATTTATCCTTGACCGTACTCTGGGGGTCCGACGAGGAGACCAAGGCTGAGAGAGGCACTGGCCTTTGGCTGTGACTCACATGCTAAGTGAGGAGTGAGGGTCTGGCATCTGGCCCTGACTCTTTCGCTCAGGAGTACAGTGACCTTGACCATGTGCAGCCCAGGGGGGGCACTCAGTGACAGAAGTGGGGGAAGCTGGTTTGGTCTGTGGCAGCAGCTCATACCTGCCAGCCCAGCCCCCACTAGGGGAGCCGGAGAGGACACCAGCCCCCTGCCTGCTGAAGAGGGCCGGATGGGCCAGCTGGCAGGAAGAGGGGCTGAGACAGCCCTGGAGCCTGGGCCTGGTCTGCTCAGGGAAGATTCTGGCCAGACCCCAGCCAGGATCTGTCTACTTCCCCAGACTCCCATCCTATAGGGGGTCCCCAGGGGCCAGAGGTGGAGGGGGCGTCACGGGGCGTGCAGGCCAGACCACTGTGGGGCGGCCTGTGCTCAGCCCGCAGCTCGAGAGGGGCAGTCAGAACCCCGAGGACCTGGAGGAAGGGGTGCGGGAGGGGACAGCGGGTAACGGTGCACGCTCGGGCAGAGGCGGGAGCCACGGACGTGCGTCCATCCTCTCAGGAGGAGAAATTCAAACCGGACTGATGCCCTCAGCCTTTGTTGCTCTCACAAAAGCTCGGCTGCCTGTCTTTTTGTCCCTGGAACCTGATCCCCGAGGGGCACCGCCTGCTCCCCAGGGGCCCTCCTGGGTCACCCTCTGGGCTCAGGCAGGCCAGGGGAATCAGGAGCATGCAGGACTCTCCGTTAGGGCCTCACTGAGAGCCAGACCTTGACCCCACTAGAGCCTCACAGCCAGCTGGTGAAGGCACTCTTGTCAACCCCACCGTACAGGGGGGGACGCTGAGGTTCACAGAGGCCATGCTGCTTACCCCGATGCAGATTTCAAGCCCTTTGCCCTCAGCAGTTCTGTCTCCTGCTGCGGCCCCCAGCCCCCTGCTCTCAGCCCAGATGCACCAGCCACCAGATGGGACTGGACGACTTGTGAGAGTGCCCTGGGTTGGGTCCCAGGAACCTGTGTTTTGACCGCCTTGGTGATTCTGGTGAACACTTCTGACATAATTTGAGAAGCTTAGAGCTGGGTGGCAGGTCAGGTAGAACTAGGACCCGAGATCACTCTTTCCCCTGTGCCGGGTGTAAGCCACTGTGTCCGGTGTGAGCCGTGGGAATCAGGACTTTGCATTGAGAGCATCGCTCTAATGGCCTGTGGTCGGGCTCCTCGGGCTGGGGCTGGGGCTGGGGCTGGCTGAGGTGGAGGCAGGACCTGCCCTCTTTGCAGGCCTAGTTCTGTCTCCCTCCGCCTCCCCCAGCTGTGTGGTCTGAGCCTGGCCGCCTGGCTTTTTTTCTTCCCAGGTAAAACGGGGCCAGCAAACCCCAGTTGCCTAGAGGTCGGGGGCTGGGCTGGCTGCTCTGAGGCTTGGAAGGGCTGAGCTGGCCTGGCTGGGGGTGGTGACAGGTTCTGGTTCCTGTGGCCAGGGTGGGGGCAGGGCCGGCTGTAACCGCCTGTGGCTGGCGGGAAGGGAAGTGGGAGTCTCCTGCCTCCCCGGCCCCACCCCACCAGGGTGTCAGCTGGTCCTTTTCCAGGGTCCCTTCCTGGGCTTGCATGCTCTGTCTCACCCCTTCTCTGTCGTTTGGAAGCTTGCCTGTGCTATTTCGACTTTGTTTTCTCATCTCCAGATTGGTTCCCCGAGTGGTACTTTGGGTGTCTGGGACACCTGGAGCCCCCCCTGCAGGGAAGGGGACTGCAGGGCTGACCAGAAATGACCCTCTGGGTGGTCCTGACCAGGCCCGGCTGAGGCAGGGAACTGGCAGCTGGGCCCCAGCGCCCGCCCCTGTGGCTCTCCCCACCCTCAGCACAGGCTGAATAGAGGCAGTATCTCCGGGGTGGGGCCGAGCTGGGGGTGTCTGCGGCCTCCTGAGCCCAGGCAGAAGTGCACAGAGAATGTCTCTTTCATGTTTTCCCTTCCAGTCTCAACTCCGGGATGCAGCCCAGCCCGGGACTGCCAGAGGGGTCAGGGGAGCCCCATGCCCGCCCTGGGGCAAGGGCCCCCCCCCTTATCTTGGATCCTGGGAGCAGACATCATACCCCGGGCGCTCTTACTTGCGCTGACTTGCCAGAGGTTAAGTCAGGGATCTACCTCTGCTAGCTATGTGACCTTGGGCAAGTTCTAGAGTCTCTGAGTTTGAGTGCTTTCATCTGTAAAATGGGGATTCCTCCTTCCACAGGTTGCTGTGAGGATGTTTGTATGTTTCAGGCATTTTGAACAATTCCTGTATAGACAGGTCCTTACCCTTTTATCTTGGATCCTGGTACAGAGTCAGCACTCAGTAGATGTTTTTGCTATTACTGCTGTCCTGGGAAGGAGAGGACATGGAGCTTGGGCATTTGTGAAGCTGAGGCACAGACACAGTGAGCTTCTGATGACAGCTTCCAGCCCTGACCTTCATGTCTATTTCAAGCCTGATTTCGTTTTTAAGTCATGATCTTTCCTCTCACGTTGGGTCAGTAAGGCGGTTATTTTCCAAATGGTGTTGCTTTGCCTGTTTGTTTGGAAATTTGCGTCTACGTTCAATTCATTTGTCGTTTACTCAACGGATATTTATTTGGACCTACTGGTTTCTGCGATAAGTGATGAACAAGATAGATCCTGGGAGAATGATTAATAAATGTACAGATAAAAAGTAGAGTTTTCATAGGTGGTGGTGGTTGGAGATTGAGGAGCCCCAGGCCTGGTCCTGGCCTTGCCTTGGGAGTTTGCAGGATGGGAGGCCCAGGCGAAGAATCATCCGGCTACAGCACTGAGGGACCCTACCAACAACTGGGTTGAGTGACCTTGGACAGGTCCTTTCCCTCCTTAGAGACCCTTGTCACATCCTGGTGCGCCAGCCCAGATGAGGGTGAACACTCCTGCTTGGGCGGTAAGGAGCCCTGAAAGAGGGGCTCCAGGCAGGACCCCTCCCACACTCCTGGCTCCCCACTTTTGACCTGTCACCCACTCCAGCACCAAATAGCCTCTCCGAGAATCTTTCCCACCTTGATTCTCCATAGTTAAGGCCTGTAGGTACTTAAAAAATGGTCACAAATGCCAGAGCTGGGAGGGCTTTTAGAGGTCAGCTAGCTAGCCCTTCTTGGCAGGGGTCCCAGAGAGGGGCACTGACTTGCCTAGGGACCCACAACAGGTGGTGCTGAGCCCAGGCCTCGGTCGTTTCTCAGCCCGGACTCCATCCTAGCCTCGCCTCCTCGGGACCCCCTGTGCCTGGAGTAAATGAATTATCCTTCCCCAGCAGGGAGGGAGGGGCAGTTCCTGAGCCTGGGAACCCACTGATGTCATCACAGTGTTGCCACGGCCATTATTCCCCTGGATTAGGGGCCTGACCCTTGCCAGGCCAGGAAGCAGAGGAAGGGGGAGTGGTCTGGCACTCGTTCAGCACTTGAACGTTGACAAAGCACTTTCACAGCTCCCGTATCAGTATGTGGTGAGCCCTGCTGTGTGCTCCGTGGTGCGGCGTGGTGGCTCCTGTAGAGAGACAGCCTGAAATCTGCACCACTGATTGGAATGAGTGGTGTTATTATCCCCATTTTACAGATTTGTAAACTGAGGCCCAAGAGGTTAACCATTTGCCCAAGGTCACTTAGCAAGCAGGAGGCTGAGCCTGTGTTGATACCAGCTCCCTCTGGCACTTTGCCCATGCTTGGGGATAGGAAGCCCCCTCCCCATGATTCCTGTGACAGCCCTTTTACAGGTGAGGAAACTGAGGTCAGAGGGCTTAGATTTGGGGCTTCTGTATCTGGAGCCACATTTTCCTGACTCTTAAGTGCCTTACCTATCTTGATGCCTTCTTCTCAAAGGGTTTCCCCTTCCTGCCCCAACACTAAGAGTCACCATGCTGGCCCAGGCCTCCCTGGATGGGCCGATGCCGGACGGTTCTGGGCCCTTGGGGTGCACTGGTCCCTTTATCCACTGTGTTAACTTCCCGTCTGATGGGAACTAGCACGTCCAGGCCTTTGTTTTTAGTCTGGATCCAAACAAAGGCGTTTCTGGAACCTTTTAGGAAGAAGCCCATGGATGGATGAGCTGGGGCTCCAGGGGACAAACAAGGACTCCTGACCCCTGGGGGGTGTGCAGAGGAACTGACAGGTGTGGCCATGGCTGCCTACATGTGTGTTGTTTGATGGGTCCTAGTACACTAGACACTGTGGCCAGATGGTTCCATGCCTGGGAGCTGCCTGGACTTGTCATCCTGGAAACTCCCAAGGTCTTGTGCCGTATGTCCTGGGCTGACCTGCTTTCAGGACAGTGCAGCCCCCCTGGAGGAAATCCAGGCAGCTGGTGGGGTTTGGGACAGCTGGCTGAGAGGAACACAGTGAAGTCTCTGGAAGCCAAGGAACAGTTCTGTGTTCCATGGGCATTTTCAGCTTCCATTCTGTTCTTTAAACCCCCAGGGGAGGACAAGATAATACTCATTTTTTCATTTCTTGAGTGCTTGGGAAGTCCTTTCTGCTGTCTAACTTGAATCCCTCTATTTGAGAATCCACGGACTTCTCAGAAGACGAGGGCAGTGATGGGGTGGTAGCGTTTTCCCCAGAGCCCAGAACCCTGTTCTGCAGTTCTGTCTGTCCCCAACCAATTCCTTCTTCTCCTATGGTACCAACATCAGGAGCTGGCCTGGCAGGCTCCAGGAAGCCACCAGGGCCTATCAAAGGCTCATTGATTGAGTCTTCCGAGTGGCTGTCTCCTCACCCTCCTTTCTGGGCACCGACTTTGTCCCTTGGCACAGCCCTCCCTTAGCTGGTCACTTAAAAACTCCCCAGGGCTCTGGGCGGGTAGGGCCACATCCTGGCTAGGCGCAGGCTTTGGAGCTCTGGAAGGAGCCCTTTCCTGTGGCTTCCTGGCAGGCCGGGCTGGCAGAAAAGGGTGGGGAGGCAGGCCGCTGAGGCTTTGAATCTTGGTGACTCTGGACATTTGCTGCTAAGCTGTGTGACCTTGGGCATCGGACTGTGAGTCTTTTGTGGTTCAGTTCCTTATCTAAAATAGAGATAATAATAATACATGGTAAGATTTAGCTGAGATAATTCATGTAAAGCACTTGGCCCTCAGAGTGCACTGCACTAAATACATATTAATGGCTTATCATTTTTACCTTGATACTTTTTGGTTAAGGCTTCTGCTTTGAGTTGGGGGTGCGGTGGATGTCACTACAGGGGGAGTCAGGCCGGGATCTGTCTCCTCGCTGGTTGCTGCCTCGGAGGTAGACCTCGCTTGATTCTAGTCCCTCTCCCCTCTGGGTCCTCCAGGTGCGCTACAAGGAGGAGTTTGAGAAGAACAAAGGCAAAGGCTTCAGCGTGGTGGCCGACACACCCGAACTCCAGAGAATCAAGAAGACCCAGGACCAGATCAGTAATGTAAGCACCCCTGTCCCTGTGGCTGCACACTGACCTGCTGCCCTTCCTTGCTGTCCCCTCCCTGCTGGGCTGACAGACATGAAGGAGGCCCCTGGGTGGGCTTGGCCGATGGCTGCGTGAGCATAGGGAAGGGAAGGGAAGGGAAAGGAAGGGAGGGGAAGGGAAAGATTGGGTTTGGGGTTCCCAGATGCCTCTCGTGGTGGACCCCAAATTCTCCCTTTGCGCCCCTCTGCCCACGTAGCACACTTCCGCCTTCAAAGGGCTGCACTTTAGGGGAATGCAGGGAGGGCCTGTGGGCTCAATCACCCTCACTCTCTTTGAAGTGTTGTGGGTTTTCTCCTGGCTGTGGTGGGTGTTAGGGTCCAGGCTGGCTGTTTTGTCTGAGCACAAAGGTCAAAACTTCAAAACTGGGTGGCAGGGATGGGGAGGGGCCAGCCTCCCTTGTCTGCCTTTGGGTGCTGACATTGCAGTCATTTCCGCTCTCCCTCAGCTTCCTCCCCCACCTTGGCCTGTTCTTCCTTCCTGTGTAAAAACCCCAGTGGCGTTGCCTGCTGGCCCTGTACCCCCGGCCTGGGCCCTCCTGGGCTCAGGATGGTCAGCAGTATCTGGCTGTGGCAAGGCTGAGCGAGGAGCATGGATAGTGGATCAATGGGCCCTCTGGGCTCTATGGCCAGAGACTAGACCTCAGTTTCCTGTTTGGCTGAGCTATAGACCTGTGTGGCCCTGGGCTTGTGAGGAGGCTGCCCCTGGGGCTTTGGGCCTGTGGGGTTGGAGCACTGCTGTGAGTCACAGCGTGGAGTCCGGGTTGCAGAGCGCTGGCTGCTCTCTGCACAGCGGTGGGTGCACCGGGTGTGGGGGCACAGCCACAGGAAGTGGCCAGCCAGCTGGGCCGGCAGATTCTACAAATGAAGGACTGCACGATCAGCCGTCTTCACGTCTGGAACGGGAAGGGATCCGTGCATTGCCCATCGTCACTCTGGGCTGAGGGACTGGAGATGGAGGTTTTCAGGTGGCCCAGCCGGCATCCACTCCTGGGCTCCCGCTCCCTCTACCTGGCCCCTTGTCAGGACACTCTGAGAGGTTGGCCGGGTCGTGCTTGGAGTGGGCTCCTACAGTGGCTCAGGTGGCTTTCAGAGGCCAGGGCCCAAGCCTGGAGGACCAGCCGTACCCAGGACCATGGCTTTCAAACTTTGACATTTCATACCGTGAAACTGAATCCTGCAAACAGGCCTGTGTATTGATTTAGACTAGAAAACAGTGGAAACTTTCACGAACGAGCCCTTGCTACTGGAGGGCATTCAGATATTTTCTATTTTGAAAAGGTGCTGGTAGCAGACCTCACTGAACGGTTCTCACAACTAGGTTGTTGACCTGCAATTTAAAATTTGAGGCTTGGGGAAATATAGGGCTTCCCTGGGCTAGGAGGGCGTCCCTCCCAGGGCTCTAATTCCACACCCTCCCCCAAAAAAAGTCTGTCTCCTGTTGCTTCCTTACAAGTTAGGACCTAGCCAAGGTAAAGAAGAGGGAAAGCAGGTCTGTCTCAGCCCACCAGAGGAACGGGAGGGAGGGGAAGCCCTAGGTAATGGGGGAAAGCCGGAAAGGCTCACAAAGCTGGAATCTTGACTCTGCAGCCTCTTTAGGTTTTCATTGTGAAGACTCTTGTCTTTTATCATTGATGCTTGTTTTCTGTCTATAGCCCTAATCCCCGAATACCTTTGCTCATTGCTTCCAGCCTGTGGGTTTGAACCGGGTTGGGTGGGGGTGGGGGTGAGGGTGGGGGTAACGACAAGCAACCCAGTCATTCCTACCTCCCCTCTGGAAGGCGTCCAGAATACTCTACACTCAGACTAGAGCTCCTGTTCTTCTTCCCTCCCTCCACCCACCAGTTATTGGAGGTGTTACTGTCTGAGGAGTCCTGGTAACAGAGCTCACTGTGGCCAAGACATTCACACCTAAGGAGATAACTATCTTATCATTAGCCACAGGGCTGCACTTAGCTGATTGTCTTGTGCTCTGAGGTGGGGGAAGTGAGTTGAACCTGACCTGGTTCTGCTTTTGCAGCTTTAGCTGGGGCCTGTGAGGTGTGACCACAAAGCTGGAAGACTCTTGGTTTTAGTGAATGCAATTAGAGTGTGTCAAATGTGGGTCTCCCATTAACTGTACTGGATTCATTGGGGAGGGTTTATAGAAAATGCAGGTTCGCAGTTCTCCTCCCCAGGATGCATGAACCAGCATCTCTAGGAGTAGGGTCCAGGAACCAGTGCTTTGTTTTGGTTTTTTGTTTTTAAGGAAGAAGAGGGGAGATAGTGAGACAGACTCCTGCATGTGCCCCAACCAGGACCTACCTGGCAGAGTGTCTGGGGCTGATGCTCATGTAGTGAGCTATTTTTAGCACTTGAGGCTGAGGTGCTATCCTCAGTGCCTGGTACCATGCTCCAACCAATCAAGCTATTGGCTGTAGGAGGGAGAGAAGGGGGAGAGAAGCAGATAGTCGCTTCTCTTGTGTGTGCCCTGACCAGGAATCGAACCCAGGACATCCATACACTGGGCTGATGCTCTATCCACTGAGCAAACCGGTCAGGACCAGAACCAGCATTTTAAACACAGTCCTTAGGGTGCTTTGGTGCTCACTGAAGTTTGAGAACTCTCACCTAAGAGTCTGAAAAAGCTTCAACAAGTCCTAAATCAGAGGGTGCCAGGCCTGGCTACATTCCATAACTCCAAGGGAACTTAAACCATGCTTAGAGCCATTGTTAACTTGTCCCACATCACGGAGAGTTTTGGGAAAGGTGGTGTTTTAGAGCCACACCTTTTGTTTTGTCTCCAAAATAGTATTCCTATATATAGCTTGTCCTCAGTTGCCAGGTCAGCACCCAGCGACTCCTAGCTGTTTGCAGAGGTCGGGCCATCTTGCATAGAGATGATTTACCTCCTTGAGGGATATGCTGCAGACTAGAGGGTTTACCAGTGAGAGCATTTAAAAAAAAAGTGTCTGGTCCTCCCAGGTGAGGTTCCAGTGCTTTGGATGTGTGGTCAGTCCTCCATCCTGCTGAAAGGCAAGGTGGTGAGGTGGGAAGAGCCAGTGGGGGCAGAAACCCGGCTTTCATGGGGTTGGGCAGGCCTCGCTGAACCTCAGTTTCCTCATCGGTAAAAACGGGGACTATGGGCCCTACTTTATAGTTGAAATGGAAATGTCACGTGCTTGGCATTTGGTAGATATTGTCTATTATTACTTTAAAGGCAGATCTATTTGCTTCCTACATTGTGGTTAAGGGACACAGAGTAAAGTTTGACTGAAAAGCTGGGCCATTGTCTAGTACGGAGATTGTGGAAAAATTTAGGGCAAGGTACTAGTAAGTTACACATCAGGTAAGTAATTGTGTCTTCATTAAAGGCATCTAAAGCAGTGGTCCCCAACCGTTTTTGGGCCACGGACTGGTTTAATGTCAGAAAATATTTTCACAACCAGCCTTTAGGGTGGGATGGATAAATATATCACGTGACTGAGACAAGAGTCAAGAGTGAGTCTTAGACGGATGTAACAGGGAATCTGGTCATTTTTTAAAAATAAAACATCGTTCAGACTTAAATATAAATAAAATGGAAACAATGTAAGTTATTTATTCTTTCTCTGCGGACCGGTACCAAATGGCCCACAGACTGGTACTAGTCCGCGGCCCAGAGGTTGGGGACCACTGATCTAAAGGGTTGAGAGGCCAGGGCTGCATGCTGTGGGATGAGATTTATCCTTTCAGAATCTTGGCCTTTAGTCATGAACTCTAATGGCTATATGGATGGGAAACATTAACCCCCCTTTGAAGCCACTGCCTTCAAGTAGGGAAGCTATACTTTTTATTTATCTACATATTTACTTATATATTGATTTTTTTTTTTAAGTGAGAGGAGAGGAGATAGTGAGATAGACTCATGCATGTGCCCAACTGGGATCCACCTGGCAATCCCTGTCTGGGGCTGATGCTCGAATCAGTTGAGCTGTTTTTAGTGCCTGAGGCTGGTGTGTTTGTACCAACCAAGCTGTCCTCAGTGCCTGGGGCCAATGCTCAAACCAGTCCAATCAAGCCACTGGCTGTGGGCAGGGGTGGGGGGCGTATGAGAGAGAAGGGGGAGAGGGAAGGAAAAGAAGCAGATGGTCGTTTTCCTGTGTGCCCTGACCGGGAATCAAACTCAGAGACTCCATACGCCAGGCTGAACACTGGGCTGATATCTTATCCACTGAGCCAACCAGCTAGGGCCTATATTGGTTTGTTTTTTATTTTGTTTTGTGTTTGTGACAGAGACAGAGAGAGGGACAGACAGGGACAGACAGACAGGAAGGGAGAGAGATGAAGCATCAATTCTTTGTTGCAGCACCCTAGTTGCTCATTGACTGCGTTCTCATATGTGCCTTGACCGGGGGCTATAACAGAGTGAGTGACCCCTTGCTTAAGCCAGCGACCTTGAGGCTCAAGCCAGTGACCATGGGATCATGTCTATGATCCCACACTCAAGCCAGTGACCCTGTGCTCAAGTCGGTGACCTCAGGGTTTCAAACCTGGGTCCTCAGCATCCCAGGCCGACGCTTTATTCACTGCTACCACCTGATCAGGCTTATATCACATTTTATTGATTCTGGTGTTGGTATAGAGTTGAGTCATTTCCATCTTTATTTGCCTTTTTTTAAAAATTTTTTACAGAGACAGTCAGAGAGAGGGATAGATAGACACGAACGGAGAGAGATAAGAAGCATCAATCATTAGTTTTTCGTTGCATGTTGCAACACCTTAGTTGTTCATTGATTTTCTCATATGTGCCTTGACCGCGGGCCTTCAACAGACCGAGTAACCCTTTGCTGGAGCCAGTGACCTTGGGTTCAAGCTAGTGGGCTTTTTGCTCAAACCAGATGAGCCCGCACTCAAGCTGGCGACCTCGGGGTCTCGAACCTGGGTCCTCTGCATCCCAGTCTGATGCTCTATCCACTGCGCCACCGCCTGGTCAGGCCATTTCCATCTAATATATAGCTTGATGCAAGATGCTCCCCAGGCCTCTCCCAGCATGCTCCTGGGCATACTCCTCAAGCCTCACCAACCATGCCCTCTGGCCCTCTCCCAGCATGCTGCCCCGTATACTCCGCAGGCCTCACCAACCATGCCCTCTGGCCCTCTCCCAGCATGCTCCCGGGCATACTCCCCAGGCCTCGCCAACCATGCCCTCTGGCCCTCTCCCAGCATGCTGCCAGGCATACTCTGCAGGCCTCGCCAACCATGCCCTCTGGCCCTCTCCTAGTGTGCTCCCCCACTCTCTTCCAAAGTAAAATAAATAATTAATAAAGACATCCTCATTCATATTTCTTAGTGTTAGCGTGGAATTGCTGGGTCTTAGAGTGTGCATTCCTTCAGCCTTACCAGATACTGTTGAACTGGTTTCCAAGCAGCTGTCCTGGTTTACTCTCAGCAGTGATGAGACTGCCCGTTGCACTGTATCGTTAGACTTGTTTGTTTTAACCATTTGATTGCGTATAGTGGTATCTCATTGTGGTTTTAACTCACATTTCTCTGATTACTAATGAGATTGAGCATAGATGTCTTTTTTTTTTTTTTTTTTTTAAAGAACAAAATATTGTTAGTCTCTAACAGGGAGCTGTATTAGTGGTCATTGACAACTAAGGATCTGATGTTGAAACTGGATTCTGACATCCCCATCTGTAAAATAGGGGTGATAATATGCATTTTTTCTTGGACTGGCTGAGAGAAGGAAATGAAGAAAGCATATAGGGGCACAAAATAGGCCCTCAACAAATGGGAGACCTTATAAAAATAGACCCTGGCTAGTGAGTTGATTGTTCCATTCAAAGGCTGATGCTCCCTCGTTTTAGCCATGATGTAGAAGCATGTGAGAGCAGCGTATGGAGTCAGACCTTTGTTTTTTACCACAATGGGGGGGGGGGGGGGGCTCAGAAAAGAAAGAGAACATCAAGTAGCAGAGAAAGTGTATTTGCTTTAGTTTTGAAATGGACCCTCAATTAGTCATTCTGCAGTCCTGGCTAGCAGGGGCCTGGATGAGGGGGCAAGGTCCTTAGGCCTGAGCCCCTCAACCCCTGGCATTTGGATGTCATGGGCACAGTTAGAGCATTGTGCCTTTCCACCAGGGCCCAGGACAGTTCTTTAGCTGGGGCTCTGCTGACATTTCTGAACTTACGGTGATCCCCATTTGAAGCTCTTAGATCAGAACTTTGCTAAGCTTGGAGCAGGGCTAAGCCAGGCCCTTGGAGTCTAGAAAATATTTCTTTCCCTTTCGGATGTGCTAATGCCCTTTAATGTGCCCATTCGCATCTCAAACCGTTAGCTTCATCAGAAGTATAACTCAGTTTCCTGGTTTGCTGGGGGTGGGGGAGAGAGAGGAGGTCAAGAGCCAGTATAGGACATTTTATGCGGTGGGCCCAGGCAGAAGGGACCTGCGGCCTCACTCTCCTCAGCCCAGCGCCTCCTCTGTGCTGCTTTCCCGCACGTCCATGCCTGGTGTCCTCTTCTCTCAGAGTTAGGGTGACCTGTGGTCACCATCCCTTTTGAGAATGAGAGGGCTGCTATTCGTATTTATTCTAGAACAGGAGGCATGAACCAGGACTAGGGGCAGACATGGGTATATGGTCGCCCTTCTCCATACCTGTCCTCTGGCAGGGCCTGTCCAGCTGTGACCGTATCCTTATGTCACCAGCCTCACCTCTTACTGAGTAATGAAAGCTCTGCCTCGGGAAGTCATTTAACTTCTGATCCTCATTTTCCTCTTCTGTAAAGTCAGAATTAAGGTGTATCTGTCCGACTTATCCTTTAGAGTGACTGTGGTAAGGGCCAGAGGAGGTAATGTGCAGAGCGCCTTTATGAACTTTAAGGTGGAGAGTTGAGCAAGTGTGAAGGTTATTAATGATAATAATATCAAGTGGTACCTGCGTTGGTGCGGGAAGCGGGTTCTTTCTTTTTTAAAAAATTTTCTCATTGGTTGGAGATAGAGAAGAAGGAAGAAAGGGAAGCATCAACTCATTTTCCACTTAGTTTTTCCATTTAGTTTGTACATTCATTGATCGCACGTTCCCTGACCAACCTCAGCATGCTGGGATGATGCTCTGCCCACTGAGCCATCCGGCCAGGGCCTGCGGTGGTTTTTTTTAAGGAGTAAGAGCAAGTCCACCGGCCACTTGTGAAACACACACATCAGCTCCAGTTTCATTGGGTTCCTACAGCTGGTCAAGAGCCTTAGGACCACCGTGGTGTCATTCACAGATGAGAAAACCGAGGCCCAGAGGGAAGGGACTCTCCCAGGCTCATGAACAAGCAAAGGACTGGTGATCTTTCAGGGATGAGGCGTGAGAGGGATGCTGCAACCCGTGATGAAGGGCGAGTCTGCAGGACACTGACAGGGGACAGATGCAGGTCCTGGCTCAGACAGGAGCTGGGATCAGGCACACACTGCTTCCCAGGGCTCTCTGTTACCCTTCCACTCACGCCGACATCACACCCAGAGAAGGGGGCTGTCGCCCAGGGACACCTATCCCCTTAGCCCACCTCCTGGCGCCCTCAGGGTCCATGCAGGCCTCTGTTCACCTTCACGGATGCAGTTTCTCTCCCCTGGTCACCAGCTCCTGAACTGGCCTCTTTTCATTAATAGAAAGTAAACACGGGAAGCTGACCTTTTCCACTCCCAGGGCAAAAGTCAGAAGAGCAGTTGACTTGTGAGCCTGCAGGCCTCAGAAGGGGTGATCCCTCTTCTTGTTCCCCCTACCCATCCCTGGATGGGGATCACTGAGGCAGTGAGGTTGGGGGAGACTTACCTTCTGTCCTTGTCTTAGGAATCTGAGAGCAAGGCACAGGTCCTGTGTCTGAGAACTTCACCCTGGGTGCCCTTCTGAGAGGGAATTGGGAGAGCTGATAGGTTTTCAGTTTGGCCAGGGCTGCCTCCTCCCCCTCAGGAATAGGGTCAGCCTATTATTTCATCGATTGGGCTGTGGGTCCCTGCTTGGGGACGTAGGGAAAGGGCTGGAAGAGGAGGGGGCTGGCCCTGACCCACTCCTAAGCAAGGCACTCTCGGCCTCCAGACTGGTCGGTCCTGAGCTTTGCTGCTGCCAGGCCGTCCTCCTGGCCCAGGCTGCAGTGAGAAACCAGCATTTGAGCCAGCAGAAGGGTGCAGGTGTGCCCAGTGGGCCACACCCGCAGACCTTTAGCCCAGGTAATAATAGGTAAGCCCTGCCTGCCTGGTCAAGTGTTAACTCTTGTCCTCCCTGCACAGCTGATGCCAAGGGCAGGGGGCGGGGGGAGTGAAGGCAGCAGAGAACGTGGGAGTAGATGACCAGAGGGGCTACCCCGGGCTGGACAGCTCATCAGGCCTTGGCCAGAGGGTCCAGGGCACAGGGTCGCTGGTTCCTTCTGCTCCGCGACACAGGGCAGGTTTTGCTCGCCTCCTTGCCCAACCCCATATTCCCCTGGGAGAGTCCCACGGCTGGATCCTAGGGAACAGGAAGTGAAAACCAGCTTTCAGTGAGAGTTCAGGGCCTTGGCCTGCCTGGGACAGGACCCGTTTTTCTCAGTGTCCTGCTTTCCGAGTTTCCTCTGGGGGTAAGGGGACACTAGTCTCTCACTCTTTGTCCCACTTCCTCCCCACACCCAGGCCAGCCCAGCGCTCCCGGAACACTCAAACCAGGGGCCTTAGCATCTTCCCTTGGTTGCTCTTCTCTCCATCACTCTCCTCTCTGCACAAAAAGGCTGATAGACCCAAGGAAGGGGTCTGCAAGGGGGGTGTGGGCCCTGAGAGCGCAGGGAGAACTCCGTAGAGCTCCTGGCTCTGCTTCTCTCTCGTCTCGTCCTTTTTTTATTTATATGTTTTTGTGTGAGTTTTACAATGTACTTTCCGTATTTATAAAGTGATACTTATATGTAATTTACAAAATAGACATAGTTTGGGAGGATTCCACTAAAACATTTTACATGTTGCAGTCCAAGTATTTGGGCAAGCAGAGGTCAGCAAACTTTTCCTGTAAAGGGCCAGAGAGTGAATATTTTAGGCGTCGTGGGGCCATTCGGCTTCTGTGCCCGCTGCTCAGCTCTGCGACCACACAATGAAAGCAGCCACACGTAATAGGGAAACGAATGGATGCAGCTGTGTTCCAAGAAAACTTTTATTTCTAGACGCTGAAATTTGCATTTCATAGAAAAGTCATGTATCACAAAATATTATTCCTCTTGGACTCCTCCATTCACCCCCCCCCCCCATTTTAAAAAGTGAAGTAATCTTATCTCCCGGGCCCTGAGCGAACAGGCTGTGGGGCACTTGGACCGGTTCGCCAACCTCTGCTCTAGATCGCTGCTCTCAAACCTGCTTCAGGCTCTCCTGGGAAGCTTGTGAAAACACACAGCCCAGAACCCCAGCCCTGACTGGATTTTCTGGAAGGCCCTAGGACTTACATTCTAACAGGCGGCCCAGATGGGTTGGAAGCTTGTCGTCGGAAGAGCAGATTTTAAGCAGGTCTCCAGCATCTTGGCGTGTTCAGTTTGGCCCACTCTTGTGAGTGCTGGGGGTGACTTCTCCAGGCCTCATTTTGCCCAGTTTTGGAATCTGACCAGAGACGGAATCTCTCTCCCAGGGAACGTCCAGCCTGACATTACTTGTCCCCAAAGGCTGAGGTCCTCAGCAGAGCATTCTTCGACTCTGGCCTCCACTGCTCATGCCTACAAGAGGCAGAATCACCTACTGAATAAGAACACTGGTTCTGGAATTCGTGTGCTCTCGGGCAACTCACTTTGCCTGTCAGTGTCTTAGTGTCCTTCTTGCCTGTCCAAGGGGGACTGTAATATATGCCCTCGGAGGTGCTGACAGGTCAAATGAGCCGTGACGTGGAACACCTAGCACAGAGCCAGGCACCTAGTAAGTGCTTAATAAACAGAGTCGCTGCTGTTGCTGCTATTGCTGCTCTTGACCTGCATGGAAGCAGGGCAGAAGCGGGGCAGCCCCAGCCCCGGCCACAGGGATGTGGAAACGACCACTCGCGTTTGTCTGGTGCTTTAGTTTGCATGGCCCTTTCCATCCCTCATCCCATTGCATCCTCCAGCTATGCCTGGGTGCCTAGGGTAGATGCCGATGTCCCATTTTATAGAGGTGCAAACTGAGACCTGGCAAGGTTATGTAGCTTGTCCAGGGGCACACAGCTGGTGCATCCTCCAGAGAACCTGGCTCTCTGCCTGGAGACCTCAGGGAGTCTCTCCTACGTAGCGATCTTGAGTGACAATGGGAAGGAGCTTACGTTGGTTTTTTGTGGGTCTTTTATCTAGTGCTTTCTGCCCCTGCAGATAAAATACCACGAGGAGTTTGAGAAGAGCCGCATGGGCCCCAGCGGGGGTGAGGGCATGGAGCCTGAGCGCCGAGATTCCCAGGACAGCAGCAGCTACCGGAGACCCCATGAGCAGCAGCAGCCTCACCATATCCCAACCAGCGCCCCAGGTGAGCATGAGCCCTGTGGGAGTGGAGGACCTGAGGCAGGCCAGCTACGGGGTGGGGAGAAGCCTCATTTACATATGCGCGCGCGCACCTCCCCTCCCACACACACAGAGGCACACTCTGTCAGGTCCTAGCCCCACCGAAGGCATGAACACCAGGGGTGGGGGTGCTGTGCTGGGTCCCCAGCATGATGAGGGGAGGCTCAACCTCTGCTATAGAATATGCAGCACCACCTGACCTGTGGTGGCGCAGTGGATAAAGCGTTGACCTGGAATGCTGAGGTCGCTGGTTCAAAACCCTGGGCTTGTCCAGTCAAGACACTTACGGGAGTTGATGCTTCCTGCTCTTCCCCCCCTTTCTCTTTCTCTTTCTCTCTCTTTCTCTCTCACTCTCCTCTCTAAAATGAATAAAATAAAATTAAAAAAGAAAAAACTATTAAAAAGAAGAATACACAGCACCTGCGAGTGTGTACACATAGACATTGCCTTTGAGACGTGGGGGTTGAGCAGGGCTAAGGGGGCTTTAGGAGAAAGGGTGGGGGCCTTGGGAGGGGTTGGATTTGGCCAGTTTCTGAGCCCTGTCTCCTGCCATCTTCCAGTTTACCAGCAGCCGCAGCAGCAGCAGCAGCAGGCGGCCCCATCCTATGGCGGCTACAAGGAGCCCGCAGCCCCAGCCTCCATACAGCGCAGCGCCCCAGGCGGGGGCGGGGTGAGTGGCCTGACCGGAGGGGACAGATGGGAGGTTGAGCATCACAGGAGTGAGGCCCATGGCCCTAGGTCTTAGATTCTTCTTAGAAACCCTTCCAGGAGACCTGGCTTTCCCTGACTTTTGACCCCAGTTTCCATGTCATCTACAGGCGATAGCGATCTCAGCCTCTAGAGCAGAGAGGAAGTGTGGGTGGAGCCCGGGGCTGGGATTGGGGCCTTGTGTTCCAGTTCTGCCCCCATCCAGGTTTTCTTAATCTAGCCCTTGGAGCCCCTTTTTGCTTGGGGCTTCCCAGACCTGGGCCCTGCTCCCCACTCTTCATGAGGACGACCCCGCCTCCCCTGCCTGCAGATCTCAGCTCACCCCTGTCTCTGAGAGGCTCTCCTAAACCATCTCGTGTCAAGTGGGTCTCCCTTGACATTTCCATCACGCCACCCCAGCAGTGTCCTTGCAGTGGTTTTCAGACCTTTTAGACTTGGGGACCAGTGAAAATAGAATTATTTCGGGCACCGTTAAGGCAGAAATCACCCTGAGCATGAGTGAATTCCAACTAAGATCACTGGGTTTATAATCACACAACATCAGGGTGGTTAACTCTTTCGCAGACCAGCGTAAAGTTTCTGGTGGACCAGTCTGCCGACTGGCGGTTGAGAAACTCTGCTTTAGAACACCCTTTCAGCTTAAAACAGTGCTGTGTTTATGAACTTCTGTCTGAGCCCCCTGCTCCAGACTTGAAACTCTATGCAGTTCACTTACTCTGAGCCAGGCTCAGAGCGGGCACTTGTCAACTTCGCTGAATAAGCGAACCAGCAAAGTAGGAAGTGACGCCTTCTTACCAGTTCTTGGAGTTGAAATTCTGATCTCTTAAGTCCTGCTACACACAGGCGTGACGGAGCCACGCTTGCTCAGCTACTCTGTGCTGACTGCCTAGAATTTCAGAGTAGCACATGTAGGAGCTGGAAGGATAACACTTAGAGAAATAAAGTAGCCAGTCCTTCACATACTAAGCATGTCCTTGGACAGGAGGGATTTGGCTCTGAATAAAAGACCACCTCCTTACCCTTGTGGAGCTTACATTCTAGTCCGAGAGACAAACAAGAAAGCACTAAGTGTTGTAAAGTAACCAGCAAGTTCCACAGAGACACCAAGGTCGGTTACAGAAGAAATTTTAGAAGGGAGCTTTATTGCCGGCAACATGTACAGGGCATAGCAAACCCAAATCATGCAGCCATGAACACAGTTCTGAGGCTGCTTTTTTTTTTTTTTTTTTTTTTTTCTGAAGTTGGAAACGGGGAGGCAGTCAGACAGACTCCCGCATGCGCCCGACCGGGATCCACCCGGCATGCCCACCAGGGGTCGATGCTCTGCCCATCTGGGGTGTTGCTCTGTTGCAACCAGAGCCATTCTAGCGCCTGAGGCAGAGGCCACAGAGCCATCCTCAGCGCCCGGGCCAACTTTGCTCCAATGGAGCCTTGGCTGCGGGAGAGGAAGAGAGAGAGAGAGAGAGAGAGAGAGGAAGGAGAGGGGGAGGGGTGGAGGAGCAGATGGACGCTTCTCCTGTGTGCCCTGGGATTCCTGCACGCCAGGCCGATGCTCTACCACTGAGCCAACTGGCCAGGGCTCTGAGGTTGCTTTTAAAGGCAAAAAAATCACATACTGGTTGGGGGGAAAAGGAGGGGGAGCATGGAACAAAAGTCATTGATCTTACTAACAATAGCTCATTGAATTTTGTTACAACATCTATCTCTAGGATCTATCAAAAGGAAAAACATTTTTACACACTAAGACCATAAGATAACACAGTAGTGATAAATGTTTTACATACCTGGCAAAGACATTCCCAAACATTCTAGGATTTACAACCTATCCCTGTTGCCACAGTAGTGAGAAATGTTTAGTTTAGGATGAGGAGAGAAGCTAAATGAAGTTACTTTTGCTAAGAGTGTTGGGATTAGCTTATTAGGAAGTCTAAAGCTAGTCCCCGCTTGCTTAGTTTACAAGTTTTGCACATACAAAGAAGTTCAAAATGATGATTATTACAAAGCATATAAAATGTTACAGAATACAGGTTTTTCATGGGGGGGGGTTGAACTCGTGACCCCTTTGTCTAGAGGTATATGTCACTCTCATGACTCCAGCATGGGAGGGTGAGTCAGGATTAGTGTAGGAATTTTTAATTAAGGTACGTGAACATTGTTTCCTAAAGGCTTTTAAGAAAATAGAAGAGGAAGGGGTTTTCAGATAGGTTCTATCTTCTTAGCTCTGTCTAGCAGGTGGCGCCAGTCTTTCCAGAGAACTATAGGAAGTAGTTTGACTGTACCTAGCTGACTCAGTTGCCTCTGCAAGTTCTTCTCCTTGTTTTTTTTCTCCCTCAGGAGGGGTAAGGGGGCCTGACTCTTCCTTTTAAAATACTAATGCTAACAGTTTTTCAGTTCCTTGGCACTTTATCACATAAGTAGATATATAACAAAAGGTCAGATAGTGGTTATGAAGAAAAAAACAGCAGTGTAAAAGGAGAGAGAGCAGCAAAGTCCTCAATAAAGTAAAGAAGTGAATGGTCCAGGAGCCCAGCAAGTACAAAGGCCCTGAGGCAGGAATATGCTAGGGAAGTTCAAGGACCAGCAGGAAGGCTAAGGGGACTACAGAGGGGAAGAGGGTAGGAAATGAGGTAAGATCATGCAGGGACTTTTGGGCCATAGGAAGGCCTTTGAACTATGCAGAGTGAGGGGTTTGACCTGTTTTTAAAAGATAGCTCTAGTCTTTGTATTGAAAAGAGGCAGTTGAAAGTTGAGAGTGGAAACAGGGAGAAGAGTTAGGAGGCTGTTGCAAAATGCAGGTATGGATGGTGGCTACTCAGCCCAAAAGATAGAGGCAGGGGTGATGATGATAAAGGAAACCAAGGTCATCTTGTAAGGGCTGGGATTTCTCATCCCACAGATTTGGGGGCTAATGGAGTAGGTTTCTGTTGCTTGGGGGGGGGGGGGGAAGTGTTTGAAATTTAGTACTAAAGAGGATGGGGGACCTTTGAAGGATTTAAAGCCAGGAAGTAACATGATCAACCTTGCATTTTGAAATGTTCCCCTGAAATCACAATTGATGAACAGTTGGAGGGGGCAGACCAGAGGCCGGAAACAGGTCTGAGCAGGGGTCCTGGCAGTGGGGTGGACAGTGAATACGGGAGGCTCCTGAGGGGCTCACCAGCCCTGGACCAGTTGGCACTTGGGCCCCGCTGCTGGCCCATGCAGACCCCAGGGCCTGGCCTGGGGGACCACAAACGCTGAGCTGACCCCCCCGAGGTAAACTGATGTCAAGGGCAGGAAGGTCAGAGTACATTAGCGTCTCGCCCACCTCCAAGACCACAGTTGGATGTCAGGGGCTTCTATTGGACATTTCCTAGAGCTTTAGCATAAGACTTTGGCTGAGGTTGCGAGGTGGAAATCTCTTGTGTCACCTGGAGACTTTTCTCCCAAGACTAGGTCTTTGTCCTGAACTTGGGAGTAAAGCCAGACTTATCACAGCTTCCAAAGAACAAGGCTGTTGCTTATAATAATACAGATGACAGCGTACAGGGCATATCATATTTTGAAACACTTAACTGGCATCATGTCCGTCGGACCTTACGGCATTCCTGTTCTGAGAGGTGGAGCATGGCCATTGTAACCTCAGTCCCTGTCTTGTGCCTGCCTCGTAGTAGATGCCAAATTCATTGGATGCTCTCAGAAAGTGAGACACAGAGGTGAGGAAATTCAAGGCAGAGCCCAGCCCTTCCCTGTCTCCCAGTCCTCAGCTTACTACTCACCTGGGCTCTGCTCAGAGTCCCAGACAATTAGCAAGGAAGATGGGGGCCCCGGGGAGCTGGGCCCTGGGCTGACTGTGTCCCCACCCCTGCAGAAGCGGTACCGCGCTGTCTATGACTACAGCGCCGCCGATGAAGATGAGGTCTCCTTCCAGGATGGGGACACCATCGTCAACGTGCAGCAGATCGATGATGGGTGGATGTACGGGACCGTGGAGCGCACCGGTGACACAGGGATGCTGCCAGCCAACTACGTGGAGGCTATCTGAGCCCACCGGGCCCCGCCCCACCCCATCCTTCTTCAGTGCATTCCATGGCATCACATCCGTCCTGGACGTGACCTGTCCACCCTTCAGTGTCTCTGTGTTTTTAAATCTGCGACAGCTTGTTTCTTCCCACCCTCCTCCAGCTTTTGCAGACTGAAGCCTCGTTCTGCCACTTCTGCGGGCTCCTTCCTCTGGCAGGTTTTCCCCTTGACCAACTTCTCGGTTCTCTCTCTGGATGGAGCAGGTGTGGACCTTTCTGGGGGAGGCTGTGGCCCATGGGGCTGGTCTGGAATGGGAGACCCATCGTCTCCCAGGCCTCTGCCTTCTCTATTTTCGGCTCCCTCAGAGCCTCCTGCCCATCTCTTCACACACCCGAACATTCCAGGGTGGGGCTCACCCCAGCCCCCCCCGGACTCCCGGGGGAGAGGGTTCTTACATTGCCAGGAGTGGGGCCCCCCCGTCGTGGCCCTGGGATGCGGATGGGCAGGGGCCGGCCAGGCTCCAGTGAGAGGGCTTTGCTTCTCAAAGATGGGGCTGCTGGCCCTCCGAGGGGTCCCCTCACCACCCGCTCCCCTTCTCAAAGACGACAAAGGAGGGCAGCGTTCCCACTTTGGAGTTCATTCGTCCTCCCCACACGTGGCCCTCCTCACACTGTGATTTTGCTCTTCGGCCCACGCAGACCCAGTGTGGGCTAGGAGCTCCCCAGGAAGCATGGCTTAGGTCGAGTTCTGGCCTTTCTTTTAGGGACAGCTGCAGGAAGGAAGGGAACAGGGTGTTCTCTCCCGTAGCCCTTTGCCCCCTAACTCCCACCCCCTACCTCCAGGGACCCTGGCTTGCTTGCTTAGCTGGAAGCCGTGGTCCTAAAAAGTGGGGCAAGGAAGCCTCAGGCCTCTTGTCCTTGGAGGCCCAGCCCTCCGAGATCTGGGCTGGGTGGGCCACTCCTTACCCCTCATGGGAAGATGGCCTCCCCTTCCCGGCCTGCCTCCAAGTGGACCAGAACTGTGCAAAGCCACAGGACCCTCAGTATCTCCAGGACTTAGCATGTGGGGAAAGGAGCGTGTGTCTGTAGGTGTGTCAGCTAGTGTGAGCATGAGTGTGAGCACGAGTGAAGGGGCAGGGTGAGGCCTTCAGGAATCTCTGGGCTCATGTGAGGGTGACATTTTCCTCAAAACTCATAATGAAGGGGGTGGAGAGGTCCTAGGGAAGAGAGGTTCCTTATGTTTCTTTGGAATGAAAATTCCTCCCTCTGTCCCCAGATGAAGGAAGCCCACCCGCCCCTCTCGCAGTGTGCGGGCAGGACTAAGGGGACGCCTAGAGATTGGTGGGCGCTGGCAGAGCCTGCTGGGGTGGGGTGGGGTGGGGGAAGGCTTCGTGGCTCCAGGCATATTCTTCCCCTAAGTCTGACCTGCGCTGCAGAGTAGGGGCCAGAGGACCCTGTGTTACCCACATTGTGGGTGCCTTATCTGGGGGCTCTTCACCCCAGGCCTCTTCCTTACTTACCTAAAGCCCCCTTGAGTTGTTGGGAGAGGGCCAAGGCTACAAAACTGGAAGCACAGACCCTGGGACAAAGAAGGGAATGATGGTGCTATCTCCAAGTCCCTTCTGTCTCACACAAGTGGCTGTGACACTTGCCTGGTTTTATTCATCTCTGGGCTTGCTTGTCACCCTCCGGGTCCTCCCTGCCATTTTCACCCTGAGTCCACTCAGACCCCGTTGTTGACATCTTTGCATCCTTGTACCCTGCGGTGGTGGGCTGCAGGCATAGTCAAGAAGTCCTCACTGCTTGTGCGTTAAGTTGGGAATACTCACCCCAAGTCGGAGAGCTGAGTAAGTGACTGCAGGGCAGGGGGAGCCTCTGCCCAGCCGGCCCCTTTTCCTGCTCGGCTGCAGCCGGGTGAGGGCAGAGGGAGGGGCTCATACTGGGCAATTTGGGGAATGAGAACGTGATTGGAAGCCTCGGGAGAGGCACTGGGCCATTTCATTTCCTCTTGATCTCAAAGCACAACATGGGTTCTGGGGCCAAAGGTCAGAGACACATCCTGTTGGAGGACCTGCGGTTGGGAGGGTGGTGAGGGTGGAGGAGGGCCTGGAGGAGCAAGAAATAGCCTTTTCACTCAGCTTAATTTTCCTCCCAAAGCAAGTCAAGCTGGTCACTGGAATTTTGCTGCCAGGCCCTCTGCTCCTCCCATCCTAAAAATAGGGGACCTTTTCTTATACACCCCCAGACAGAGGACAAACTGTCACACTGGTGCTGAGGGACTCAAGGGTTGCTGGGAGTCCTTGTTCCTTTCCAGAACCATCCATCCCTAGAAGAGCACAGAACCTGGGGGCTGGGCTGAGACCCTGGTCTCTTACAGTTCACAGAGGTCTTTAGCCAATACCCCAGAAAAGAAAATACATCAACGGTAGAATGTGAATATGTTAGTGGACCAATTATAAAGAATAAGCCCAAAGCCCAACGTTGAGAAAAGTGGATTTTCTCAACACTGTTTCCTGTTTTCTTGTGTCCCCCCAGGGAAAACTATTGCTTAATTTCTGCCTCCCCCCCCCCCCCTTCACATAAGCACTTTTGGGCCTTTTATTTTAATAGCTGGAAAAAAGAAAATACCACCCCACAAACCTGTATTTAAAAAGAAACAAATGACCATGTGAAATTTGCCTCTGTCCAAACATTTCATCTGTGTGTGTGAAGCCATCATTCATCTTTTTATATGGGGTGGTTGTCTCTTCTTGGTCTGTTTGGTCCCCTCCCTCGTGGGCTTGTGCTTGGGATCAAATCCTTCTGGCCTGTTATGATTCTGAACATTTGACTTGGACCACAAGTGAGTCTTTCTGGTGACTCAAATAAAAGTATAATTTTTACCTGCGGACTTTGTTTTCTCTCTGGCTCTGACATGCTGCTGTATGTGTGTGTTCCATGTTTGGGGGCGTTGGCCTGTCACACTCCTGGGAGCCCTGCTCACCCTTCCATGAGAGAGACCAGTTTGGAAACTGTCAGCCTACAGAGGTAATGTGCCTTGGGCGTCCTCTTTGTTGAGAACTCCCCACCAGTCTGCTCCTGGCACATCGATCTACCCAATTTGGTGACATTCCCAGAAACTTCCCTGAGTTCCCGTCTTCTCTGCACCTGGCTCCCCACTAGCCAGTGCACACACAGGGCAGGTAATGGGTCTAATTCATTTTTAATCCCCAGTGCTTGCCCAAGGCCAGCACAGAGCTAGCTGCTCGACAAATATTTGCTGAATGAATAATGAGCAGCCGGCGGGCAGTTTTAGCTCCTGCCTGCACATAGTGGGGACTCAGTACACACTTGAGCAATGAGATGACAGTGGGACTTGGACAGTCTGCAGTGAGATAAGACAGGGATGAAGCCATCTGTTAGGCTGACAATCCAAAGCAGTATTCACAATGCCTTACAGATGTGGTCTTGAACACATTTTTATTCTTTAGCCCTGTGAGAGAAGTAACTACTGCAATGTCCATCTTATAGACAGGCTTCACTGAAACCCCGAAAAGCAGTGTTTTGGCAGAAGTCACAGCTGGTCTGGAGGTCTGAGGACCCCCTGTGTGATGCTTATGGGCTCATGCTACCTTGCTAGGGTGGGCTGTGTACCCATGCCCTTTGCACGTTTCTCTTGAGTGCTCTGTTCCAGGTGCCCTGGGTGTAACCTCTGACCAGAAGGCCAAGTGGCCTCCTCTCTTCTGCCGGGTTGGGAAGAGAGTAGTGGTAGAGAAGGAACCCAGATCCTCTGGCCTTGGCTCAGTGTCACCAGTGAGCCTCATAACCAGCTGTTATGTGGAGAGGGGCATTTCCCACTTGGGGATCACAATGAAGGCATTCTCTAGCTTCAGAATAACAGCGGGGTGGAGAGGAAAAGGGCTTTGCCAAACTGAGCCTGAATTGAGCTTTCCTAATCAAGGAAATGATGGTAATCAGGAGAATGACAAGTGGAGTCAGCAGGGCTGAGCCGTGTGGGAGTGTCAGAGGCGGTGCTGGGTGGGATAATTAAAGACGATACTGACACCTGCTTCTCCAAGGCGCGGAGGAGCAGCTGCCTAATATTTCCCCGCTAGAAGGGAATGAGTTAGTGACGCCTGCCTCCCATACGCCTTCCTGCTTGTGTCATGGAGCCACAGTCCCCCTCCCAGGAGGCTTCATTCACCTGAGCAATGGGAGGGGGTGGGGAGGCAGTCAGTCTGCTTAGGAGGGAGTCAGCGTTCTGCCTCCTGGGGATGGGACAATAGGAGGAGTTTCCAGACCCCCTTCTAAAGTTGCCTAAGTTCCTGAGACCCTAGCATGGGGAGAGTTACCAATGCTTCACCCCCCAGGCCCTTCAAAATAATTATTTAGGGGTGGAGCCATGGACAGTAGGCCTCAAAGATGTCACAGAAAGTTTTTAAAATTCAATAGGAAATAACAAATACATAAAAAGGTATGCAAGCATACAATTCATAACCAAGTACCTGCTACCCAGCTTAAAAAAAATAAAATATCCATTTTATTTTCCTTTCCCCTCAGAAGAAGCCACTTGAATTTGCATTTCTAGACACTCTTACTGCACAGGGATGGGCCTGAGAATTCTTTAGTGCCCGCTCTGAGTGTAACACCACAAGGAGCTCTCTGAATAGGATACAAAAGAGAACAAGAACATAGGTAGTGACCACAGAGACAAGAAACAGAGGAGGAGAGACCTCTGGTGCTCACAGTGTAAACAGAGTGATCTGAGCAAAATGCCTCACAACCTGAGCCGTGCAGATAGGACCCAGGGGCATTTCAGACCAAGAAAGTGGGCCAGTCCAGGGCGAGAGAACAATATAGACTCTGGGGTGCACGAGTCTAGATTTGAATCTTGATCTGTTTCGTTCCCAGTGAAATATTAAGCAAGTTCCTGACCATCTCTGAGCCTCAGCACCACGTGTGCAATATCTGGCACAGTCTAGAAATCCTGTGTCAGCTCCATGCCTGAGATGCCGGCCGAGTCTCACATGAGACCTTTGTCCGTGGCCTTCCGTAACAGGGCTATCACAACTTGCCAATGGCCCACCCAACTCCCAACCATGATTTCTCGGACATAATATGCTGGGGATGTATGAGAAGAAAAGGAAGAATGGCGGTCGGGAAGAGTTATTCCTAAGGGATCTGGACAGAGATCAGATCTCCTCCTACGTCCCTATCATGCAGACTCCATGTAGATACAAAGGGGCGGGATTGGGTTCCTAGGGAGAAATTGAGCCTCTCCAGTTCAGCCTGGCCTCAATGGAGTTCCTTGGTTACCCGCTCCCGAGCTTTATGATTGGTTGGCTGTGATCTGTGGCGGGAGGAGGGAAGTAAGCAGCTGATGGAGCTGCTGCATCCTTTAGTCTCCGACCCTGGAAGGGGGAGGGGGAGAATGAGGGCCGAGCAGTGGAGGGAGGAGGGAGCCATTTCTCTCCACTGACGGCAACCTCAGCTCACAGCTCACATTTCCCTGGAATCCAGAGGCCTCCTCTGCCAAGGACTCCATAATGTTGGATATTTTCATCCTGATGTTTTTTGCCATCATTGGCCTGGTCGTTCTCTCCTACATTATCTATCTGCTCTAGTGGCCTGCAGCTGCGGCGGGAGCCCACTGGAAAACAGCTCAGGGGGGATGGATGAAGCTGACTGGCCGAACATCCTGCTTGCTGACGCACCGGAGGATTTTTGCTTCTGGTCATTATTTCGGGTATTGATTCAAAACCAAAATTAAAAGAGATCTCGTTTTTCTATTTTTTTTTCCCCTTCAGCTGTATTGATGTAGCATTTCTTAGACCACTCTGAAAAGAGTAAGAAATGCCAACTTCTTTCTCTGAGACCTAATTTAAAATATGTTTCTGTTTTTTAAATGAAAAGTGAAACTCATATTGTGAAGGATTTTTAGGTAGAATGGGCTGGGAGTGGTGTGCATGGTGGGAGGGACTATATAATTTTGTAGTGTTTTTCTTCAAGTTGCTCAAACTTCAAGTTGTCCATTCTCTCCTGGTAATTAAAGGTAAAAACACATCATTATATGCCAGCAGAGTGGTTTACAATTATGCTTGCATAACTGCATTAATTAGTGACTCATTCTCACTTGAGGATGAGATAGGAAATGAAATTTACTTGGGAGTGGGGTTTTGTGGGGTGATGTCCATTCTTTCCCAACTGTGGGGTTTGGCGGAAAGGAGAGAAGAACTCCTATTTCTTTTCTTAGTCTCCAGAGACTGAGACCAGTACTAGGATCTAAGACCTTTACTGCTGTTCGCTTCTGAGCCTTCTTGTTTCTGTGTTTCCCACAGCTCCTGGTCTCCAGTCCAACAAGAGGCCTCTTATCAACAGCAGCAGTCCTGCTGCCCAGCAGACCTCTTCCAGAGCCTTCCGGATATGGTTAACCCTTGTCAAGCAAGGGGCTTTTTGAACTCAAAGGCTGAGGCACTCGTCTGGGACATCAGGAATTCGAGGGCAAGGCTGGCAGGTGCTGCGTGCATTTGAGCTGTAAATGGACGGTGTTGAGAAAGAACACAGAGAGCTAAAGTGTAGACTCATTAAAATCATCATGGAGAACTTCTCAAAATTCACGTTGATAGCCTTTCCTTAGGTCTTCCTTCACACGATATTTCTTTGTATGCCCAAGAGTACGTTGTTTCTATTTTTATCTCATTATCACTCTGTCTTTATAGATTGCCAATCTGGGGTTGTGTGGTTTCCCCTGTCTTAGTCTCTAGCCAGAAGGAACTTGTCATTTGAGTTTTAAGATTTATTTTCCCCTTGCCTACCACATGTGTTCCAGCTTCTCATTTAAGGAGAGAAACAGTTATATAGTCCTCATTCTTTGTGCCTGGCTGAGTTATAAATTATTGAAACAAGATGACTATATATATCTTGTTTGGGGAAAATCTCTCACCCCAAAATAAATGTTTTTTAAATTGTCAAATATTCCTTTTCTGGAAAAAAAACTTTTCAACATATTTTCTGTCCAATTAAGGTTGAAGTAACCATATATTTTGGGGTCCAGTGAAGTCTTGGACCCTAAATATGTGGTATCTATTCCTTTAAAAAATCCATCATAATTGTTCGACATTTGATTTTCTGGTTTAAAAATAAAGAAAGATGGACTAGCCCTGGCCGGTTGGCTCAGCGGTAGAGCGTCGGCCTAGCGTGCGGAGGACCCGGGTTCGATTCCTGGCCAGGGCACATAGGAGAAGCGCCCATTTGCTTCTCCACCCCTCCGCCGCGCTTTCCTCTCTGTCTCTCTCTTCCCCTCCCGCAGCCAAGGCTCCATTGGAGCAAAGATGGCCCGGGCGCTGGGCATGGCTCTGTGGCCTCTGTCTCAGGCGCTAGAGTGGCTCTGGTTGCAATATGGCGACGCCCAGGATGGGCAGAGCATCGCCCCCTGGGGGGCAGAGCACCGCCCCTGGTGGGCGTGCCGGGTGGATCCCGGTCGGGCGCATGCGGGAGTCTGTCTGACTGTCTCTCCCTGTTTCCAGCTTCAGAAAAATGAAAAAAAAAAAAAAAAAAAAAAAAAAAAAAAAAAAAAAAATAAAGATGGACTTAATAGTTTTTATTTATAACATTGTGTTCAATTTCCATGCTTTAAAAAGATGTAAAATTGAGGCAGTATAATAAAACGTCACAATTAAAATGAAAAACTTTCATTTTAGAATTCTGGCCAAGAATAACACTGTTCTAGAAGCTTTGTCTTGGCAACAAATTATATGACCTTCAATAAGTCACTGAACCTTTCAGGGATTCACTTTCTTTATTCTGACAAATGAAAGGGATGGACTAGAAAATTGTTAATATCCTTTTCCATTTTAAAATTCTACAATTCTAGGATGTATTATCTTTGGAAAATACACCTTTGAGAACAGAATAGTTATTAGTAGTCCACTCTTCTGCTCTTCCCAAATAACATTTTATGATGAAAACTCATCTGCAAAACTCTTTTTTTTTTTTTTTTTGGCACATTGTAAGGAGAAAATTACTATTTATTTACCCCAAACATATATCAGTGATATTTTGCCTAAGCTGCTTAGGGAATATTAATAAATGCAATATTGCTTGGTAGTGTGTAATAAAAAGAGGTAATGTGACAGGTACACTAACACAAAAAGCATGATTCTGAACATTAATACATTCAGGGATGGTTTTCAGTTACCTGTAGAGTCCTTGACATGACATTTCCCAGTAAAACATTCCTCTGACTCTTTGGCATAGCTTTGTGTTTCAAACTAAAAGTTTCTTCTTCAAGTCAAGATAGCAGCTCTATATCTTTACTTAGGTAATTAGGGCAAGTGTCAGTATTTTGGAGGGGTCCAAGTAACACAGGTAATTATTGTGGTGTAGATCTTCATAGTATAGTCTCTAACCTAGCTCAGTCTGAAGTCTTATATGTGGTCAAGGCTCTACAGTCTATATCCATACAAAGAAGAAAGGACTAATCAATTCATTGAAAACAATTAGTCAATTTCAGTTATACACCAGTGAGATATACCACTAGCTCTGGGTACAATATAAAGACAGAAAGATTACCCATATTTTCAGTTACTTATGAAACAATTACATTTTGGAGGAAATTTTATGACTTTGTGCCTATATCTAAGCTATAATACTGAGTTTATAAAGGCATTTTACAGTGTTTAGATAATTTAAAATTTTTTTCACATTTAAACTATTTATATATTGGCATCCTAAAACCTAATAAAACACTGGAGTAAAGTTACTTCTGGAATATAAGGTTTTGTATAAATTTTACAAATCTGCATCATAAGGCAATCATGTCCTACAAAATGGGGATTGTATTTGGCCCACATCAATGTAGTAAAAACATCTCTAAATAATTATAGATTACTTAGAAAAAACTTAATGTGTCATAATGCTAACAATCATTACACTAATACCTGCTCTCTTGATTAAAATAAGAGATTTGTATGGGAAAGTCATATTATATTTTATTTCAGGAGAAAAGAGGATATAATTTGGGAAACAGTTAAATAATGGAAAGATAAATGTTACAAAGTTAGAAACACCTAAGACTCCTTGCTCTGGGTAAATGGAATCAAATCCAAACTTTCTGAGTTTGAAACTTAACATGACATAATTTGTTAAATTTCAGGAAATTTTTTTGCTATTAAAAAGCTTAAAATTAGCATTATTCCAACATCAGAGTCCCTTAAGAGTACATTTTAATTTAAATTATTCAAAAATAGCCCTGGTAGGATAGCTCGGTTAGAGTATCATGCTGAAGTTCAGAAGTTGCTGGTTTGATCCCTGGTCAGGGCACATTCAGAACAGATCAATGTTCTTGTCTCCTGCTCTGTCCCTTCCTCTCTCTTAAATCAATAAAATAAACATTTAAAGTATTAAAAAATAATAGGAATTTCCTTTAATAAAGTTCTAAAGAATAGTAAAGTGGAAAATTGTCTTTATAATTTTCATGCTTTGCCTTTATCAACTTCCAAATGTTTGCTAAGCCTAGAATTGCCTCTTCTAAGTTAGTTTCGCTCCATCTATTTATTTTATTTTTTTTATTTATTTTTAGAGAGAGAGAGCAAGACAGGCAGGAAGGGAGATGAGAAGCATCAACTCATAGTTGCGGCACCTTAGTTGTTTATTGATTGCTTTCTCATATGTGCCTTGACTGGGGGGCTACAGCCAAGCCAGTGACCCCTTGCTCAAGCCAGCAACCCCATGCTCAAGCTGGCGACCTCAGGGTTTTGAACCTGGGTCCTCTGCATCCCAGGCCAACGCTCTATCAACTGTGCAGCTGTCTGGTCAGGCTGCTCCATCTATTTTAAACAAAAATAAAATCAAAGTCATATATAAAAGGGGAAATAGAAAAATCCATTGATACAACTTCCATTATAAACTCAAACACATTAAGAAATAGTTAACAACTTCTTTGTTCTTAGAAAAACACTGTAACATCTTGTCATGGGAAATTGCAGGTAATATACAATACTTAATACATATTTTGTTTTTTGAAACTAGTGTTAAACATTGATAATTGTAGCATGTCTATTTTAGCAGCAATTGAAGTAGTAATTGGTTGGGAATTTAGTTTCCAAATTAAATAGCAGAATATTATAGAACACTGTTCTACTTACAGATTATTATACAATTTATGAGTTGTTGCTAGTAAATGAAATTATTTAATTTATATGCTCTAATATTAAGTATAAATATATAATACATAAATATATAGCTAATTGCAACATTATTTTGTTAAGATATTTTATATTTTGATCATGGTAGAGCTATAATTAATAGCTTAAATAAAAATAACTTCCTCGCCTGACCAGGCTGTGGCGCAGTGGGTAGAGCATCGGACTGGGATGTGGAGGACCTAGGTTCAAGACCTCAAGGTTGCCAGCTTGAGCATGGGCTCATTTGGTTTGCGCAAGGCTCATCAGCATATGAGAAATCAATCAATGAACTAGGGAACCACAATGAAGAACTGATGTTTTTCATCTCTCTCCCTTCCTGTCTGTCTGTCCCTATCTGTTCCTCTCTCTGACTCTGTCTCTGTCACAAAAAAAAAACACACAAACAAAAACAAACTTACTCCACAAGAAATAATTTTTTTTTTCTTTTTTCTTTTTTGTATTTTTCTGAAGCTGGAAACGGGGAGGCAGTCAGACAAACTCCCACACGCGCCCGACCGGGATCCACCCGGCACGCCCACCAGGGGGCGATGCTCTGCCCATCTGGGGCGTCGCTTTGTTGCGACCAGAGCCACTCTAGTGCCTGAGGCAGAGGCCACAGAGCCATCCTCAGCGCCCGGGCCATCTTTGCTCCAGTGGAGCCTTGGCTGCGGGAGGGGAAGAGAGAGACAGAGAGGAAGGAGAGGGGGAGGGGTGGAGAAGCAGATGGGTGCTTCTCCTGTGTGCCCTGGCCGGGAATCGAACCTGGGACTTCCGCACGCCAGGCCGATGCTCTACCACTGAGCCTACCGGCCTGGGCCACAAGAAATAACTTAAAGGAATTACACATTCAATGATTTGCATAATGACAGACTCTACAAACTAGAACTGTTTCTAATTTTTATTTTATTGATATGAATAAATAACAAATTAAATAAAATTAGCAAATATTAAATATTTAAATATCAGACATTGACATTTTACCATAAACATAATATAATACTTTAAAAATAACACCTATTTTTCAGTTTTGTGCACTTTAAAGAAAGTAGTGATCTTAGAATGCCTACAAGTTTTTTTTTAATTTAAAAGGCTTTTTTTAAATTTAAAAGTTAAACTAAGTTTTTTTCTTTTTTTAAGTCTCGTTACTTGAGGAATTCTCGGTAGTTATATTTGCTTCCTTGATTAAAAAAAGAAAAAAAATATGTTCTTAGTCCTTTGGCACTTTTTTTTTAACCTAAAGAAGAGTGTCCAATACAACTATCTTTGAGGTCATCTTTCCTATTTTAGTGATGTCTCAGTAAACTAAAGGAAACTTTGTCCACAACCTGATTTCTTACAGGTTCCACAGCTACCTGCTAGTGGAATTGGTAAAGAAGTTACATTGCTAGTAAGGTATCCAATAACATAGTAGCAGCTTTGTGGTTTTTTGCCCTTCACAATATTTACTGACATAAAAATCTATAATTATATAATTCAGTACTATTCACTTAAAGAGGTTAACTCAGGTAATAACCATGCAAAGAGGTTAATGTTTGTTTTCTTAGGACATAAGAGGGTTTCTCCAGTTGCATCTTCTGCTGGGCGCCTAACACTTGCTCTAATCTCCAAAGGTGAATAATAATCCTGGCAATAAAATCTTTGTTATTAACAGAACAACTGGAAGCATGAACTAAGTCAACTAAGTGGATGGGAAAGGTGTGAAATAGGTGCCTTTTGTTTATGCGATAGAGAGCAGCCTTGACCTCTTAAATACCTGAAAGGCTTCCCAAACATAGTAATTTACTGCCTGCATTGTGAAAATAATAAAGTTGAGGAATCAGAAGGGCACGAGAAGGAATTATCTAAAAAAAATGTTAAGAATAGATATTTTATGGTTTTATAACATACAGAGTATTTACAAGATATAAACTTTATATTAGTTTCTAAGAAAAATAACCATTTGTTTGTTAATAGTACTATTATGGTGTTGTGTGTGTGTGTGTTTAGAAACAACAGTAGAGATAAATATATAGGAGTAAAAATTATCCTACAAATCAAAGTCAAAAGAGACTGAGGAAAGCACTATCAAAAGGAAATAAAATCTAGACATCCATGTAAATCTTCTACTTCAGAAAAAGGTACAGGATAAACGATCTGACCCACTAGTAGTTTACGCTGTTATGTTATTATGACTGTACTAGAGTTAGAATGGAGTCTCCTAATGTTTTTAGGCTATTCATTTTGCAAATGCTCCTTTTTTTGTGGTAATATGATTGCATATACAATCACTTAATTATCAATATTAATGATAACATATGCTTTTGGAAGTTAGTCTGCCATTTTAAAATTTAATACCACACTTTATTCCTAATGACAAATGTATTCAGCAAAAGACTGGACTGCTGAACTGAGGAAACTGCAAATTTAGTCTCAAATGTTATTTTTTTCTATTAATAACTGAATGAAAAAATTTTCAGTTTACTTTTTATTGGAAGCAAGATGATATCATTTATCTACTGCACCCAAATAATGAATCAGATTTTTTATGTTACAAATTTCTGGGGAGGGTAAGATAATAATCTCACAATTATCAAGAATAATACAACCATATTTTAAAAATTTATAGCAGCAGTCATGTCAGTTCAAGTCTATGATGAGATTCAAAATCCAGGTCAACAATCTTTAAATTAAACCATTCTTCTTTTGTAAACTTTCTGAAAATAACTGCTGTAGAGACTTGGATAATTCAAGGAATGCGAGGAAACTCCACAATGCCAAACTGCTTATTTAATAGAATAAAACTTAACATCTATCTAGTAAAATATTTAAAATATTCACTATTTATATTAAAATTTTTATTTTTCCTTCATTTTTCTTCTATTTCCCCAAATAATCTAATAGAATATATTCTCAACCTGGAATCACTAGTGTTTTGATAAGTGAATGGACTAATTTTCCAAAGCATAAATGAGGAAAAGAATGAGAGAGAAAAGAAAAAGCTAATTAAGGTGTTGTTTTGTACTCTGGTATCTGCCAACTTTTAATCTTCATAATTTAGTTGTGAATTGAAGGAAGAAAATGAAATTGAGAGGAAGAAAATGAAACCATGAAGGATAAAAGCAAGGACTTTGTTTTTTGCATAAATATGCAAATGTTAAACTCTGGAGAAAGAATTCCTGCTACTGATGGAATTACATTTGGACAATCCATCACAGAAAGGCAGTTAATTTCTGACCCTCTACAACAGAAAATTAAGTGCTTATGCTACTGAAATATTGTAAAACCTTATCACAATTTACCTTTTTTCCCACTATTTTCACTCTTCCTCAACTCTATTAAATCCTTTCATAAGTCCCTGTTGCCAAATACTTGAGAATTTCCCACAATTTATACCCTACTTCCATGGGTAATTTCTATATCTTCTAATGTTTCTTCCCTTTTTCAGATTGAAAAGTCAGGGGTTTAGGAAAAGAAAGCCAGCCTCTGAAAAGAGTAGGAAGGGCTGTGTCTTCAGCAGGAGTAAAGTGATCAAACCCAGGGAGAAGAAAACAGGAGATCCAGGAGGGCTCCAGCATTATCTCAGCCCTGTCAGGCACTATTTATTTTCTACCAAAACAGTAAACGTGGGGTGTCAGATGGTAGTCAGACTGAAACAGTCCTGGAGTCTCTTGAAATTAATTTACTTTAGTGAAGAAAAACCCTGCTGATTGGCTGCTCTAACCATCCATGCATGCTTCCAGTTTCCTGCAAGTTCTACTCTTTAGGATAGGGAGAAAAGCTTTAGGAAGAAGTGCAAATTATTTGTGCACATTGTTCTGGCAGCAGAATAAGTACTTAACTTTCATTTTACATTTTCCCTTATTTGCAACATTTTACTCTATTCCCCAGGAAATAAAAGATGATTTGTATTAAAACAATATATATCCCTTTCTATTGATAGAATTTTTGTATGTATGATTTGTCTTAAAGAAGGAAATATATGTTTGTGTATATACATACATACATACATACATATATAGATACATGTATACCCATACACACATACTTCGTTTGGTTTCTGATGTTAGTTCATACAAAATGTGAACAAAATATAATGTTCTTTGTAACCATTTTCCAAGAAAGTGGTAAAAAATGAGATTTATATCTGCATATTCCAAAACATCAGATTGCACACTTTCACAAAACATTCTAGACTATGTCTACATAACCTAAGCAAAGTGAACATACATACTGTTAAAAGAATTTGGGTCTGTTTAACTATAAAACAAACTTTTCTCTTGCTACAAAGAGTTACACATATAGGTTGGCTGACCCAGATTCTTAAGACTCTAATGTTCCATTTAGTTTGGTGTTAGGTTTACCAAAGTCTGGAGAGGCACAGCTTGTTTTACAGAGAAATCTCAATATATTCTAGGGTTTGCTTGTAATTTTTATATTAATAATGGTCTAAACAGTTGCCACTAAAATTCTATGCAACTTTAGAATTACTTAGGTGATAAAAAGTCCCTCGGTGCAATTCTTTGATTGTAGAAAAGGAGCATTCTTCTCATTGTTAGTTCAGTGAGGTAGTCTCTAAATGCAAGGCTTTCTGAGTATTTAGGTAGAAAGAGAATTCACAGTCAAATACAGGACTTCCTTATGGAAATTAGCCTGAGCATGCACGAGATGGAATAAATTCAAAAAGTTTCTGTCCTCTTCATCACGATCTCCTATATGCCATACACAGGAATTAACAGTGGGAGAAAAAATGGCAGTTAAGTTTTAAAATATATGAACTGTTTTAAAACATAAGATGTTCTAATTTCTCCTACTAATATGTAACAAAACTAGTTAGTGATCTTTATTAAGTCAGATATTAGCCATTGAAATCATGGAATTCTATAAGAGCACTGAATTACAAGTTAGAAGAAAAGGATGCTGGTCCATGTTTTACTGCTTCTAACTTTATGACCTAAGGCAAGTCGGATAATTGCTCTAAGCTTTAGTTTTCTCATCTCTAAAATAGGGTTATTATGTTGGCTACCTAATAAAGCTGTAAAAATATATATTAAAACTATAAATATAGGATATTATTATGATTAGGATAGTTGATAAGTAAGCAAGTAAAAACTTTTTGCTGTGCAAAATTGAAATTGGTTCCTTTCAGAGCAGACTCTTGAACTTTGTTTTCCATTAAAACCAATACGAGATTTAGAAAGAGACAATACCAGGAACTAAATATACCTCATGGAAAAACAAACAAAAATGTCTACTCCTTCTATTTTTAATTTAGAAATAAAAGTGTATACAGAATTATTCCTGTCTTAAGTGGAGACTAAATGCATTTTATTCACACCTGTGCACCATCTACATGCATACTCACCAGACATAACTGAGTGCAGCATTTCCATTGTAACCCACGCAAATGCATTTGCCACATCCTGCAGGAAATTAGTTTTTTCCACTGAAGAGTTAAAGACTTTACAGACTTTTTGCATCATTTGAACTGCCCAATCCATGCAGTATAGTTCTTTCTCACACACCTGATTTAGACATACAAAGTATTATGATAAATCTTCATGTAAAGAAAGCTATAGAATTAGAAAATTGTATTAACTAGGATGGTTTATGATTTTACATAATTTATTACACATGAAATTATATTGAGTCTATAAGTGGGAAATATTTTTATATCTAACACTCCTTTCCTTTTAAATGGTATAGTTTTAGTGGAAAATGTATGACATAAATATTGCTCAAGCCAGTGAGCTGTGCTCAAACCAGATGAGCCCCGCATTCAAGCCAGAGACCTCTGGGTTTCAAACCTGGTCCTCTGTGTCCCAGTCTGATGCTCTATCCATTGCACCATCACCTGGTCAGGCTGTTTACTAATATTTTAAATGGCCAATTTAACTCACACAGCCAAATAATATACAACAAGGGGATAAACTTTATAGTAATGTAACTCAATAGTGTTAATCTGACAGGAAAGATTCATTGACTTCTTATGTGTAAGGCATGGTACAGGCACTATGTAAGAAGCAAATGACATAGTCCTGGATTTCAAAGAATCTGCAATCTGTTTTGGGAGATGACTTATCCACACATAAAATGGCTTAAGAACACTAGTAAATCAAGATAAAGAGAAGACAAATTTGAGGCAATTTAGGAAAAATTAATGGCCAGAGCTGAGATGGTAATCAGGAAAGGCTTTCTGGAGAAGGTTTATTCACCCCATTCTGTTTCTTCCTCTCCGTTCTGTTTGCCATAGTGCTGCCAAAGTGACCTTTTAAAAACTTGAAACTGAGCCTAACCCATGGTGGTACAGCAGATAAAGTGTCAACCTGCAATGCTGAGGTCGCTGGTTCAAAACCCTGGGCTTGCCTGGTCAAAGCACACATGGTTGTTGATGCTTCTTGTTCCTCCCCTCCTTCTTTCTCTATCTCTCTCTCCCCCTTTCCCCCCTCCCTCTTTCTCTCATGAATTAATGAATGAATAAAAACTTGAAACTGATCATGTCTCTCCTTTTTCTAAATCTTTTCAGCAGTTCCCTATTGGAGGATACATTCAAACTCACAGAAAATTTACAAGGCTCTTCATTACTTGGCCTCCCCTTGCTGTCTTGCCTCACCTCCTTTTTCCTCTTCCACACATTTTACCCCTCAGAAATAATACTATACTGTTTACAGTCCTGTGAATATAGTCATGCAATTCCATTTCTCTCTCTTTTAGAGGGAATCTGCTTAATGATTAAAAAAATATATTGAAAATAGTTAATTTAGTAGCTTTATTCACATTTTTAAAAGAGCCACAGAGATTTCATTCATGTTTTAAGCAGTTGAGTTGGTAATGACCCAGTCTCCATTTCATAGGAAATGGATTACGTTCAATTCCTCACAACAGCCAGCTGGAAGATGATTCCCTTCCTTTTGAGGTATTGGTTGAGCTGGTATCTGTGATGGTAGACAAATAAATGATTTGCTCTCTCTAGCTGGCTAGTGAATCTCTATTCATTTTTAAAAATGACTTTGGGCCTGACCTGTGGTGGTGCAGTAGATAAAGCATCGACCTGGCACACTGGGGTCGCCAATTCAAAGCCCTGGGCTTGCCTGGCCAAGGCACACATGGGAGTTGATGCTTCCTGCTCCTCCCCCCTTCTCTCTCTCTTCTCTAAAATGAATAAATAAAGTCTTTAAAAATTTTTTAAAAATAAAATGAAAATGACTTTGGATTGGGAAAACCCTCTCTGTACACTATACTCACCCAATATTGGCTCCTCTTTGCTACCTCTTGTATTTTTTTGTACCTATATTTTTGCATGTATCTCACTGAATTAATTTATATATACCTTGATATCTCTTAAGAGACTACAAGGAGCTTTCAGTCAGAGAATTGTCCTATTAATTTCCATAGTCCCAGAATCTCACACAATGTATGGCCCATAGTAAAAATTCAATTTGTGTTAAATGAATGAATATTAAATATATTTAAAGGTTTCTTTTTGAAAAAGATTTTCTCTATAAAAAGTAGAGAGAAAAGTATAATGAACGCCCTGTATCCACATTCAGCTTACCAATCTTGTTTAACCTTCACCTCCATTCACTACATCCTCTCCCTCTGCCCGCTGATTATTCTGAGCAAATCAAATGAAGTACTTCATTGTTTAACAGAATTTTTAAAAAATGACTATAACATGGCAGACTGTATAATGACAATCTAGACATAAAGTGGGAAGAGGTTAATACTGGGAATAATTCCAAATATGATAGTTTATTACATATTATTGACAATTTTTAAGTATATATATAATATATACTTATATATTATTCTTTCAAAATATTTTTTACATATTTCAGTTCCTTTATGGCAGCTCCCTGGCAGGTCAACTATAATGTTAAACAACTTGTTACAGAAATATTTATTTTTTACTTACCAAAGCCAAAAAGACTACCAGTCTTGCCAGTTCACTGGACCGTCCATTCACAGCTTTACTAGCCATGAAAGTGAAACAGATGTTGTTCCCACTTAGGATTAGGAGACGTGCATTATTTTCCAGAAGCCACTCACGAGGAACCACTTTTATTAGAGAAAGAACAGTTATTTAATGAGAAATTGCACAATGGCTATAGTAAACATCATTAATTACATGCAATATTACATCACTTCATTGGAAATACAATTAGTGCCAAGGGAAAAGCTTAGAAAAAATGCTTTAATTTTTCAATTACAGCATTTAACTGGAGACAGGGTTTACTGCCATGTCACGGCAGCTCTTAAAATGTTTTAGTAATGTAGTCAAAGCATTTTTCCTATACATAGATCAATAAGCAAGGTGGCCTAACCCTGTGAAAGGAAATCTTGAAAACTTCAGCATCTAAAGGATTATGCATAATTGGGAAAAATTGTTTCACCTCTGCCACACTGTTTGGAGAGGGTTTCTTCTTACATAACCTAGGAAGGTTCTGAGAACTTGCAAAATGGGAATAAATTATGATGCTTTCAAATAATAATGGTAATAAATATATATTTATAACATTCACAATTGAAGGAAAGTGAGTAGATTCTATGCATTCTCTTCAAACAATGCTAAATTCTTTAACTATTTTAGAGCATTTAATGATTTCCAATAGGCAAGTCATTTGTTACCAGTAGAATTACCCTTATAACTTTATAACTGTATTCTAATAATAAATTTGTTACTCTGTGTGATAAAAATATTATTTTACCTGATAGTTCATCTATAAGTCTGATAACATCATCTGCAGTCCACTCTTTGATGCCTGTGTTATATAGTAATTTAATGGCATTAGCCAAACATTTCAAACTGGAGTCATCTGTAGGTTCTTCTATCATTTTCTGCCAAACCACTTGTCCTGAATAATTGAAACAAAAATTAGGTTATGACGGAATAGTTGGCTTTGTGATAAAGATTTCATAAATTATTTTGCCTGACCAGGTGGTGATACAGTGGATAGAGCGTTGACCTGGGACACTGAGGACCCGGGTTCGGAACCTCAAGGTCACCGACTTGAGTGTGGGATCATAGACATGACCCCATGGTTGCTGGCTTGAGCCCAAAGGTTGCTGGTCTGAAGCCTAAGGTCACTGGTTTGACCAAGGGGTCACTGGCTCAGCTAGAGCCCTCTGGTCAATGCATGTAAAAGAAGCAATCAATGAGCAACTAAAGTGCCCCAATTATAAGCTGATGCTTCTTACTCTCCCTTCCTGTCTATCTGTCCCTTTCTATCTCTCTCTCAAAAAACAAACAAACAAAAAAACAGAAACAAAAACAAAAAAAAATTCATGGATTGTTTAAAAAGGAAATTGGATTGCATAAAGAAATTTATAAATTCATAATGAAAGTCACTTCTAATAACAGTATAAATTTGAAGGTCTCTGATGTGATGAAGCACAGCAACACTAGCTAAATGAAGTAAAGGAAAGGTAGTTTTACTAAGCAGAATACTTATTC
Source organism: Saccopteryx leptura (assembly GCF_036850995.1). NCBI lineage: Eukaryota > Metazoa > Chordata > Mammalia > Chiroptera > Emballonuridae > Saccopteryx > Saccopteryx leptura. The sequence goes on along the minus strand of NC_089504.1, from coordinate 347,578,113 downwards.
TAGTTCAAAGATAATGCTACCCCTGTAACAGAAATTGGAATAAATGAGTAATGTAATCTTACAGAAATAAAATAAAATCTGAAAAAGAACATACTATATTTAAGGATCTTCCAAACATTTATATCAGAACAGAGTAGTCCAGTCAATTTTTTAAAGTTCAGTCAATTTTTGATTATTTACCTATGGCCAATTTTCTTTGTGAATTACACAACAGAATTTTATTCCAGATTGGCTTTTTTTTTTTTCTTTTTTTTTTTTTTTTGTATTTTTCTGAAGCTGGAAACGGGGAGAGACAGTCAGACAGCCCGACCGGGATCCACCCGGCACGCCCACCAGGGGCGACTGCTCTGCCCACCAGGGGGCAATGCTCTGCCCCTCCGGGGCGTCGCTCTGCCGAGACCAGAGCCACTCTAGCGCCTGGGGCAGAGGCCAAAGAGCCATCCCCAGCGCCAGGGCCATCTTTGCCCCAATGGAGCCTTGGCTGCGGGAGGGGAAGAGAGAGACAGAGAGGAAGAAGGGGGGGGGGTGAGAAGCAAATGGGCGCTTCTCCTATGTGCCCTGGCTGGGAATTGAACCCGGGTCCCCCGCACGCCAGACCGACGCTCTACCGCTGAGCCAACCGGCCAGGGCCTCCAGATTGGCTTCTTTAAAGGATTTTTTTCTTTTCTTTTTAAAATTTAAGTAAGAGGAGGGAAGATAGAGAGACAGACTTCTGCATGTGCCCTTACCAGGATCCACCCGGCAACCCCTGTCTGGGGCTGATGCTCAGCCCATCTAGTGCCAATGCTTGCAACTGAATTATTTTTAGTGCTTGAGGCAGAGGCTCCACAGAGCCATGCTCAGTGCCTGGGGCCAACGTGCTTGAACCAATCAAGCCATGGGCTGCAGGAGGGGAGGAGGAAAGAGAGAGGAGTGGGAAGGGTGGAGAAGCAGATGGTCGCTTCTCCAGTGTGCCCTGACCGGTAATCGAACCTGGGACATCTGTATGCTGAGCTGATGCTCTACCACTGAGCCAACTACCCAGGGCTGATTTTTTTCTTTTCTTTTTTTTTTCTTTTATTAATTTTTAGAGAGGAGAGAGAGTGAACGAGAGAGAGAGAGAGAGAGAGAGAGAGAGAGAGAGAGAAGGGGGAGGGAGGAGCAGGAAGCATCAACTCCCATATGTGCCTTGACCAGGCAAGCCTTGATTTTTTTCTTATTTTAATTTTTTTCATTGATTTGAGAGAGAGAGGGGAAGAGGGAGGAAGGGAGAGAGAGAGAGAAGCATCAACTTGTTCCACTTAGGTGTTCCACTCAGTTGTTCCATTTAGTTGTGCACTCACTGGTTGCTTCTTGTGTGTGCCCAGACTGAGGATCAAACCCATGACCTTGGAGCACTGGAACTGCACTCCATCCATGGAGCCACCGGCCAGGGCCAGATTGACTTCTTGATGCTATTCAATGTACTTTAAACTGGTTACCTCCTGACATTAGGTAATATGAACCAAAGAACTGCATGCTAATTTTAACATTAATCTAAAACTTAATTAGAAAGGCAAAAGGTTGCAAAAAAAATCATAGTATGCACCCAGAGTTAAGTAAAACATCAATTCCAACTACTACTTTGATTTACTGGCACTATTGCTCCCCTCCAGCAGCAAACGTAATCTTGAATTAAGATAATGTTTAAAAATGAAAAGTGGCTATTTTAGGTAAAGAGATGATGGGAATATATTTGGTAATGGCCTTCAGGGAACAATTTCTGTCTTGAAGGTTAAGTTATGCACAAGTTAATGTTATATAAATCTATGAAATCATGAAACATTTTAGTCATTAGGCATGATGAAACTGAGCAGGTACAAAGAGATATGCTTCCTAAAGAAAAAGTAATTAACCAGTTTTGTAACATATGTTGCTAAAAAAACAGATGCTCACCATCTTGAGGAGATATTGGTCCAAAGATGATATACAGTAATTTTGCCTGGTACACTATTGGCCATGGTTTTAATATACGTGTCAGCCAAAATGCAGAATCATGTCTGTGTGTCCAGTGATCAAGCAGGACATTTCTACAGAACAGTCTGATCCTTAACTCCAGTTTTCTGGCATTTCCTATAAAGAAAAAGACTTGTAAATCATTCTTCTTAGGAAGGTTGATGTGCATAATAGATAGGTCAAAGACATTAACATGTTTTGTATTGAAAGTATTACTAATGTATCTCTATAAAAATTTTAGATTAGCATGGGATCATTTTTAAACAGCTTTATTGAGATATAATTTATATACCATACAATTTGCCCACTTAAAGTGTACAATTCAATGATTTTTAGTATATTCATAAGATATGTGCAGTCATCACAATTTTAGAACATCTGATCACCTCAGAAAGAAATCCTGGGTCATATGGTAACTCTATATTTAATCATTTGAGGAATTTGCTAAAGTGCTTTCTAAAGTGGCTGAACCACTTTACATTTCCACCAATGTATGAGGGTTGAAATTTCTCCATATTCTCACCAACACCTGTTATCTGACTTTTTTTTAAAGATTTATTTATTTATTTATTCATTTTTAGAGAGACAGGAAAGAGAGAGAAAGGGGGGAGGAGCAGGAAGCATCAACTCCCATATGTGCCTTGACCAGGCAAGCCTAGGGTTTTGAACCAGCGACCTCAGCAGACTAGGTCAACGCTTTATCCCAGTGGTTCTCAACCTGTGGGTCACGACGCCGGCGGGGGTTGAACGACCAAAACACAGGGGTCGCCTAAAGCTGCTTTATCCACTGTGCCACCACAGGTCAGGCATATCTGACTTTGATTCTAGCCACCCTAGTAAGTATGAAGTGGTATTGCATGTTTTTTAACAGCTTTATTAAAATATGTGTAATTTATATACCATACAATTTATCCACTTAAAGTGTATAAATTAATAATTTTTTTATTATATTATGTTACTAATATTTAAAATTATGGTATTTTTAAATATTGCTATTTTTGCTATTTCATAAATTTTGCTATTTCAACTACTTTTAAAGTATACAGCTTAGGAGCATCAATTACATTCACAATGTTGTTCAACCATCACCACTGTTTATTTCTAAAATTTTTCATCATCTCAAACAGAAACTCTGTAACCATTATGCAATAACACTCCTCTTCCTCCACTTCCTGATAACCTCTAATCTACATTCTGTTTTTGTGAATCTGCCTGTTTTAGGTACCTCATATAAGTGGAATCAGGCACTATTTGTTCTTTTGTGTCTGACTTATTTCACTTAGCATAATGTTTTCAAAGTGTATCCATGACGTAGCACATATCAGAACTTTACTCCCTTTCATGGCTGAATAATATTCCATTGTATGTATATACTGCATTTAGTTGATTAACATTTTTTGTTTCTTCTTTTTGGTTATTGCAAATAATGCTGCAATGAATACTGGCACACAAAAATCTGTCCAAGTCCCTGCTCTCAATTCCCTTAGGTATATATTTAGAAGTGGAATTGCTGAGGCATATGATAATTCTGTGTTTAACTTTTTGAGAAATGGCTAAACTTTTTCATAGTAGCAGCACCACTTTACATTTTTACACCATTTATATTTGTAGATAAGTGTAAATGGAGTCTACCAATGATCAAAGGCCACATGCAAATAAATATCCCCTGATGTGTTATGCCAAATAACCCAGACATTTAAAAGAGAGATTACTGTGGGCCTGAAGAGATCAGGAAAGACTTTATAGAGGAGGTAGGGCAAATTGCATCCTAAAGGATTAGAAGGAAAAATAGTATTTCAGGGAAAAAAAAGAGATCCAACCTGCAACCCTGGTGCATCGGGATGATGCTCCAAACAACTGAGCTACCCAGCCAAGGCATCACAATTTTATAAGATCTACCGGAAAGTTCTGTCCGTTTTTGGAATAAAACAAAATACAAATTTTTCTTACCATCAATAAACTTTATTAAATAATATAATTGCCATTATTATTAATGATTTCTTGCCAGCGTGAGGGCAATTTGTATACCCCATTTTTGAAAAATGTTTTATCTTTTTTTTTTTTTTTTGTATTTTTCTGAAGCTGGAAATGGGGAGAGACAGTCAGACAGACTCCCATATGCGCCCAACCGGGATCCACCCGGCATGCCCACCAGGGGGCGACGCTCTGCCCCTCCAGGGTGTCGCTCTGTTGCGACCAGAGCCACTCTAACGCCTGGGGCAGAGGCCAAGGAGCCATCCCCAGCGCCCGGGCCATCCTCGCTCCAATGGAGCCTCGGCTGCGGGAGGGGAAGAGAGAGACAGAGAGGAAGGAGAGGGGAGGGGTGGAGAAGCAGATGGGCGCCTCTCCTGTGTGCCCTGGCTGGGAATTGAACCCGGGACTTCTGCACGCCAGGCCGACGCTCTACCACTGAGCCAACCGGCCAGGGCCAAAAAATGTTTTATCTTTTGATGCGAAAAATTGAACCAGTGCTTGTTTGATATCTTCTTCATTTTTGAATTTTTTGCCCTTCAAAAAATTTTGTAAGGACAAAAACAAGTGATAGTCGGAGGGTGCTAAGTCTGGGGAATATGGTGGATGCGACAGAATTTCCCAACCTAGTTCTGCAATTTTTTGACGAGTCCCCAAAGCAGCAGGTGGCCTGGCGTTATCATGATGCAGTATGATGTTCTTCCTATTGAACATCGCCGACCTCTTTTCTTGGACTGCTGTCTTTAAATTATCCAGTTGCTGACAATACTTCTCCGAATTGAGCTTTTCGTTCGGTTTTAAAAGCTCATAATGTATTGGTCCTCGAATGTCCAACCATATACACAACATTCTCTTATTCAGAGTCAAATTTGGTTTAGAGGTGGAAGGGCTAGGTTTTCCGGGTTTACAATATGCCCTTTTCCTTACGATGTTTTCGTAGGTAATCTACTTTTCATCCCCAGTTATCATCCAGTTCAAGAAGGGCTCGATTTTGTTTCGAGCAAGCAGAGATGTGCATAAGACAACTCGATCATCCAAATTCTTCTGACTTAATTCATGTGGCACCTATCTTGAATATTTCCACACCAATCCTATCTTCCGAATATGGTCTGAAATGGTTTGCTGAGCTGAATTAAGCCTTTCTACAATCTCTGATGTTGTCAGAAAAGGATCTTGCTCCAACATGGTCTTAACAACATCATCATCATCGAACAAAGATGGTTGCTCAGAACGTGGCTTATCAGAAAGGTCAAAATCACCTGTTTCGAATTTTTCAAACCATCTTCTGCATGTCCTATCAGAAACTGTACCTTCACCAAACACTTTCAATAAATTTCTACATGCTTCTGTAGCATTTCTTCTTTGTTGAAATTTGTAAAAGTTACAGTGGCGTAAATGAACTTTATCAGTAGCCATGGGTACACTATCGCTTCACACATAAGACTAATGTGAATCAACTTTGTTTTAGTTAATTTGCTATGTCAGTATGTATACATTAAGTGATAAAAATAGAGAGGCAGGCCCTGGCTGGTTGGCTCAGTGGTAGAGCGTTGGCCCGGCGTGCAGGAGTCCCGGGTTCGATTCCCGGCCAGGGCACACAGGAGAAGCGCCCATCTGCTTCTCCACCCCTCCCCCTCTCCTTCCTCTGCCTCTCTCTTCCCCTCCTGCAGCCAAGGCTCCATTGGAGCAAAGTTGGCCCGGGCGCTGAGGATGGCTCTGTGGTCTCTGCCTCAGGCACTAGAATGGCTCTGGTCGCAACAGAGCGATGCCCCAGATGGGCAGAGCATATTTAATTATCCACCCTGGTGGGCGTGCCGGCTGGATCCTGGTCAGGCACATGCGGGAGTCTGTCTGACTGCCTCCCTGTTTCCAACTTCAGAAAAAAAAAAAATAGAGAGGCACACATGCGCCAAATAAACATGTGCTTACATGTGGAAACTTGTTGTGATAGAAATGGACAGAATTTTCCGGTAGATCTTTTATGTATTTATTTTTAAGTGTATATTTTGGGTTTCTCTTTGGCACATCTCCTATGTAGCACACATATTTTAAAAAAAATACTGATTGATTTTAGAGAGAGGAAGAGGGAGAGAGACAGATAGAAACATCAATCTGTTCCTGTGCATATCCTGACTAGGAGTTGAGCCTGCAACCTCCACTGAGCCACTTGGCCAGAAACACCACAATTTATTTTTAAATACACTTTTGAATCGTACTTTTTTTTTCTACTTTAATTTCTGTATAATGTTATTTCTGAATTGTAGTTCTTTACCTGGTTTGCTGAAGACAATCGTCTGTATTCTGTGAGAAAAATTAGTCAGTTCACACAGGAAGTTAAAAACACGACCGCACTCGAGTTCATCCCAACCTGCCGTTAGGGTCTAAAGAGAATAAAAATAAAGGAAACATTGCAGATGTTCAGACTATCAAATCAAAACATAAGTCACTATTGCCTTATGAGCACATGACTGTTGTAGCATATGATTCAGGTGAGGTATAATTTTTATCCACTATGGAACTGTTGAAATAAGAAATTTTACATAAACAAAATAAGAAATGCTCCAAATCCAGTTTCTTTTATGTTGTAAAGGGAGTATGTTTTCAAAGAACTAAATGAGCTCAGACAGTGTAAGGAAAATAACCAAGGCCCAAACCCTAGTATACAGCTTTAGACACCTGACTCACAAGCATACTATAGCTATCATTTATGATATTGTTTACAAATGATAATGAATCTCATTTTAATGTGACAATTATGAGCATTCATGACATTTGGATGTAAACAAGCAAAAAATATTTTTTAGGAGAAAATTTATTTTTTTTTTGAGCAAATCGCAACATACAGTTAAATAGATATGAAAAGGAAATTCAAATGGCATATCACTATATAGTTTACCCTTGAATAATATGTTTGAATTATGCAGTATTTTTGCAGTGTATATGGAGTCTACCAGTGATCAAAGGCCATATGCAAATATGTACTAAACTTTATGCAGGTTTTTTTTCCAACAAATACCTCTACTGTTTTCATTGTGAGGTTAGGAGTACACAGATATGGAGAGCTGACTATTTGCATTTATCTATGCCATTTTATGTAGGGGACTTAGCATCCACGCATTTTGGTATCCATGTGGGATCCTGGAACCAATCCACCTCTATACCAAGACAACTTAAATTTTGGGGAAGTCAAAAGTTATACATAGAGAGCAGCCTATGATGGCCAATGTGCAGGATCGGGTGTTGGATGATGAGAAGATGATTCTGGATCACCTGTAGCTCCAAGAAGGTTGCTGAGGGCCAGTCAAAAGCAGGGACTCCCACTGGTCTTTGCCAGTTTCTGGCCTGTGAGTTCCAGGGCTGGTACATCCAGCAGCCAGATAGAGAGCATCAGCTCAAGACCTAACAACCATAGTTAGAGTGGTATCATAAGGAAAGGCTCCTCACACCTGACCCAGCTAAGGCATAGAAAACATTGTCACAAACAGAAAAAAGAGCAGTAGCAGCAGACAAGTAGCCCACAGTGGATTACAAACAGCTGAAACCATCCCAGGAATTAGAAATTACACAACTGAAAGCTGGAGTCAAACAACACCAACTGTATACTCAGCTACACAAACAACATATTTGAAGGAGCAGTCTATATTGAGACAAAATGGGAAGACAGGGAAGTGCAATTCAAATGAATCAACTAGAGGAATTCCCAGAAAAAGAATCGAATGAAATGGAAATAACTAAGATGCTGGATGCAGAGTTTAGAATAATGATTGTGAGGATGCTCAAGGATCTTAGAGCAACCATAGATAGACAACATGAGCACCTAAACAATGAGATATCTGGCATCAAAAAGGACATTGAAATCATAAAAAAGGATCAGACAGAAATGATAAACACAATATCAGAAATGAAGACTACACTACAAGGAATGAAAAGCAGGCGGGATGAGAAAGAGGATCAAATCAGCAATTTAGAGGACAAGATAAGCAAAAGCACGAAAGCAGAACAGCAAAAGAAAAGGAGGATCAAAATGTCTGAGAAAACTCTAAGAGAGTTCTGTTACAATAGGAAATGAAACAACATCTGCATCATAGGGGTTCCTGAAGGAGAAGAGAAAGAACAAGGAATAGAGAACCTGATTGAAGAAATCATAGCTGAAAATGTCCCGAAATTGATGCAGGAAAAAGTCACACAAGTTCAAGAAGCACAAAGAATCCCATTAAAAAGGAACCCAAATAAACCTAAACGAAGACACATCATAATTAAAAAACCAAAACTAAGAAATAAAGAAAGAATACTAAAAGCTGCAAGAAAAAAGCAGTCAATCACCTACAAAGGAGACCCCAAAAGGATGACATCCAACTTCTCAACAAAAACACTTGAGGCGAGAAGGGAGTGGCAAGAAATATTCAAATTAATGCAGAACAAGATCCTACAACCAAGACTTCTTTATCCAGCAAGGCTATCTTTAAAATGGAGAAATAAAAAGCTTCCCGTACAAAAAAACAACAACAACCCTCAAGGAATTTATTACAACCAAACCAATGATGTAAGAAATGTTAAGGGTCCTGTTGTAAACAGAACAAGGGGTGGGGTGGGGAATCTAGTAAAGAGGAATATAGATTTGATTTTAGAAATGCATCCAAATTGAAAAAAAAGAAGTAAAACTATCATTATTTGCTGATGTTATGATACTGTACATAGAAAACCCTAAAGTCTCAGTAAAAAAACTACTGGACCTAATAAATGAATTCAGCAAGGTGGCAGGATATAAAATTAATATTCAAAAACCAGTGGCATTTTTATACACCAACAATGAACTGTCTGAAAGAGAAATTAAGAAAACAATCCCCTTCACTACTGCAACAACAAAGAAAGTACCTAGCTGTAAATTTAACCAAGGAGGTTAAAGACTTGTACTCAGAAAATTATAAAACATTGATAAGAGAAATCAAGGAACATAATTGAATCAAAAATGGGCAAAAGAAATGAATAGACACTTCAAAGAGGACATTCAGATGGCCAATAGGCAAAAGAAAAAATGTTCAACATCACTAATCATTAGAGAAATGCAAATTAAAACCACAATGAGATATCACCTCACACCAGTCAGAATGACACATTAACAAAACAAAACATAGTAAGTGCTGGTGAGGATGTGGAGTAAAGGGAATACTCTTGCACTGCTGGTGGGAATGCAGACTGGTGCAACCACTGTGGAAAATGGTATGGAGATTCCTCAAAAAATTAAAAATGGAACTGCCTTTTGACCCAGCCATCCCACTTTTAGGAATATATACTAAGAACATCAAATCACTGATTCAAAACAAGAAATGCACCCCCATGTTTATGGCAGCATTGTTTACAATAATGAACATCTGGATACAGCCCAAGTGTCCTTCAGTGGACGAGTGGATTAAAAAGCTGTACTACATATACACATGGAGTACTATGGGGCCATGAAAAAGAAGAAAATACTACCTTTTGCAACAACATGGATGGACCTGGAAACTATTATGTTAAGTGACATAAGCCAGGCAAGAAATAAAAATATCATATGACTTCACTCATATGAGGAATCCAATGAACAATGTGAACTGAGGAACAGAATAGAAGCAGAGGAGGAATCAAAGGGACCAGTGGGCAAGCAGACAGAGGGAAAGGGGATGAGAGGATGAGATCAGAGAAGGGAAAGAGCTTGGTGAAATTATATGTACATAACAGCATTATAGAGAGAAGAGCAAATCCTGGAGGAAAGCGGAGAGGGTGTTGGGGGAGGGGACAAGAAGGATGTTGAGGGGAATTTGGGGGTGTGGGAGGATGTATTCGGTGGGACACTTGAATCTATGTAAACACAATAAATTTAAATCAATAAAAAAAAAGTTATACATAGATTTTCAACTGTGCATAGGTTGGTGCCCTTAACCTCTATGTTGTTTAAGGGTCAACTATAATTAAATATTGAAAAAGTTGATAAATCACACAAATTTTTCTTAAAATTGTTGACTTGGATTTCAGCAGTATAGAAATTAATCTTATTATCTCTGGAAGGACATACAAGAAACTGCTAACTTAGGTTAATTCTGCTAAAGGGTACTCAGTGGATAAGGGACAAGCCTTGGAGGGAGATTTACTTTTCATTTTATATCATTTTGTACCTTTTGAATTTAACATAAATGCATGTGCTCATATTACCTGTCCCAAAGAAATTTTTAAGAAAGCAAAAGTCTATCTTGGAAGAGGTCTAGTCGGAGGGCCTATGCCCCTGGAATCAGTTGGTGGCTGGCAAGTGAGGATATAAGCAAGATTGTTGTAAGACTGTTGTAAACCTCAAAAGACTATTGTAAGTTTTAAATAAGTACATGTAAATTGTTTAGAATGGTATATCAATAACACATTATTAATACTGAATAACATTAAATTATGACATTACCTTCTTTTATTATTTTCTTTCACAATAAAAGTTTTGTCAAAAATGTTCTTAAAGCCCTGGCCAGTTGGCTCAGTGGTAGAGCATCGGCCTGGCGTGCAGGAGTCCCGGGTTCAATTCCTGGCCAGGGCACACAGGAGAAGTGCCCATCTGCTTCTCCACCCCTCCCCCTCTTCTTCCTCTCTGTCTCTCTTCCCCTCCCGAAGCCAAGGTTCCATTGGAGCAAGGTTGGCCCGGGTGCTGAGGATGGCTCCGTGGCCTCCACCTCAGGTGCTAGAATGGCCCTGGTTGCAGCAGAGTGACGCCTCAGATGGGCAGAGCATCACCCCCTGGTGGGCATGCCGGGTGGATCCCGGTTGGGTGCATGCAGGAGTCTGTCTGACTGCTTCCCCATTTCCAACTTCAGAAAAATACAAAAAAAAAAAAAAAAGTTTTTAAAATCATACAGCTGATTTTTTCTTTTTTCTAGTTCTATTGAGATATCACTTCTTAGGTTTCATTTCTTTTTTTAATTTTTAATTTTTATTTATTTATTCATTTTAGAGGGGAGAGACAGAGAGAGAGAGAAAGGGGGGAGGAGCAGGAAGCATCAACTCCCATATGTGTCTTGACCAGGCAAGCTCAGGGTTTTGAACCGGTGACCTCAGCATTCCAGGTTGACGCTTTATCCACTGCGTCACCACAGGTCAGGCAGGTTTCATTTCTTTAACCCTGCCAGTAAGTCTCCTTTTAGGGCTTGCAGCAGATGACCAACCACAAAGGAATGTCTGATGTCACAAGCTGAGAAGTCCTGGCAAACTTCCATAAAAGACAATCCTTTGTACAGCAGCCAATTAAATGATGCCCGCGACCCTTCTCACTCCTCCTCCCCAAAACCCTTAAAACCCGGTCCACAGGCTGTGCCTGGTGTGTGACTCTCTCTTACAAGTCAGCCCGGCAGGGTTCCTTTCTTCCTAAAAACCTGTTACTCTGGTCTTTTCGGACTTCCATGGATTCTAATATCACTGACATATAACATTGTATAAGTTAATGGTATACAACATAGTGATTTATATATGTACATATTGCAAAATGATAGATGTAAAAGGTTCGTTACATCTAACACCTCCCAGAGTTACAATTTCTCTCATATAGTTGACTTCTAAAATCACATCTTAAATAACTCACCCTTAAAACTCATTATACACACATACCTCACCCCACATTATTTCTAGTCTTTTCAATGGTGGTTAGAAACTTCAAAGACATTGATATAGAGCAAATAAATGTTAAACATTTCTTTTTTTTTTTTTTTGTGCCAGAGACAGAGAGAGACAGAGAGAGTCAAAGAGAGAGACAGACAGACAGGAAGGGAGAGAGATGAGAAGCACCAATTCTTCGTTGTAGCAGCTTAGTTGTTCATTGATTGCTTTCTCATATGTGCCTTGACTGAGGGTCTACAGCAGACTGAGTGACCTCTTGCTTAAGCCAGTGACCTTGGGTCCAAGCTGGTGAGCTTTGCTCAAACCAGATGAGCCCGTGCTCAAGCTGGCGACCTCGGGGTCTCGAACCTGGGTCCTCGGCATCCCAGTCCGACGTTTTATCCACTGTGCCACTGCCTGGTCAGGCTAAATATTTCTTAACAGTGAGAAATCGAAGAAGAAGCTCCGAGGTGGTAAACATTATTAGATTAACACATTCTCAAATATTTACAAATTTATTTTGTTCTTTTTTAGATTATTATTACTTTTATTAACCCAGGGACTACATGCTCTACATATCAACAGTTCAAAAACATTCCTTTTCTTCTTTCATTAAAAATAATATACCTGCCTGACCTGTGGTGGCGCAGTGGGTAAAGCGTCTACTTGGAATGCTGGGGTCACCGGTTCGAAACCCTGGGCTTGTCTGGTCATGGCACATATGGGAGTTGATGCTTCCTGCTCCTCCCACTTCTCTCTCTCTCTCTCTCTGTCTCTCCCTCCCTCCCTCCCCTCTTTCTGAAGTAACAAATAAATAAAGTATTTTTTAAAAAAAATAATGTACCTGTAAAAACATGCCATAGCATGATAATCCTAAACACTGCATAGGAGCTGCACAGCCACTGAATTTAAAACAGGAAACCTGTAAAGAAAATGACTATTAATTCCTCTTTTTCAGTAGAACTGTACAATGATTAGACTTTTTAATTTATTTTTATATTTATTTATTTATTTATTAATTTTTTAGTGAGAGAGAGAGAGAGAGAGGAAAGGAAAGAGATGAGAAGCATCAACTCGTAGTTGTGGTGCTTTAGTTGTTCATTGATTGCTTCTCATACGTGCATTGACCAGGGGGCTCCAGTTGAGCCAGTGACCCCTTGCTAAAACTTGGGTTCAAGCCAGTGACCATGGGCCTTGAACCAGCCACCTTGGAATCATGTCGATGATCCCACACTCAAGCCAGCCACCCCGCATTCAAGCCAAATGAGCCCATACTCAAGCCAGTGACTTCAGGGTTTTGCACCTGGGACCTCAGCGTCCCAGGTTGATGCTCTATCTACTGTGTCACTACCGGTCAGGTTGACATTCAAATTTAATGGAAATATGCAGGATTTTTTTCAGTATTAACTGAAAACATTTAAAATAACTAACTAATTAAGCATTGTTATATAGGTGGGGAACAAAAGAAATATAAAACAAATGCTGCCTTCAAGGAGCTCACAATTTACTTAGAAGAATAAGATATATACATGTGGAAGAAAAAGATAACACACGCCTGACTAGGTGGTGGCACAGTGGATAGAGTGTCGAACTGGACACAGAGGACCCAGGTTCAAAATCCCCGAGTGAGCTCATCTGGCTTGAGCACAGGCTCATCCAGTTTGAGCGCAGGGTCGCTGGCTTGCGTGTGGAATCATAGAAATAACCCCAATTGTCACTGGCTTGAGCCCAAAGGTCGCTGGCTTGAGCAAGGGGTCATTCGCTTTGCTGGAGCCCCCTGGGTCAAGGAACATATGAAAAAGCAATCAATGATAACTAAGGAACCGTAATGAGAACTGATGCTTCTCAACTCTCTCACCTTCTGTCTGTCTGTCTCTATCTATCCCTCTCTCTGTCTCTGTCTCTTTGCCTCTGTCACACACACACACAAAAAGATATACATGTGAAGTAATTTTGATAATTTAGGTTAGAATATGTATAAATGTTAAAATGACCAAAAAATACTGTATCAGATACTATTAAAGCAGGTAAATGATAAATTTGGAAATGATCAAAAAAGGCTTATGAAGGATGTGAAATAAGCAATTTTTTTTCTTTTTCTTTTATGAGAGTGAGAGAAAAAGAGAGAGAGACAGAGATAAGAAGGGAGATGAGAAGCATCAACTTGTAGTTGTGGCACTTTAGTTGTTCATGGATTGCTTCTCGAATGTGCCTTGACAAGGGGCCTCTAGATGAGCCGTTGACCCCTTGCTCAAGCCAGCAATCTTAGGCTCCAAGCCAGTGACCTTTGGGTTCAAGCCAGTATCTTTGGGATCATGTTGATAATTCTGCACTCAAGCCAGTGACCTTGGGCTCCAAGCCAGTGACTTTTGGGTTCCAGTCAGTATCTTTGGGATCATGTTGATAATTCTGCACTCAAGCCAGTGACCTTGGGGTTTGGAGCCTGAGATCTCAGTGTCCTAGGATGACGTTCTATCCACTGTACCACCACCAGTCAGGCAGCAATGTCTTAAAGTAGAATTCAGATATAACAAATGGAAAGGATTGGTGAGGGCAAACTTGTATTAAAGGAGGAATAAAAAAGATTATTTGGGAAGAAAGATATGACCAACTTAACTAAGCTCAAAATAATATGAAGTACAGCTGCATTGTCAGGGAGAACCTAAAAACCAGCTATGGACTTTGGACCTTATCTTGCTGAAACTGAGTAGCCAATGAAAAAATTTTAAGCAAGAAAATTAACTTCTTGATGAAAGTGATGCTTTAGGAAGAAAAACCTTGATTCAGTGTGCAGAATGTCTTGGGGACTGGAGAAATGGATGGCAGAAAGATCATCTGGGAAGCTGTTGCAATAATATAGACCTGAATTCAATGCAAATATTGGCATGAAGGAAACTAGTGCATCAGAATTTGTCTGCATACTATTGAGTGTAAAACTGAGCCACCAGTGTTGTACATATGTTTGGGTTTGAATAATAAAACTCATTTTCATACGCAGTGATTATGCCCAACACATTGGTACATATTTCCAAATCATAAATTATCACCCTGACTTGGCTGGTTAGAGCATTGTCCCAATTCACAAAAGTTGCCGGTTTGATCCCTGGTCAGGGCACATACAGAAACAGAACAATGTTTCTCTCTCGGTCTCCCTTCCTCTCTCTAACATCAATAAATAATTTTTTAAAAATCACAAATTATCATAAAAGGGTTGTCATTTCATGTATTAAAATACTTTCTTATATCTTTGTATATTTAAACAATAAGATTGTAACATTCAGAAATTATTCCATTTTAATAAAATATCTAAATCACCACTTTAAAACATCCACATGAGCCTGACCAGGATGTGGCACAGTGAATAAATAGAGCGTCGGCCTGGGACGCAGAGAACCCCAGGTTCAAAACCCCGAGGTCACCGGCCTGAGCATGGGTCCTGGCTTGAGCATGGATCATAGACATGACCCCATGGTCGTTGGCTTGAAGCCCAAGGTCGCTGGCTTGGCTACAGCCCCCCGTCAAGGCACATATAAGAAAGCATTCAATGAACAACTAAGGTGCCGCAACAAAGAATTGATGCTTCTCATCTCTCTCCCTTCCTGTCTGTCCCTGTCTCTGTTGCTAAAAAACAAAATTAAAAAAACATCCACGTGACTCCCAGATGGGGCAAAAATACCTTTATACTCTGATAAATCTAATAAACTTAAATGATATATTTAGTTATATATAAAAAGTATTTTAAAATAAGTAAAACACTACTACATTTTGGTGTTTTATAACCTTTGAGTACTTGGTAAAGTATTAGATTATAATCAATCAATTTTTTTAGTACTAATTCATGAAGTTCCACTTATTAAATATATGCCTTTAATTAGTATAAGACAATGATAAAATATATTTACTAGAAATCAAGATTGTGAACTAATTCAAAAGTATGATCTTACTTCTGCAAGAATCTTGTGAATGTACTTTAGTCTTTCCTTTGTGGGTAGCAGCAACGTACATCTTTTAAATAGTAAACCTGAAGTAAAAAACAAACAAACATGAAAAAACGGTTATAACAATGCAATCAATTAAAACATCTCTATAAAGCATAGCATAATGTTTCCTGAAAGTCAAGAATGGTATACCATAGTGGACTGTGAGTTGATATGTTTTTTTTTTTTAGATTTTATTTGTTCATTTTGAAGAGAGGAGAGAAAGAGACAGAGAGAGAGAAGGGGGGGGGGAGCAGGAAGCATCAACTCCCATATGTGCCTTGACCAGGCAAGCCCAGGGTTTTGAACCGGCGACCTCAGCATTCCAGGTTGATGCTTTTATCCATTGCGCCACCACAGGCCAGGCTTGATATGGTTTTTAAGAGGAAGTTTGGGCGGGTGTAAAACATTTATATGTTGATTACAAAGTGACTGATGTCTACGTAAGGGGGACTGGCATAAAATCTTACAAAATTTTGTGAAATTGATACTATAGAATATAGAAAGGTTTTATTTTATTAAAATGTATATTTTATTGATTTGAGAGAGAGACAGGACCATTGATCTATTCTTATATATGCCCTGACTGGGGATCTAACTGGCAACTTCTGTACTTTGGGACAATGCTCTAACCAACTGAGCTATCCAGCCAGGGAAGATATGGAAAAGTTTTTAATTATTTAGATTTTAAAAGATACAATATAACAAGACACAAAATACACCAGGGAAACTTACATTGTCTTTATTCCATAGAAAACATATTACAGTATCTCTTGAAATTAATCTCATGTCCATAAAGAAAAATGTTTTGAATTGTTAAATGCAAAACATGGAAAGAATGGGAGAAGAGATTTTGTATTACTTTCTTAAAATAAAAAAAATTAAAATCATAAATCCTTAAAATTTCAGAAGTTAAAATCATTTTTGCTCAGAAAAATATCCAATTTGGATGAAATATCTATTTCTTCCTTCAAAGATATCTTTTTATGGGGCTTGCATGTTAAGAATGTATAGAATTTTGTGTTCAGGTATTTTAAAAAGAAAAAAACCCTTCAATTTCCCAGTGAGATATGTAACTTCAACTACAGTGACAGGAAGTGAATGATTTATTTCTTCTAACTTTAAGTGGTCTGTTTTCCTAAAATGGCAATACATTGTTAACATTCCTATGAAGGCAAATGTCCTCAAATTAAAAATAAGATATATGGCAGGAAATATATACCTGAATATCATAACTTTCTTCAGTTTTTATCTTCTCTGCATTTACTTTTTATCATAATACAACTACTACTTTATCTAATTCTGTAGCATATATCGGGAATCTAATTTATTTTTAGAAGTTGCTGTGTTTGGGCAACACATGACCAGAATTGAATTTTAAACACAAACCCTCCCTATTTTTGTACATAAAAAGACATTTTCAGTGTTTGGCTCTTAGGCTGAGTTCTTTTCCTATCATATTTTGGCATCCAATCCCATGGCACATCATGGCTGGGGAATTGTAAGCTATCACTGTTATGTTGGTTGCCTTTTCTAACGTAAAACTCCTATTTTTAAGGGTTGCAATTTAACATAAAAACCAATACTGGCTGACTTATTTATTTATTTATTTTTAACACAGGTGCTCTGCTATACCCTTTAGAGGCCAACTTCTTTAATTTCTTCCAATTAAAATAGAGTCAGATGTAATGTTCTTTCCACACAGGCCATCTGCTCTGTTTTGTGTGAAGAAGCAAATTAAAATTTATAATATTCAAAGAGGAGGATTCTGAAAATGTTATTTTAATGTCTGAAAATAAGAACAGATCAGATAGGAATAGCAACATGAGAAAATGGTAAATACATCAAACATTTACTCAAAGAATCAGTCATAATCCAGTTGTCTGCATCAAAATTAAATGTAAGGTTGAAATCATTACATGAATAAAATTGTTTTAAAAGCTAGCTATTAAGATCAATACCCATTTGTATTTTTAACTGACTTATCCATATAATTGTCTTAATGCTTTTAGTTTGTTTGTTTAAGCAACTGAGCTTTGGTCAGGGAAAAGAAATTCTTTCAGATCAAAACCAAAGAATTTAGCCCTCGCTGGGTAGCTCTGTTGGTTACAGCATTGTCCCAATACACAAAGGTTGTGGTTTGATCCCAAGTCAGGGAACACATAGGAACAGATCAATGTTTCGGTCTCTGTCTCTTTTTCTCTAAAATCAGTGAATTAAAAAAAAACCCAAAGAATAAATCTTTTACTCAACCAAGCACCACTTCTTCTGCAACTAATGTTTGAAAAAAGTATTTACAATAACAAGTAACAAAATTTAACTATACATTCTATTATTGACTTTACTAAGCCTAATCATAAATATTGAAGTCAATAATATTGTAATCAAATTATATACTGTTCATCTAGTCTTATTAAATGTAATTTTCAGATAGTTTTATATAGACTTATTTTAGTATTTTACTTATTTTTAAGATTTTATGTATTGATTTTTAGAGAGAGGAGAGAGAGAGAGAAAGTTGGGGGAGAAGCAGGAAGCATCAACTCATAGTAGTTGTTTCCTATATGTGCCTTGGCTGGGCAGGCCTAGGGTTTCAAATCAGCGACTTCAACATTCCAGGTCAAAGCTTTATCAACTCTGCTACTACAGGTCAGCCTTATTTTATTTTCTTAAAACTAGGTATCCTTGGACTACCAAAAGGTAATATTCGGTTAACTTGTATGCCTTTATTTAAATCTCAAAATCACTTTGATACTTGGTTTTATTGTCATGCATTAATTATGAAGTGATTTCACAATTAAATTGGTGTCATTAGTCAAGTCAAAATTAGAATTTTAGTTCAGCACTCTTAGGAAGAATAAAATCAATAAATGGGGTGAAAGACCAATGAATACAAATCATGTTAAAAAAGATTATACACATTTTGTTTGATAAGGCTAACAAAGTTATTAGTAAATGTGAACAGTGCTTTAAAAAAAAAGAAAAACATTGTTTCTGATAAAAGAGTAAGCCATCTTCCACAATAATGTGTTTAGATTTCTTTTCTATTTTAAGGACCAAATTATATTTTTAAGGGAAAAGAGTATAAAGATAAAACTCATTAGGTCCACAGGAAATAAAACACAGAAAAATATCAATTTCCTACACTGGTAAACCACCTAGAAAATAAGCATAGGTGACAGTGTATCCACATGCAATCACAAGGCTGACACTTTAAAGTGCATTCTCTCATCTTTAAAGCTAAATGTAAAGGACTGTTGTTAAGGGAATGTCCTCACATTGAACAGTTACAAGCATCATAAAAATAGGCACATATTAGGAAATACTCCATTTCCCGTGGGTTTTACAGAATTGTATGTAAAATCCCTTAATTAAGTATAGTTATGTTTTTATAAGTTGCTGAGTTTTTTAAAAAAATTGATTTTGGAGAGAGAGGGGGAAGGGGCGAGGGGGAGAGAGGAGGAGAGAGAAAGAGAGAGACAGAGAGAAACATTGATGTTTCTGTATATGCCCTGACTGGAGGTTGAACCTGCAATCTTTGTGTCTCAGGACAACACTAACCAATTGAGCTATCTCATCAGGGCTTATGCATGGTTCTTTACTTGTTACAATTCTTTTTGTGTGTGTGTGTGTGTGTGGCAGAGACAGAGAGAGTCAGAGAGAAGGACAGATAGGGACAGACAGGAAGGGAGAGAGATGAGAAACATCAATTCTTCGTTGCGGCTCCTTAGTTGTTCATTGCTTGATTTCTCATATATGTCTGGGGGGGGGAGGGCGGCTACAGTAGACCGAGTGACCCCTTGCTCGAGCCAGCGACCTTGGGCTCACGCTGGTGAGCCTTGCTCAAACCAGATGAGCCCGCGCTCAAGCTGGCGACCTCGGGGTCAAACCTGAGTCCTCCACATCCCAGTCCCACGCTCTATCCACTGCGCCATCGCCTGGTCAGGCGTTACAATTCTTATTACATACATTACCTAGAGATCTGTAGTGTTCAAATATAGCAGTGTCTTGTTTCTTGTCAGGTAGCACAAGGTTATGAAAGTTCTGTAGTAAAAGTCTTTTGCTCCCTGATGAGGTTGAGATATAATTAATAATGTGCTGGCTGACTGCTTTGGACACCATGCTTAGCATGCTGATATCTTTCACTACCAAAGGAAAAATATATACATATATATGAATGGTTTAAATACAAGAACATCACTGTTAGTACAATGTCATAACTTATGTTAGTTCATTGATAGTAATATTAAATAATAGTACAAATAATGAGGAAAATCTTAAAATTGTTTTAAATCCAGTGCTCAATAAATTAGAAACATTTTGGAATGTAACAAACTACCATGTCATTATAATTAGAAACATGCTTAAAGAGTTTGAGTACTTTTTCATTGTATCCCTTACCTAACAACGATGAAACTTTAGAAAAGAAACTTATATATAATTTTATTAACCAATGTCACTTCAATAGATTCAATAATTTTTTTTAAAGAAAATAAAATTAATGTGAACACTATTAATTCTTGCAGGGCTAAAGATGACAAACAAGTTCTTGGGAAAAATAAAAATATTTGAGTGTTTATGTAGGTTTCTCATAGTTCCCAAAACTCACCTGACAAACATTTTAGGATTATTTGGAATATTTCCAATGGCAAGGCTTTAAAATTTCCAAGCGTTGATGAGGGCTGAGAACCCGAGTCAAGGGTGTTGGAAACATAATTGGATCGACGATTACTACGTCTGTATTTCTGGTTGGGTATCAAAGTGAAATTGGTATTTATTCTCGATGCCATCGTTTTTCTTATCTCGTGAATTGATCCTGGTTAGAAAAACAAGGTACAAGAGACAATGAAAAAAAGAAAATTATAGGATGAAGAGCTGTTTTTTGTTTTTTTTTAATGAAGAGGTTGATACTTTGATGGGAAATAGCCGTTTCTCTATATTTATAAAATTTTTAAATATGACGTCCAATTTATGAGTTCCCACCAGTAGAGTCTATTATTCATGTCAGCATGATATGAAATGTTAAAAAATATACAATACTTTTCCTTTTAGCCAAATATTCTAGATAAAGAATTTTAGTAGAAAATGAGAATGTATTTGGATGAAATATATTCTAAGGAAAAAATGTGCAAAAACATTTTTTGTAAAAATTTTAAAAAGATTTAACACAAAAGAAACGCATATAATAAATTCAATACATTCAGTATCTGTCAATTCATATGTTGCTTTTATAATCTTTATATTTAAAAAATTAAAAATTTGAAAAAAAATTGAATAAAATTTTGTAGTTATGTTTTTCTGTTTCTTTAAAACTGAGCACTGACACCTTTTGTTAGAAACAATAAAAACAAAAAGATAAAAAATGGAGACTTTTTTAAAAAATGGAAACTTTATATGTAGAGCTTTTAAAGTTTTACTAGCTCTAAGAGATTAAGAAAGTTGCATTATTATCAATTATGTGCTAACATGCAAATAAGCAGTGAAATCAAAGTCTTATCAAATTAATGACTTAAATAAATAAATAATAATTTTCCTTCAATTTCACTTTTGGTTAATACTGTAACAGTTATTAATAAGTTTTAGGAAGGGCTTAACTTGATTTCTTAGAGGGAACATTAAAATCACTGATAATTTACTTATACTAAACAATATTCTTTTTAAAAAGGTACTATTCATCACATACAGTGACACTGTCACTAGTGCTCCAGAAAACTGTCATATATACATGTGTGTTTGTGTGTATACACGCACATAACAACTCCATTCTAAAGCTCCCTACTTCTGAAGTAACAACTAAGACCTATATCTGACTAAAATCCATCTTCCCCTTTTGTTAGAAAATTGCTAAAATCACATTGTTATTTATTCATTTAAAAAGATTACATATTAACTTACATCAACTTAAAATCAGTTACACATTTGAACACATGGCCAAATTTAGTGCTTAATTCATTAAGCATGCAGTGAACCTTCTTTATTTGCTTCAGTATTCAATGGCCATTTAAGTTAGTAGATATTTTAAAAATCATCGTTAAAATTACAATACAAGTAACATGTGCATTGTCAAAAAATGTTTCCAAAATGTAGCAAAAGAAAAACAAGATTAAACTTTGCCTATAAACGTTTTGGTTTATATCATTCCAGAATTTTATGAATATATCTCTTTTTAACCACAAAGCAAGGGGGAGCATGGTTCATACTATTTTTGTGATCTTTTTCAATTATAATTAAAATTGCAATTTCTTTCCAGGCTCATAGATACACTTCTACAAGTAATATATTTTAAGGGCTGCATATAGTTTCACCAAATGGAATAGTCTTTCATTTATTTAGTCCACGAGGGTTTTTCCCCCTCACAGGAGGTATTTTAAAGCATTTTCATTATTATCAGATATAAAGCAGGCCCAGCCTTTGCTTCTCTGAGGAACTTTGTCAAGAGGGACGGGGGTGGGCTTGTGGGATCCTCAGAGGTTCACCGACAGCTGGTACACAGGGGACTTCGGTGTGTCAACCACTGAGTTGATATATATTTAAACCTCTGAGAGGGGTGAAAACACAGTACCCCAAATCTTTGAATAATTCAAGTCTCTTTTTTACAGTTTCTTATTTTCCTCTCAGACCTGATGGTGTTGGGGGGAGACAGCAGGCTTTCACGGAACTGTTAGAGGGGTGATCCCACACGACGGCCGTGTCCCTCCCACCCCTCCCGAGAAGGAGAATCCCCCACGGAAGAAAGGGCGGCCGCGCACGGTTTCCGAGCTGCACTCGGTTTCCGAGCCGCGGCCGGCCCGCTCGTTTCTGTCTGCGGAAGGCTTCGAGCGCCCCCTGGGATGAAAAATCCCCCCCTGAGAAAAACCGTCCCTCAGCAACTCGCCGGCAGGCATTTCGATTTTCTTTGAACCTAAAGTAAAAAACCACTTGGAAGAGACCTGCCCCATCTGCTTAGGGATATTAGCCCAAAACATCTCCAAAGAGGTAAACGAAGGAGGCCATGGACCTGGCTAACCGAACCACCGAACCTCCGAACCAGACTGGGATGCATTTTTCACCCTCCGCAGTTCATCGCAAGTTGAAACTACCTCAAGAAAATATTGGGGAAACAAATCTCTTTTTACCACAGATTGTGACAGTTTTCCGGCTAAACCATTAAAGGAGGATGGGATTTAGTTGTTTTGTCCCACCACAATCAAATTTCTTCGTGTTTTTTGTCTTTGTTTTTTTAAAAAAAAAATCTCCTCAAGATTTTCCCGCCAGGAAGAGAGACGCTCCGGCTGCGGCCCGCTCGCGAGCCTCGCTCCCACCTCCCAGGAGTCCCGGGCGACTCGTGACCACTTTCGAATTCTCCCAGGAGCCCCAGCGGGAAGGAGGCCCCGCCCCCTCCGGAGTCACAACCCCCCTGGCTCCCGGAGTGCCCTCCTGCGTGCTGGAGCCGGAACCCAGGCCAAACGCGCTCTTTGCTCCCAGCCGGACACCGGAAGGGTCGTTTGAATCTGGGGGAGGGGAGGGCACAAAGGAAGAACTCCAACCTGGCGGCCCACGGATCAGCTCTAAATCAGTTCCTTTCCTTTCAACCTAGATTTGAATCGGGTTTTTACATTTTTTCTCCAGCCCCGCCGCAGTAGGCTGTTACACGAGCTTTCATCCAAACTTCTGTTGGAAAAAACCCTCCAAACATGCTGTGTGAAACCTACCTGTGTGCCTAGACTCGGTTGAAGATGAGTGCCTCCAGCCTCTCAAGATGGAGTCCAAAACTTCGGCAGGGTCGCTCAGTTGATTAGGGTGTCATTCCCTAGGCCAGGGTTGCAGGTTGATTCCTGGTCAGGGCACATGCAAGAACCAACCAATAAAAGCATGAATAAATGGAACAACAAATAATTCTATCTCTGTAAAATGGAGTCCAAGACAAATCTGACTAATCTCTCTAGTTTGGCACTCTTCCTGTGAAGATTAAATTCTCAATAATTTATTCACTCATTCAGTAGCTATTTATTGAACCCTGCTCTGCATCAGTCACTGGAGTAGGTCCTAATGATACAACAGAAAAAAAGACACAAAGTTTCCTGTTTTAATGGAGTTTATTGGGAAAGATAGAACAAAGAGACAAAATAAACTACAGAGGGAGAGCAATGTCATGGAGGAAATAAGGCATCAGAAAAGAAGGTAAGGGGGGCGGGCTCTGTGCCTACTTTAGATGGACAGGTCAAGAAGGTCCCTTTGATGAGGTTACATTTAATTTGAAAACTAATAGATGGGAAGGGACCTGTCAGGATAAGGGGTGGTGGATGGGAGCAGGGAACGGCGGGAAAGATTTGGGTATGGTCTAGGAATTTGCAAGGCTGGCTGGCTGAGTTTAGTGAGCAACCAGGAGAGTGGCATCATGGAGACAGATTCTGGAGAGCTAGGCACAGACAGGGATATGGAGGACCTTAAAGGCCTAAAAGAGGGCCATGTTAGGACCCCTGTAGGCCTTTATATACTCTTGCTTTTGGGGATCCACTCCACATTATATTCAACAAAATACTATGTACCCATATCCCTCAGTAAAATAAAAAATATAAACTATTTAAAAGTTGAGTTAAAATTTAGGATTAGTTGACATATTGTTATGTAGTCACAAACATTTATTAATTTTGATTTTGTAGGGTTTTTTTTGGAGTTAGTTCTTTTTTTCCCTTCTTTCTCAAACACTTATTATAGGTCCTTGACAAGGTCTCAGCCCCTAGGCAGTGAGCCAGGAATGAAATGTCTAGTGTATACAAAGATCCTGAGAGTTGAGAAGTTTAGATTTTATTCAAAGTGCCATGGAAAGTCATTGAGTTTTAGCAGAGTGATATGATCTAATTTACATCAGTGAAAGATAGCTCTAGCTTTTATGTGGAGAATGAATGAAGCAGGTAGGTGTGGAAGAGGTGCGATCTGTTAGGATGTTTTTGCAGGACTAGGGTGATGGCCTTGAAGACATAGATTTGAGAGGAAGGAGAAGGGGAAGGGTGGAGAAGGGAAGGGTGGAGAAGCAGATGGGCGCTTCTCCTGTGAGCCCTGGCCAGGAATTGAACCCGGGACTTCCACACGCCAGGCCGACGCTCTACCACTGAGCCTGCCGGACATTGTTGAAAACTCTTTGATATATTTTCTTCCTCATGGAATCTTCCTTGGGCAATAAATATAGCTCTATATCATTCTTTTTACTGGTTACATAGTGTTTCACTATAAAGATACAAATTTGTTTAATTGATTCTTCATCATTTAATTGTTTCCAGTTTTTTGCTACTTAATGCTGTAAGGAACATTATGTATATTCATCTTAGGATAATCTTTTCTAAAGTTAATTTCTGGTTTTAAGAGTATATCACTTAAAATTGGGATAGGCAACAAGTGATAGAAAACTCCAAACTACAGTAACTTAAACAAGATAGAAGTTTATTTTTCTCACATAAACAAAGTGATAAGCCATCAGAACTGGTGTGGCAGCTCTGCAATCATCTGGAACCCAGGCTCCTTCTACCTGTTGCTCCACAACTTCAACCTGTGGCTTCCATCTGATAGCCCAGGGATGCTGCTGGAGCTCAAGCCATCATCCTCACATTTCAGGAAGGAGGAAGGGAGGAGGAAGTCTTCCTTCCCACACTTCAAATATCTTTACTTTGACATGGATTTGTCCAGAACTTAATAACATGGTCACTCCTAACTGGGAAATAATTCAGAAGGCCTTGGGCTCAGCTGAAAAATAGAAGGTTTAATTACTGTATAAGAAAGGAAAAGCAGGCTATGCCTGGTGGCTCAGTGGATAGAGCCTTGGTCAGGGCACATATGAGGAGCAACCAATGAGTGTACAACTAAATAGAACAACTAAGTGGAACAATGAATAGATACTTATCGCTCTCTTTCTCCCTTCTTCTCTCTCTCAAATCAATGGGGAAAAAAAGAGCAGATATCAAGAAACAAGGGCAGTATCTGTACAAAATGTAAGCACGTTTCCCATATTTGGTACATTTTGCTTTCTGGTTCCTCCCCTTAATCAGCAGTTTTTATTTATTTATTTATTTACTTATTTATTTATATTTACTTATTCATTTTAGAGATGAGAGAGAGAGAGAGAGAGAGAAGGGGGGGAGGAGCAGGAAGCATCAACTCCCATATGTGCCTTGATTAGGCGAGCCCAGAGTTTCAAACGAGCGACCTCAGTGTTCCAGGTTGATGCTTGATCCACTGCACTACCACAGGTCAGGCCAATCAGCAGTTTTTAAATGTCTAAATTAATCCAACAACAGCCTAAACCAATTTCTTGTTTCTTTTTTTTTTAGAGAGAGAAGTGTGTGTGTGTGTGTGGGGGGGGGGTGAGAAGCATCAACTCATAGTAGTAGCTTCTCATTTGTGCCTTGACCAGGCAAGCCCAGGGGTTCGAACCGGCGACATCAGTTGACACTTTATCCATTGCACCACCACAGCTCAGGCTCCCGTTGGTTCTTGATACAGAAGACACACAATTGGGTTATAGCTTTTTTTAAAAACTAAAACAATTTTAATAGAATTTTTCTTTCCAGAAACACTAATAAATGAAACAAGGAATTTTGTAAAATGTGGTTCTGAACAAGTCAGAGTAAGAAGTAAATGTATTCTTGACTTTCACCTCCTCAAAACAGAGGCTACGTTCTGTTCCTCGGCCTTGGAAACAAGGTGGTGAACAGTCTGTAAGCAACTTCGGGCAGGTGGTTGCCAAAGTGAAGCTGAAGCTGTTGAGCATGGACACCTCTTAAAAGAATCTGGGAGAAGCTGACCAAAGGATCCAGATCTAAATCATAAGAACCGATGGATAGAAAGGTGAAGCGGCTACTCCCGAGCATCAGTGCCCTGGGGCCCGGCCCTGCCCCCAGCTCACCCGTTCTACGCTTCCCAAGCACCTGCTGATGCCCTGCTCCAGGGGAGACTTTTAGAGCAGTGGTTCTCAACTTTCTTCATCTTCTGGCACACATAAACCAATTACTAAAATTCTGTGGCACACCAAAGAATATATTTTTTTGCCGATCTGATAAAAGTAAAAATAGGTATAATTTTGATTGATTCACCTTGGACAGCTAGTGTTGTGTTTGCCGTTGTCATTATTTTATTTGACAATCTAAGAGGAAAATGGTCAGTGTCATGACTAAGTGGTCAGGTATTCCATGTTTTAAAAATTCTTGCGGCACACCGATAGAAAATCGCTGTTTCAGAGGTTTGGTGTGCAGGGAGCTTTTTGTGTGGACAAGGGAAGCACAGACTCCGCTCTGGGTATTTTAAGGCTTGGAGTCAAAGTATCTTTCTAACATGGCTAGGCACAGTCCAGGTGTCACATGGCCTGTCTTCAGTTTGTTCTAATTCCTCACCACCATTTATAGACCTTTGCTGTGTCATCATAATCTCATCTAATGTCCATCCTAATGTATGATTCATATTTTGTGCCTGGAAACAGTCCCTGTATTTAACAATAATACCTACATATGAAACAACCCACTCTTATAACTTATATGGTCACAAAACATAAATGATTTTCTGTAGATCAAGAAAATATTTTGTTTTGTTTATGTTATTTTATTGGTGTGAAAGAGAGGAAGGGAGAAAGCCAGAGAGAGAGGCCGAAACATCGATCTATTCCTTCCTGACCAGGGACTGAACCTGCAACCTCTGCACTTTGGGATGATGCTCTTACCAATTGAGCTATCTGATCAGGGCTCAAGCAAATGTTTTTAACCATAATTGTCATGATCAAATTCACATCCAGGCCCTGGCCAGTTGGCTCAGTGGTAGAGCGTAGGCCTGGCGTGCAGGAGTCCCAGGGTTCAATTCCCAGCCAGGGCACACAGGAGAAGTGCTCATCTGCTTCTCCACCCCTCCCCCTCTCCTTCCTCTCTGTCTCTCTCTTCCCCTCCTGCAGTCAAGGCTCCATTGGAGCAAAGTTGGCCTGGGCGCTGAGGATGGTTCTGTGGCCTCTGCCTCAGGTGCTAGAATGGCTCTGGTTGCAACAGAGCGACACCCCAGATGGGCAGAGCATCGCCTCCTGGTGGGCATGCCGGGTGGATCCTGGTGGGGCGCATGTGGGAATCTGTCTGACTGCCTCCCTGTTTCCAACTTCAGAAAATTCACACCCAGAATCTCCAAGATAAGTAAATAATAATAATAAAAAAAGCACTCTTACAGAACTGCTCTTGGGGAAACTCCATTTGTCAAGTGCCACTGAGGGCATATTTTGCTAAACTGCAGCTTCAGGAATTTTGCTTGGAAAGTCTGTCAAAGTAGAACATAGTTATCTTTTGGATGAGCAGAAAAGAAAGACTTGTGGCAACCAGAAAGTTTTAAGATCTTACAAGTTGTGTAACATGGACGTGCAGAAACCTTTAAGTGTTCCCAGGATGCAAAGTTGGAGCTGAAATGTGATATTAAACCAGCAGCCATCTTTTGAGGACAAAGCTGGTACCTGGATACACACGACAGCTTCAGGACACTTAGCTTGTGGGACATAGCTTGTGAGTCTTGTCCCCTATTGTGGCATAATCTTATTAGGTGTGACTTTCACAAAAGAGTCATAATGTTCTGTTAGTTTGGTATTGAGGATTTGCTCATGCTCCTCGCAAATTTTATCTTAACAGTCTTTTAAGAGATGCTCACAGTGTTCCAACTTGTCCGAGGGAAAAAGTGGGCAGGTCCTTCTTCATCCAGGAGGAACCTGGAAGCACTAGGTGTGGGGAGTGCTGAGCAGTGAGGCTGCCGTCCCCAGATACAAGCTTCATTCTGATTAAGAACTTCTAAAGGTCTGCATCTCTGATAACGACTGTATTCTTGTTTTATGGTCTGAAAAGCTTGCTCCGGAGTTGAAAGGTGTTGCTCGCTGTCGGACGGGAGGGGCTGTTGCAGAGTTGGTGTTAGGTGGGCACGTGAATCCGCGGCAGGGGCTCCACACGGCGTTGCGGGGCTTGAGGCTCGGAGAATCCGGGCTCAGCAGCGCCGCCTGGAACTCCATGGGCCGCTTCAGCGTCGTCCAGCTCGTCCTGCCGCCGACCCGCCAGGGACCGGCAGCGGACGGACGTGGTTTTGAGTGCGGCCCGACCTCTGGCTTATGTCTA
Source organism: Saccopteryx leptura (assembly GCF_036850995.1). Lineage (NCBI taxonomy): Eukaryota > Metazoa > Chordata > Mammalia > Chiroptera > Emballonuridae > Saccopteryx > Saccopteryx leptura. Next base: position 347,549,489 of record NC_089504.1, on the reverse strand, counting down.
CCCCGCCCCCGCCCCCCCCCCCCGGTATTCCCCCCCCCCTCAATTCCTCCATCCCCCATATGTCTTTTATATCATTGAAAATAATTAAAGCCACTTCTAACTTCCATTCTTCAGAGTAATTTCCATTCTAGTTTGATTTCCTTTGAGTTTCCAAATCCTATTCCATCCTTCTACGATATTTCTTGTATGTGGCTTTATTTTGATCCCTAAATTTGTTACTTTTTCTTCTTACTAAATCATAATGGTTTGGTTTGAATTGAAACATAGTGATTTCTATCCTATAATTTTTATGCATTTATTTCTTTGAATACCAAAGAGCAAAGCCCAACAATGGATAGTTTTTAGCTTCTCTTTTGTACTCCCCCCTTTTGTTGTTGTTGAAAAATGGGTATTGTCTTTTTACTCTTTATTTTTAAAGACTAGTCAGCTGAATCACAAAACTGGCTAGTAAAAATAATAAGGCAGATTCAAATGATTTGCAAGAACTGGAAAAATGTATACTAACAAAACGTTTTAAAGGGTATGTCAAACTAGGGGCTGTTACAGAGAGTCCTTAGCATCCAAAAATAGGCTTTGCAGGGGAATGGCAAGAAAGTATCCACTTTTCAGACAAGGAGACCAAGGTCCAAGGAGTTAAGTGCCCTTCCCAAAGTTTTCAACTCCAGAATTCTGGCATAAAACCAGTTTGAGTAATTACATTTAGATCATGTCAAATTTTGCCTGAAAAAGTGCCATGTTAAAACAAGTCTACTATGAAATAATGCGTACAGGCCCTGGCTGGTTGGTTCAGTGGTAGAGCGTTGCCTGGTGTATGGACGTCCAGGGTTTGATTCCTGGTCACACACAGGAGAAGCGACCATTTGCTTCTCCACCCTGCCCCTCTTCCTTCTCTCTAACCAGCAGCTATGGCTGGGTTGGAACAAGTTGGCCCCTGGGAGGCTGAGGATGGCTCCCTGGCCTCACCTCATGTGCTAAAATAGCTCAGTTGTTTAACAAGGAGCAACAGAGCAACAGCCCCAGATGGGCAGAGCATTGCCCAGTAGGCGGCATGCCAGGTGGATCCGGGTTGAGGCGCATGCGGGAGTCTGTCTCTCTGCCTCCCCGCTTCTCACTTAAGAAAAATTAAATAAGTAAATAAAGTATACGGTGTTATACTATTTTAAAAGGAAAAACGTATATATAAGCATATCAAGTACTAGAAGGGATGACACTATTAAGAGTAGTTATTTTTTGCATGGCAATATTAAAAAAAGATTTAGCCATTTCTGGGTTTTTCAAGCTCTCTGTAATGAGCCCATATTATTTGTATTAGAAAAAAATATTTAAAATATGCACTGTTGTATATTACTGTACCACAAATGGAAGAGATGGAGAAGGGTTGGGAAGTAGTTTTGGGTATCTTTAAATGAGTATCATAAATTAAAATATGGTATGAATAAATGTTCCCAAATGTTTAAGCCAGTTCATAGTTCTGTCTGGGACATCACGAGGCAGAAGGAGCAAATAGCATAGCAGTTAATAGGTATAGCCTCCTTTCACAATCTTATTTCAAAAGAAGCCCTCCCCCAAGATTAGTGTTTAGAAAGGTATAGGATTCTGATTTTATTACCCCTTAGATAGCATGGAGCTCCAGGCAGCTCAAAAAGAAAACCCTGAGATACTATGGATTCAGGTAAGGAGGGATTGGCTATTGGCTTCCACCCTCTAAAGCCAGCTCAACCCCAACTAGCAATGAATTTAATCTCATATTTGGCCTGACCTGTGGTGGCGCAGTGGATAAAACATTGACCTGGAAATGCTGAGTTTGCCGGTTCAAAACCCTGGGCTTACCTGGTGAAGGCACATATGGGAGTTGATGCTTCCTGCTCCTACCCCCTGTCTTTCTCTCTCTCTCCTTTCTAAAATGAATAAAAATTATAAATGATAATCTCATATTTTATATTTTATGATTGAATTGTTTGGGCTTTACTTTTAGCATTATGATGCGAACTCTGGGAAGTATTTTTAATTGTTTTTAAAAATTAAGGCCAATGAACCACAGACTGGGAGCAAATACTTGCAAAAAACATATCTGATAAAGGACTGTAATCTAAAATATAAAAAGAAGTCTTAAAACTCCACTATAAGAACATGAACAACACAATTAAATAATGAGCAGAAGACCTGAACAGATACCTCACCAAAGAAAATGTACAGATGGCAAATAAGCATATGAAATGATGCTTCACATAATGTCATTGGGGAATTGCAAATCTAAACAACAATGAGATCGCATTACACACCTATTAGAAGAGCCAAAACCTAAAACAGATAGCACCAAATGCTGGTTGGGATGTGGAGCAATAAGAACTGTCATTTATTGCTGGTGGGAATGCAAACTAGTATAGTCACTTAGGAAGACAATTTGGCGATTTCCTAGAAAACATTTACCCAGAGAAGTTGAAAACTTCTGCCCTGGCTAGATAGCTTGGTTGGTTGGAACATGGTCCCAGAAGTGCAGAGGTTGCTGGTTTGATCCCTGATCAGGGCACATACAACTTGATGTTCCTCTCTCTCTCTCTTTTCCTCTCTCATCAAAACCAACCAATCAATCAATAAAAAGAGAACTTATGTCCACACAAAAACCTGCATGCAGATGCTTATAGCAACTTTATTCATAATTACTAAAACTTGGAAACAACCAAGATGTCTGTCAGTAGGTGATTAAATAAATTGTGGTACGTCCAGACAATGCAGTATTATTCAATGCTAACAAGAAACAAGCTATTAAGCCACGAAAAAATGAGAAATTTAAAATGCATATTACTAACTTAAAGGAGCCAATCTGAAAAGGGCTATATACTGTTATGATTCCAACTACATGACATATGAAAAAGGCAAAACTAGCTATGGAGACAGTAAAAAGATCAGTGGTTGCCAGGGGCTTCGGAGGACGGAGGAGGAACGGATAGGCAGAACAAAAAGAATTTTTAGGCACTGGAACAATTTTGTATGATATAATGCTGGATACATCTCATTATTCATTTGTCAAAACCCATACAATGTTACAACACTAAAAAAAACCCTAATGTAGACTATGGGCTTTGGGTGACAATGATGAGTCTAAATTGATTCATCAATTTTAACACATGTGTCACTTTTGTGGGGGATGTTGATGCTGGGGAGGTTGTGCATGTGTGGGGTAGAGGGCAGGGGATAAAGAATCTCTGTACCTTCCACTCAATTCTTCTGTGAATCTAAAACTACTCTAAAAAATAAAGTCTATGTGTAAAAAAAAAACATAAAAATTTAAGGTCAGCAGTTAGCCTTTAATTTAGGAAATAAATTTCCAGTTAAAAATCTAGACTTTCTAGATATAAAGCAGTCAGATTAAAAAATATATATATATGTGCATGTCTACCAGGGTGTGTGTGTGTGTGTGTGTGTGTGTGTGTGTGTGTGTGCTTGCAAACCTAGACGAGCATTGTATCCTGGTCTTCTTGAAACAAAGAAATGAAATGTTTCAGAAATATTTAAAAGATACTTTAAGAAAAAAATTTCTTGTTCTATTAAATTCTTTTTATCAGACCTCATGAATAGCACACTAACAGCAATTAAAGCAAATTCCTTGTGTGAGTAGATTTGGCAAACCAGTCATTGCAAAACACGGGACAAGTATGAGTAATACTCCCCTGTGGGATAAACTGCTAAAAAATTAATTTCCAGATGATCAAAGTTCAGGCTTGAATCATTTGGAATTCTTTACAGATTAAAAACACTGAAACTGGGAAAACTTTGAAGACAATAATTCTTACTAATTGACTGAAGTTACTAAGCAAGCAAACAAGCCACAGGATCAAGGGGACTGACTGGTTACTAAGTAAAATGCGTTTCAACCAGAAATAGGTGCTGTGATTTTTCCAGCAGGTGGCAGCAGAGAGCTGTATGAGATTAAGTATGTTTAATGAGGCGTGGGAACCCTAAAGGTAGAGAGAACTGGGAAGCACGTTAGCTGTCACAGCACACCTTTAGTTTGCAGATGAAGAATGTGTAAATCCAAAGAGATTACCTGAACTTCCGAAGGCAAAGCTCTTCATGGAAATAAATTCCTTGACATATGACTGGCTATGCAAATTTCACTTACAATTACATTACACTCAAGGCAAACAAATTTAATTAGATATGAAAAAACATTTCATATGAAATATTAAGTTATGACAGAAAAGCTTTGAAGTAGTTCCAGAACTCTTTTTTTTTTTTTTTTATTAAAACCTTTTTTTAAGAAGGCCATCAGAAAGCTTTCTGATGGGATGTGTACTGCTAGGGGAAAAATACAAATTTGGGTAGCAAACCTGAATTTGCTTCTTCATCTCACGTCTGCTGGCTCACCTTGAATAAATTACTCAAGCTTTGTGTTCACTGTCAAAGCAGTAGTACTATATAATACCAAATGCCCCATAGGGTTGTTGCAAGGTTTAAATGAGATCACACTTGTAATGCGCTTGGCTCATACACAGCAGGCACTCAATAAACATTTTTGAGTTTCCACTCACTCTGGGGAACACAGAGGTGGACAAACTGGGTATTTCCATTAGTAGAGCTACCAAATAAAATACAGGACACCCAGTTAAATTTTAATATCTGGTAAAAAACCGACACTCTTTTTACTGTAAGTATGTCCCAAATTTAGCAGGGACACCCTCACACTAAAAAATTACTTGTTTATTGGAAATAAAATTTAACTGGATGTCCTGTATTTTTCCTTGCTAAATCTGGCAAGCCTAAGTTTTAAAAGTTCATAATTTATTAAAGAATGAAGAAACACCAAAGCAGTGTTATAAAATTAGTGATGAATTTAAAAATTATTTGTACTTGCCTGACCAGGCAGTGGTGCAGTGGATAGAGCATCAGACTGGAATGCGGAGGGCCCAGGTTCGAGACCCCAAGGTTGCTAGCTTGAGCGCAGGCTCATCTGGTTTGAGCAAAAGCTCACCAACTTGGACCCAAGGTCACTGGCTCGAGCGAGGGGTTACTCAGTCTGCTGTATAGCCCCACGGTCAAGGCACATATGAGAAAACAATCAATGAACAACTAAAGTGCCACAAAAATTATTTGTACTTAATAAATTAAAATGCCAAACTAAGAAATGCATTGCAATATAACTGCTGGTCACAAATAATGATAGGACTTAACAACAAATACTAGCTCATAGGGCACTATGGGAAGTGTGGTCTGGTATTGAGACATATGCTTAAAGCCGCATAATAAATGTCTTCACTGAATCGTGTTTATATGTCTTTGTGACTGTTATCTCATTTGGAGATGAGGCCAAGGATCTAAATTTGAGGTCCTTTGATACAGTGCGAATGTACTTGATGCCAATGGCTCAGCCAAATGGCCCTCTGGTCCCCTATGATAAGTTCTATTCACTTTCTAATGTAATAGTAGAGATCCTTAGTCCTTTATCCTTGAAAAATGTTTCCTTTGTCGAATATGACAGGATCATTTACTTGGTAGTGTTTTATGTATTACTCCTTTACTGACGTGGGGAAAAGGCAAAGGAGGCTAATGGGCTGAACGCAGCCAAAGGACACAGTGGCCCAATTTCTACCCTGTAAAGAACTGGAGGAGCTGCAGCAAACCTTTAATATACCCCAAAGGAGGGCATGCTCTCCTTTTTATCCACTTGCATAAAGGAGAGCTATGGCTGATCATGCACTAAAGTTGTCTGCTCATCACATCACGAGTACTTTCAGACCACTGCAGTCATCCTACGGCACCACAAGGCATTAGGAGAGCAGCAGCCAGACATGTCTAAGCAGCTGTCCTCAGTGTTTGACCCCGTGCCAGGTTTACAAATAAAGCTAAAACTTTAAAAAATGTATTGTTAGGGTTTTCTTTTCAGTTACATTTACTAACTATTGAATAAAGAAAGAAGAATATTTGCAAAAATATATGTAAGTAATGAAGGATCATGATGTAATAGACTCCTGTGTATATCCAACATTCATAAACCCATTGTCATCAGCTCTCTAGTCGGCTGGGGTCCCCATCTTCCAGATCTTTTTCCTTCAGAGGCAACCATTACCCTGAATTTGCATTTATAAATCCCTTGTTTTTCATTATAGTTCTACCATGCATGCTCATATGTCTGTGTGTACTTAAAATTTTCAGAGAAATACAGCATGCATACAACACCCATGAAAATATACATGTTTAGTTAAAACAATAACAGTAAAATGAACACTTCTGAATCTATTACCAAGACAAGAAAGAATGTTATCAAGACCCATGTGGGCACCTCTCCAGTTGCATCTCCTTTCTTTTTTTTTTTTTTTTTTTGTATTTTTCTGAAGCTGGAAACGGGGAGTGACAGTCAGACAGACTCCCGCATGCGCCCGACCGGGATCCACCCGGCACGCCCACCAGGGGACGACGCTCTGCCCACCAGGGGGCGATGCTCTGCCCCTCTGGGGTGTCGCTCTGTTGCGACCAGAGCCACTCTAGTGCCTGGGGCAGAGGCCAAGGAGCCATCCCCAGCGCCCGGGCCATCTTTGCTCCAATGGAACCTTGCTGCGGGAGAGGAAGAAAGAGACAGAGAGGAAGGAGAGGGGGAGGGGTGGAGAAGCAGATAGGCGCTTCTCCTGTGTGCCCTGGCGGGAAATCGAACCCGGGACTTCTGCACGCCAGGCCGACGCTCTACCACTGAGCCAACCGGCCAGGGCCAGCATCTCCTTTCTTAATCCCTGAGATGAATATATCTGGAATTTTGTATTAACCGTTTTTTTTGTGGTTAACTGCACATAATACCATTTTTAAGTACACAGTTTAGTGGCATCAAGTACATTCGCACTGTTATGCAACCATCACCACCATCCGTCTCCAGAACTTTTCCATCTTCCCAAATGAGACTCTGTATTTGGTATTACTAATTGATTCCCCATTTCCTCCTTCCGCCAGGTCTCGGCAACCATGACTCTACTTTCCTCCTCTATAAACTGAACTAGTCTAGATATGCCGTGTAAGTGGAATCATTCAATACTTGTTCTTTTATGACCACCTTATTCAATTTAGCATAAAGTCTTTGAGGTTTGTTATTGTTGTAACGTGTCAGAATTTCTTTCCTTTTAATGGCTTAATAATCTGTTGAATGGGACTGCATTGAATTTCTAGATCAACTTGGGGACACTTGACATTTTTATTAATGCAAGCCTTGCAGTCTATGAACACAGTACATTATTTTGAGTACTGTATTCTTTAATATCTGTTAATAAAGTTTTATATAGAGCTCTGGCACATCGTTTGTTGGATTTATTCCTAGGAATTTCATAATTTTGACTTTATTATAAAATATATCTTTTAAAAGTACAATTTCTATTAGTAGACGATGTATAGAAATACACACTGCTTTTGCTTCTAATATACTTGCTTGCTAAATTCTCTAATTCAACTACTATATCTGTTAATTCTTTGATATTTTCAATGTAAACAGTCATAATCAGCTATGAATAATAAGTTTTGTTTCTTTCAGTTCAATTTTTAGCCTTGCTCTATTCTCATGGGCTCCAGTACAATATTGGCAATCATCCATCCTTGTCTTTTTTCTTGTCTTAAAGAGAATGATTTTTATACATCACCATTATGTTTGCTAACAGTTTTTCTTTTTTAAGATCATGAATGTATGTTCAATTTTGTCAAAGACTTTTTTCCCTTACTCAGTTAATGTGGTAAATTTCATTACTTGGTTTTATTTTTTCATAACTTTCATTATGAATAATTTTCAATGTATCAATACATACAAGTTGAAATAATAGCAATATGAACACATGTATACCTAAGATTAGGTATAAAAATTAACATTTTATAATTTTTGTTTACTATGTATTATATATATCTATAATATATATATATTTTTTTCTCTAATTATTTGCAGATATGATACACCACCCATAAAGTACTTCAGCATGCTGCTCCTAAGTATATGGACACTTTCCTACATATACATATATTATCACAGCTAAGAAAATGAATAATTCATTGATTTCTAGGTGTTAAATCTACAAGGCATTCTTGGGGTAAATCCAACTTGGTAATAAGGTATATTACCTTTTTAAACATTGCTGAATTCAGCACTGGCAGGACAGCACACTTGGTTAGAGCATTGTCCCAATCCACCAAGATTGTGGGTTCAATCCCTGGTCAGGGCACAGATAAGAATCAACCAATGAATACATAAATAAGTGGAACAATAAATCATTCCTCTCTTTCCCTTTCTCTCAAAAAAAAAAAAAAAAAAAAAAAGGAAAGAAAGAAAGAAAGAGAAAAACATTGCTAATTCTGTTCACTACTAGTTGTCTTATGATATTTGCATTCATGCACAAGAGTGCTATATAATTTGCCTTTCTCAGGCTGTCCTTGTAAGGTTTTGGGATGTTGTTTTGGCGTTGTTCTATATGTGCTCATTAAATTGAGCTTAGTAACTGTGCTATTCAAATTTCATAAATCCTTACATATTTGTTATATCTGATTGATTTATTGATCACTTGAAGGTATTACTATCTCCCATTATGATGATGAATTTTCAGTTTCCATTTGCAGTATATTTTTATTATATAGTGATATCTTCATATTTAATACTGCATCTTTGTTGCTTTTTTTTGTTTGTTTGGTTTTTTTTTTGTTTTTTTTTTGTTTTTGTTTTTTTTTTCATTTTTCTGAAGCTGGAAACAGGGAGAGACAGTCAGACAGACTCCCGCATGCGCCCGACCGGGATCCACCCGGCACGCCCACCATGGGGCGACGCTCTGCCCACCAGGGGGCGATGCTCTGCCCATCCTGGGCGTCGCCATATTGCGACCAGAGCCACTCTAGCGCCTGGGGCAGAGGCCACAGAGCCATCCCCAGCGCCCGGGCCATCTTTGCTCCAATGGAGCCTTGGCTGCGGGAGGGGAAGAGAGAGACAGAGAGGAAAGTGCGGCGGAGGGGTGGAGAAGCAAATGGGCGCTTCTCCTGTGTGCCCTGGCCGGGAATCGAACCCGGGTCCTCCGCACGCTAGGCCGACGCTCTACCGCTGAGCCAACCGGCCAGGGCCATCTTTGTTGCTTTTAAATACATTTTGTCTGATACTTACATAGTTAGTTATATTTGCTTTCTTTTACTTAGTATTTACTTAATGTGCCTTTTCCATTCTTCTGATTTCACCTTTCTGCGTCCTTAGGTTCTACAAGGGTTGGTTTTCTGTAAACTGGATAAAGCTGGATTTTTCTCTACTATCACAATCTTTCTTTTTAAGATTTTATTAATTGATGTTACAGAGATAGGAGAGAGAGAGATGGGGAATGAGAAGTATCAGTTCATAGCTGCTTCACTTTAGTTGCTCATTGCTTGTTTGTATGTGCCTTGACCAGGCGAGCCCAGGGTTTAGAACCAGCGACCTCAGCATTCCAGGTTGCCACTCCATCCCTGAACCACCACAGGTCAGGCCTATAAGGAGGACCTTAAAACACTTTCGTTCCAAACAGCCACCTTCTGAGTTCTGTGTTCCTGGGTTATATATTTTGGTTTCATCTTGCTAGGGCCTTTTTTCTGTAACATTTTTATTATGAACAGAGCGGGGCCTCAGTCCTCTTGGCCACTGCTTTCCTCATGGTGGCCAGGACATTGCTCAGTTCTCTTGCTTCTCTTGGCACGGATACGTGTCCCACCAGTTTTATGAACTTGAGGGCCTGCCTGTCCGTGGAGACCTTGATCAGCTCCATGGCATGCTGCTCATGATTCCTCTCGGATCATGTCCCGCAGGAACCTGGAGTGTTGGATGAGGCTCCTGAGGCCGCCGCTATGGCTTGGCTTGCTCACCTTCTGGGCTTTGTTGAGGTCTATGGCCATGGGTTATCACAGAGCCATGGCTGGATCTATACTGTGGACCCGGGAGCCAGATGGCAGCAAAGACCTTCTTGTTAGTTTTTAACCTAGTTTTTAACATAGAATATCATTGTAGTTTTGTGTTGTCAATAGTAGATAGATGAAATAAATAGTCTATAGTTGATTAATTATTGTACCACTTTTATCACTCTTCACTCCTTCCTTTATCTCATTCTTTCTTAGATTAATTTCCGTCTGCCCAAAGTACATACTTAGGAATCTCATTTGAAGAGGGTCTTTGATAGCAAATACTTTTAGTTTAGTTTTTTTTTTTTTTTTGTATTTTTCCAAAGCCAGAAACGGGGAGGCAGTCAGACAGACTCCTGCATGCGCCCGACCAGGATCCACCCGGCACGCCCACCAGGAGGCAATGCTCTGCCCATCCAGGGCATCGCTCTGTTGCGACCAGAGCCACTCTAGTGCCTGAGGCAGAGGCCACAGAGCCATCCTCAGCGCCCGGGCCATCTTTGCTCCAATGGAGCCTTGGCTGTGGGAGGGGAAGAGAGAGGCAGAGAGGAAGGAGAGAGGGAGGGGTGGAGAAGCAGATGGGCGCTTCTCCTGTGTGCCCTGGCTGGGAATCGAACCCGGGACTCCTGCATGCCAGGCTGATGCTCTACCACTGAGCAAACCGGCCAGGGCCTACTTTTAGTTTTTTGTTTTTTTTTTCTGAAGCTAGAAACGGGGAGAGACAGTCAGACAGACTCCCGCATGTGCCCGACCGAGATCCACCCAGCACACCTACCAGGGGGTGACGCTCTGCCCACCAGGGGGCGATGCTCTGCCCCTCCGGGGCTTCACTCTGCTGTGACCAGAGCCATTCCAGCGCCTGGGGCAGAGGCCAAGGAGCCATCCCCAGCGCCCGGGCCATCTCTGCTCCAATGGAGCCTTGGCTGCGGGAGGGGAAGAGAGAGACAGAGAGGAAGGAGAGGGGGAGGGGTGGAGAAGCAGATGGGCGCTTCTCCTGTGTGCCCTGGCCGGGAATCGAACCTGGGACTTCTGCACGCCAGGCCGATGCTCTACCACTGAGCCAACCGGCCAGGGCCTACTTTTAGTTTTTATTTGTTTGAATTTTCTTCTTTTTTTAAACCTTTGTTCTTCTTCTATTATTATTATTATTATTATTATTATTGGTTTTAGAAAGAGGAGGGGGATGGGAAGCATCAACTCATAATAGTTGCTTGTCATATGTGCGTTGGCCAGGCAAGCCCAGAGTTTTGAACCAGTGACCTCAGCATTCCAGGTCAACACTCTATCCAGTGCATCACCACAAATTGAACAATCTTTGTTCTTTACTGATCTTTTTAGTGGGTGTATAATTCTAGGTTGGTGGTAGTAGTTTTCTCGCAGTACATTGAAACCATTATTTCATTATCTTCTTTTTATTTTATTTTATTTTATTTTATTTTATTTTATTTTATTTTTGTATTTTTCTGAAGCTGGAAACGGGGAGAGACAGCCAGACAGACTCCCGCATGCACCCGACTGGGATCCACCCGGCACGCCCACCAGGGGCGAAGCTCTGCCCACCAGGGGGCGATGATCTGCCCCTCCGGGGCATCGCTCTGCTGCGACCAGAGCCACTCTAGCGCCTGGGGCAGAGGCCAAGGAGCCATCCCCAGCGCCCGGGCCATCTTTGCTCCAATGGAGCCTTGGCTGCGGGAGGGAAAGAGAGAGACAGAGAGGAAGGGGGGAGGTGGAGAAGCAAATGGGCGCTTCTCCTATGTGCCCTGGCCGGGAATCGAACCCGGGTCCCCCGCACGCCAGGCCGATGCTCTACCGCTGAGCCAACCGGCCAGGGCTTCATTATCTTCTTACTTTTACTGTTACCCTTGAGAAATCAACTATCAGTCTAACTGTTGCAACATTAAAGTAATCTGACTTTTTTTTCCTGCTCTTATAATCTGGTCTCTGTCTTTGGTGTTCTGCAGTTTTATTATGATGTGTTAGAATGTGATTTTCTATTAAGAATTTATTGGGATTCTTGAATATCCTTTCATTTTCCATTTCTTTGTCTCATTGTGCTATAAGTTGAATCATTTCTTTAGATGTCTTCTAGTTCACTAATTCTCTCTTTAGTGTATCTAATTTGCTATTAAATATGTCTCACTGAGTTTTAAATTTTAATCATTATATTTTCACTTTCAGAATTGTATTTTTTTTTTTTACAGGGACAGAGTGAGTCAGATAGAGGGATAGATAGAGACAGACAGACAGGAACGGAGAGAGATGAGAAGCATCAATCAGTTTTTTGTTGCGACACCGTAGTTGTTCATTGATTGCTTTCTCATATGTGCCATGACCGTGGGCCTTCAGCAGACTGAGTAATCCCCCGCTCGAGCCAGTGACCGTGGGTCCATGCTAGTGAGCTTTTTGCTCAAGGCAGATGAGCCCGCGCTCAAGCTGGCAACCCCGGGGTCTCGAACCTGGGTCCTTCCGCATCCCAGTCCGATGCTCTATCCACTGCGCAACCGCCTGGTCCGGCCAGAATTGTATTTATTAAAAAAAACTCCTTGATCATTTTTGTAGTCTCTTATTATTTACTCATATTACTCACTCCTTTTTATTTCTTTTCAAAAACTCTAAAATAGTTATTATATATCATGTTTCCGATAATTCCTATTATCTAAAGTCTTTGTAAATCTGACTCTGCTGTCTATATTTCTGCTTCTCTTGTTTGTGATTTCTCAGTTCCTTGGATTTTGTAATTTTTGACTGTAAGTTTATATTTCTTGAAACTTTATCTGTGGGAATTTGGGGGTGCTGAGATAAAACTGGGTTCATCTAGGGAAAAAAATCACCTTTGCTTCTTCCAGGACTTCAGGCACTTATGGCCACTTTAAGTTAAATTCTCTGCTGACAGCTTTTCAGACCATGAAACTGATATGAACCTAGGCTGCAGACTTGTGTTGGGACTAGCTTTATTTTATTTTATTTTTTTTTATTTTTCTGAAGTTGGAAATGGGGAGGCAGTCAGACAGACTCCTGCATGCGCCCGACCAGGATCCACACAGCATGCCCACCAGGGGGCGATGCTCTGCCCATCTTGGGGCATCGCTCTGTTGCAACCAGAGCCATTCTAGCGCCTGAGGCAGAGGCCACAGAGCCATCCTCAGCGCCCGGGCCAACTTTGCTCCAATGGAGCCTTGGCTGTGGGAGGGGAAGAGAGAGACAGAGAGGAAGGAGAGGGGGAGGGGTGGAGAAGCAGATGGGCACTTCTCCTGTGTGCCCTGGCCGGGAATCAAACCTGGGACTCCTGCACGCCAGGCTGACACTCTACCACTGAGCCAACTGGCCAGGGCCGGGGCCAGCTTTTTGTTACACATTTTCAGGAGTTTCACTTTCATGTGGTACTAAGAATCAAGACAGCCCATTCTGGTCACAGACCCTCCAGGTAGGGAGATTAAATTATTTCTAGATTAGTCTAACAGTAAAGATATAGTCTTTAGGGCCTCACTTGTCCAGGAGGGTATCCAATTAAAATCTCAACCTTAAGCAGACTCTGGGCTTTGTCTCCTGTCCTTGGAGCTCGTTAAACTGTTGAAAACCAAGAGCTAACTGGTTTGGCAATTGCTCCATTTATCTCTCTGGGTTTCTACTGTCATCTGGTTTTGGCTGAATATCCCTTACTTTTATTCACGTATTAGTAAAAACACATTTGTAGTATTTTATCCAGAATTTTTAGTTGTTTTCAGGAGTCAGTTAGGGTGCCTGGGTTTATTATATCAACTACAGAAGAAGTCTGTAATCACCCATTTTTCAGTAATATTCTTAAAGCTTCTCTAACAAATACTCAGGCCCTATGTGCATTGCTTCCCAACTGATGTGCATCGCTTTAAGTGACTGCCTCTCTTTATGTTATTCTTTCCTCTCAATACCCTGCCCTTTAAGTATGACACATACTGAATTTCAGCATGTGAAATTTATATCTTTGGCTGGTGAAGAATTATGTAATATTAGGCAGAGAGAAAAAGATTATAAGGGCAGTTGAGGTCTGCAATGTTCATGCAGTTTTAGATTATTTTTGTTTCTTGTTTTCTCTTATGGCTTCCACTTCAATTTTGAAATGCTCCTAAATAGCCTTATTGTTTATTTTCCTCATTAACATTTTTGGTAAACAGAACAGTGTAATGTTTATCAAAGGAACATAAGGAACATTTTTAAGGACAGCATGATCATATTGGCTAGTCTCCACTTCAGCATGTCTGGTTCTGAGGCACAGAAGAGACTCATTTTGAACATCTGATTCTCCACATTTCATCAAATAACATGCTTTATTTCCTATGAATGCACTGAGTATTGCAGCAAGAGTCAAGAAAACACAGCAAAGAGAAGATGGACTCAACTCTCTCTCCATTTCTCATCTTGAAAGATCCTTTCTTTTTCTCACTTTCCTTCTATATCCTCAAGACTTCTCTGACCAGCCCGGAGGAAACCTTTTGCCCTTCCCCTGAACGCAAATGAAAATAACGCTCTTCTTATTCTCGCTAGCACTCTCCCAGGTAACCTGCTTCATCTCAGTTTTTTGAGACATCGTTTTCTTCTTTTTTTTTCCTCTTATCTCTCTGGCCTCTCCTTACCTCCTTCTCAAATCTGTTCTCTTTACCAACTTCTTAAATGCCAGCGCTGCTTAAGGCTGTGTGAGAAACCATTTTCTCCTCCAAACACTCACCTCCAACCCTACCAGGCTCCAACTACTACCTTATATATATCACAAAGATATATCTACAAGCAGTGTCCCCAGGATCTCCAGAACCCATATCTAACTCCTACTGGCACCTCCACCTGGATGTCCCATGGGTTACTTAGTCCAGTGTGTCCTGAATCTATTTGTCTACTCAACCCCCCACCTCTACCCATATCTTCTTCTCTACCTGCCTCTGTTCAACCCAGAACCTGGGAATCATTCTAAACCCTCTGTTTCCTTATTTCTTTATCTTCTTCCTTTAAGCCTGGGCAGTTCTTTCTTCATTCATTCATACATACATATATACATGCATACACACATACACATATGTATACATATATGTATATTTACATATATGCCTGTATAATATAAATATAATACATTGCTACATTATATTATATATTCATTCTCTAGTTTATTATAAATGTTACTACCCTAGTCCAGGCTGGCACTCATTTTTCCTTGCCTAAACCACTATATTTGCATCTTCACTTGTCTCCCTGCTTCCCATAACATCCTCTTCTAATTAATTCTCTACACTGCCTCCAGGGGTCCTCCAGAGTGATTGTTCTAGAATGCAAATCTGATGATGCTTTTCCCTTACTTAAAACCCTTCACTGGTGCTCTCACTTAAGGGCACAATTAGAATTCCTCAGGGTAGCATGCCATGCTCCCCCACCCCATCCTGGCACATGCCTCTCCTGTACCTTGCCACCTACATGTGTGCCAGCAGGGTGAGTCGCTCACACTCCCAAAGGCCCCAGGCTCTTGCACACTAACCTCCTTTGCTGAGAAGGTCTTTCCTCTTGTTGACTACTTCTCAGCCAGCCCATTCCCGCCTATTCTTCCAGAGTCAACCCAGCATCACCTCCTTTTGAAAGCCTCGCTTGGATACAACTCGTCTCCCTTCCTCAGTCTGATTGGTGCCCTCTGCCGAGCACATCTGTCTGGAGCACGTCTGTCAGTAGCGTGGAGCTCAGCCTGCTGGGCTGTAAGCTTCTTGAGGGCAGGAGCCATTTCCTGTTTTTTTGGGATCTTTGGCACCTAACCCTGTGCCAGCATAGCAGGCATTTAATCAGTGAACATGTCTTGATTGACTTTTTAATCCTGAGTTCTACTGCTCACTGGGTGTGTGATCTTGAATGAGCCGTTTAACCTCCTGTGTGTGTGTTGTTTTTTTTTTCATTTTTCCGAAGCTGGAAACCGGGAGGCAGTCAGACAGACTCCCGCATGTGCCTGACCGGGATCCACTCAGCATGCCCACCAGGGGGCGATGCTCTGCCCCTCTGGGGCTTCGCTCTGTTGTGTCCAGAGCCACTCTAGCGCCTGAGGCAGAGGCCACAGAGCCATCCCCAGCGCCCGGGCCATCTTTGCTCCAATGGAGCCTCGCTGTGGGAGGGGAAGAGAGAGACAGAGAGGAAGGAGAGGGGGAGGGGTGGAGAAGCAAATGGGCGCCTCTCCTGTGTGCCCTGGCCGGGAATCGAACCTGGGACTCCTGCACGCCAGACCAACGCTCTACCGCTGAGCCAACCGGCCAGGGCCAACCTCCTGTGTTTTTGTAGGAACAATAATAACATGACCATCACAAGGACTAAATGAGATAAAACACGTAAAAATGTGTTGTAGCTCGCTTTCCCTCACTGTTCAAATGGAAGAACTTACTGTTATCACCACTTACGTGCTGCTTTGATCTGTGGGCTCTTAAAACACGTACTCTCTTGGTTTCCCCCTCTTGTTCTGGAACCTTGCTCTGCTCCCCCAAATGTCCCCTGTTTCCTTCCTTTCCCACCTCACTGCTTCCTTCTCTTCTGCCTACAAATCTGTTCTCATCTCATTTTGAAAGCCCGAGCTCCTCCAACCCTACCTCCCCCTCAAGCGGTGGTCTTTCCTTTCTTCTTTCTGTGGCTGCCAAAGACGTTCAAAGAGTGTTTTAGCTGGCTGCCTGCTGCCTCTCCCCACCCACTCCTTTCTTACCCGGCACAGTCTGGCTCCCACTCTGCATCCCAGTTCTCTAGCCCTCTGAGGGCGCCAGTAACCTCCTGTTGCGTAAACCAGCGGGCTGTTTTCAGAACTCCTCCCACTGGCCCTCTGAAGCATCTGGCCCTGCTGCTCACCTCCCCCTGCTTGGAACCTCCTCCTCGTTATCCTGATCCTGCACTTTCTCAATTTTCCTTCTGTCTTGTTCTCTTCCCATCAGAGTTGGCATCCCTCAAGGCTCTGCCCTCTGGGCTCTTGTTTTTTCTCTTCTCTGCTGGGTGATTTCACAAACTCCCACAATGGCCACCAGCACCTCTTTGCAGATGCATGCCTTCTTTGGGCTGGACTCTCCGTGCGAGTGCCTTCCTGAGCTTCCTGAGCAGACCCCCGTTCTGCTGCTAGCTGGACAGCTACTTTTGGTGGCCCTGCTGGACCTGAAACTCAAGAGTCCAAAATGAAAATTATCCTTTTCCCACTGACCTGCTTCTCCTCTGATTTTATTTCTATTAATGGCCCCATCATCCTCCCAGCCCTCCCAGATCCTCGCTCTGGCTTTCCTCCCACATCCACTCACTTGCCAAGGCCTACAGATGCTCTAGTTGACCTGTCTGTGACTCCTGCCTCCGCCCCTACAGACAGGCCTTTGTTACCTGCCCCCAAACTGTCTCCACAGCCTATCGTATTTGGCCTTTTTCCTTCCTTTCCTCCTTTCCCACCTCCATTCTTCCTTCCCTTTTCTCCTTTTCAACAGATATTTATTGAACACCTATTATATGTCAAGTACTGGGGAAACAAAATAATTAATGCAGGGAAGGCCCATTCCTTAAGATGTCTACAGCCAGTAGAGGGTTTATTTCAAAAGGCTCAGATTACACATTACGTTGTAGTGGGGTAGGGGGGTCAGGATAGGGAAGCAGAGAAGTAGATAATTATTAAATGCGTTCACTCTAGGCCTCTAGCTGGCCTCCTGGTTTATATTTACCCCCTCCATTCCAGTCCGTATTACTCGCTGTGCCAGGTCAACACATTCCTAAGATGGGGTGACAATACAGCCAGGTCTTTTTAAAAAAATTTATTTTAGAGGAGGGAGGACACAGGGAGAGAAACATTGGTTTATTGGTCCATTTATTTATGCATTCATTGGCCAACTTTTGTATGTGACCTGACTGGGAATCGAACCCACAACCTTGACCTATCAGGACAATGCTCCAACAAACTGAGCTACCCAGCCAGGGCTGCCCGATTTTCCATTAACTCTCTATTCCCTCTGTTGGTTCACAGCATGTTTTTATGGCTTTTCACCAAATCCCCTAGCCTGCTTCTCCAGATGTACGTCCACGGTTCTCCCCGCTGCCCTTGCTCTCCACCACCCAGCCTTCAGCTGGGATTCTCTGAAAATGCTGTTCTCACCTCGCCTTTCTTCGTGTGGTTCCCTACCCAATAACCTCTGCCTGTAGAAATTCTAACCACAGTTCTATTTTCAGCCCCCTCCCCAGAAGGTAGAACTCGGTTTTCCAACGCTGCTTCACACCCCCTGGCACCTTCACAGTACACAGAAACCAACGATCCGATGAGCAAAGCCATCTGCTGGAGACGCGGAGAACTGCAGCATCACCCGGCTCTCTGGGGTTAGTGAGCAAGCCCTGAGAGCCAGCGTCACCAGCGAGAAGGGTTCCACATTAAGGTACAGAGAGCACAGGGCAGTTTGGGGACACCTTGGAGTGATGAAAAAAGAATGCAGATGGGACCAAAGCCAGTTATCCTCAATGAGGTGACACCACCAGTGTCACAATGAGGAGGAACTGGAGAGTAGAGCCCGGTGTGCAGCTTCTATCGCCTATTGTACATGACATGTAGAGCGAACCGCACAGAGTTCTGGGAAACAGGCTACATACACCCCCCGTGCCACCACCCCCACCAGAGCTTTTTCCGATTTCCCCCTTTACGCATTGCTGCTGTGCTTTCAACTCCCGTGACGTTATTTTCACATCTGCTGTAGCGGCTGGTCTGTTACGCCTTGTAAGTTTGCCCATTTGTCTGCTTTGTCTTATCCACCCTATCAAGGCTTCCAAGCGCCTTAGGACGCAACTGCAAACCCTGCGCATGGGAGAGGTTCCTCTTTGCAGGCCTAACGACAGAGAAATTTCTCCACAAGAGTATAAGGCAGGAACTATCTCCTATTTTTGGTTCCCTCCTGGGTGACTTGCAGGGTGCCTCACTTACACACGTTCTAAGTAAGTGCTATGATGGATGGATTCAGCCCCTGCAGGGAAGCTGTAGAGGCCCTTCCATAACATCGCAGTTCGGATGATACTCTGAGCCAGATGGAAATTCAAACCAAAAAAATTAATTAAAAATTGTAAAAAATCAACTGTTAGTTAGGTTCCTTGTACATACAGAAACCCCTAGCTCATTTTCTGACACATATAATAGGTGTGTTGAGTAGATGTTGACATAAATCATGTACACACAACAGCCAACAAGGTAACAAGTTCTGAAACAGCAGTTGTAAAGAAATGATTAGGTCACGTTTTCTTTAGGTAGACATTACTTCGAAGGAACAGGTAAGAATGGGTTGTCCATGCAGCTAGGTGGACAGTTCCCATGGTGAGGCTTGGCTGCCAGATGAGTATTCCCGGACTTAGCAGATAATGACTAAACCATCCCCACTTTGTACTGAAATGTCATAGCAGTCAGGGAATGTATCAGGGAATGCATCAATCCCCTCTGGGGGTGATGTAAATATTTCAAAATTTCTGGGCATTTTCTTGGTAATCTCTTACCCAGGGTCATCTCTCCCCCCCTAAGTTAGAAGTGGGGAGTCAGAAAGACTCCCGCATGCGCCCTACCGGGATCCACCCCGGCATGCCCACCAGGGGGTGATGCTCTGCCCATCTGGGCCACAGCTTGGCTTTGGCTGGATCCATTCTAGCACCTGAGGGGGAGGCCATGGAGCCATCCTCAGAGCCCAGGGCCAACTTTGCTCCAATGGAGCCTTGGCTGCAGAAGGGGAAGAGAGAGATAGAGAAGAAGGAGGAAGGAGAGCAGGAAGGGTGGAGAAGCAGATGGGCGCTTCTCCTCTGTGCCTTGGCTGGGAATCGAACCCGGGACTTCCACATGCCAGGCCAACGCTCTACCGCTGAGCCAACCGGCCAGGGCCAGGGTCATCATTTTAGAAGGATTTAAGAGCACAGGTTTTGAGCATCCTTATTTTTTAGGAACATATGTTGAACTATTTACAGATGAAATGACATGATATCTAACATTTGCTTCAAAATAACCTGATCAAGGAGTATGGGTGGGTGTAGAGCTGCATGCAGCAAGAACAACCATGTTGATGGTTATTACAATTTGCTAACAGGTATATGGCGGTTCATGGTACTAGTTCCTGGTGCTTTGTGTATGTTAGAAAATTTTCCACATTTATAAAATATTGATAATAAATCTTGGCTCACAAATTTGTGGCACATAATATAAAGTACTTAGGGCAAAGCCTGAGATGTGGTTGGCAGTCAATAACGCTACTGTGGGTTTACTCGAGCCTAACTGTGCTAGCTGTACCAGCTCTCAGAATCAGCGTGTAATTGGGGTTTGCTGGTGGCTGGCTGGCCTGCAGCCTTGACCTCACAAGGCCTGTCACAGCTTTGGGAGAGAAAATAGAACTGGGGATCAGATTACAGGCTTGGACCCTTTACTAAAACTCCTAAAAGGCATTTCTTTTATTATTATTATTTTTTATGTTGAAAGTGGCCGTGTGAGGGGGGAAGAGGCAATGGGTTTGGGGATGCCACTTCTTTTGGCTATACATGGTCCTAGGTTCATAGCTCTGTTGTCACTGTGAGGGGCTGCAGATGTTAGTGGGCGAGGGGAGGTTAGACCAGGAAAGCAGAACCCCAAAGTACAATGTCAAGGGGTGTCTCATTTGCAGATCCCTCCTCTTGTTTTTCTCTCTTGAACTTGCATCCATTAATAGCAGCCAGCATTTCCCAGCTGTCCTGGGGGTTCTGTCTACCTGAGCACGTTTTCAGGCTCTGGCTGGCAGGGCAGCCCCAGGAATTTTTGCAGAGGAGCTGGAATAACGAGAGTGAGATCACAAGGAATTCAGTAGCATCCCGGATTCTTCCTCTTTTCCTCCTCTCTGCGCCTCTGCTCCCCACCCCTGACTCCTACGCCAGCGATTTCTTTGTCCCCCTTGGAGTAGCTGAGGGAATCTATCAGAGCCAGGCCAGGAGCTTGCTTTTTCGGGTGTCTGTTCTAAAGAGACAGTGTTCAGCCCTGACCAGATGGGAACCTGTCGGTGCAGCAGGCAGATAATTAGCCTTCTGGCCATGGGAGGCCTTACCACGGATGAGAATCCAGGCGTGTGCTGCAGCTGTGGCCCCACAGCCACACGGGGAGGCAGTGCACACCCAGCACACACACTTCAGTGCTTCAGCCGGGTCAGTCTGCAGGAAGTGCTGGGCAGGAAAGGTGGGGCAGTAGGGTGCCTGGAGGAGTGGGACCCCTCCACCACGAAGCAGGGAGGAACTTGCTGGAGCTGCCTGTGGTCTCTCCGTAGAGACCAGTGCGAGCCAGCCCAGACTTTCTGCCCAGCTCAAGTGGGCTGCCTTCTCTAGGAGGATCCGGGAATCAAAGACATAATTTAGGATGGACAGATTTCTCCTTATTTAACGGATGAAATTCTAATAAACCGGTAGCCAATAATGAGACCTGCTGCCTAGTAAGATAAGAAGTTCCTCATTACTCAAGGTATTCAAACAGATGCTAACTGGCTGGCTTCCAGGGCTGTTACAGAGAAGACTTCACATGGGTGGGAGTTAATGCCTATGCCCTCCAAACCCTTTTTGCCTCTAGGGGTTCTTACAAGAATAACAGCATGAACTGAGAGTTGTCATAGGCTCAGGGTTTTGGTCCTGGTTCTGCACTTAGTTGGATGGCCAGGGGCAAGTTGCTTAATGTCTTTATTTAAAATAAATTATAGCCTGACCAGGTGGTGGCGCAGTGGACAGAGCGGCGGACTGGGATGCGGAGGACCCAGGTTCGAGACCCAAGGTCACTGGCTCGAACAAGGGGTCACTCAGTCTGCTGTAGCCATCCCACCCCCAGTCAAGGCACATATGAGAAAGCAATCAATGAACAACTAAGGTGCCGTAATGAAGAATTGATGCTTCTCATCTCTCTCCCTTTCTGTCTGTCCCTCTCTCTGACTCTCTCTGTCACTGTGACTAAATAAATAAATAAATAATTTAAAATAAATTATATAAGCATATTTTATTTATCTAATTGATGATCAGTGTTTAAAAAAATTTATTGTGGACACGTTCCATCACAATACATATAGTTTTAACATATTTTTAATTTTTATTTATTTATTTATTTTTTACAGAGACAGAGAGTAAGTCAGAGAGAGGGATAGACAGGGACAGATAGACAGGAACGGAGAGAGATGAGAAGCATCAATCATTAGTTTTTCATTGCACGTTGCAACACCTTAGTTGTTCATTGATTGCTTTCTCATATGTGCCTTGACCGCGGGCCTTCAGCAGACCGAGTAACCCCTTGCTCGAGCCAGTGACCTTGGGTTCAAGCTGGTGGGCTTTTCCTCAAACCAGATGAGTCCGCACTCAAACTGGAGACCTCGGGGTCAGGCTTAACATATTATTTTTAAAAGCTATATCCTTAACTCCTTTCAACCATAGCTTCTTCATCTATAAAGTGGAATAATGATGAGATCATGAAGATGATGCAAAGATTAAATAAGAAAATGCACATAAAGACCTTAGCAGTTAGTTAGGCATCTAAAACAAGTTGATGGCTGATCATTATGCCACACCAGCACTGTCTAACTGAAATATAATGTGAGCCACATATACAGGAGGTCCTCGGGTTACCACACAGTTCTGTTCTTTTTTTTTTACACAGAAGAAATTTGAAGAGTTTATTAATTAGCCGGCTAGCTACACGGGGCAGGATCCCTAATCATGCCCCGGGGTCCCCAAACTTTTTACACAGGGGGCAATTCTCTGTCCCTCAGACCGCTGGAGGGCCACCACATACAGTTCTCCTCTCACTGACCACCAATGAAAGAGGTGCCCCTTCCGGAAGTGTGGCGGGGGCCGGATAAATGGCCTCAGGGGGCCGCATGCAGCCTGTGGGCCGTAGTTTGGGGATGCCTGAATTGTAGGCCCTCTTACTGTTCTAGATCTTCCTTCTTTTATACAAAATCAAGTACTGGTTGGTTGGTAAGGAGGGAGCATGGTACAATAGTCAATTACTAACAAGCTTACACATCTATCTATAGGCTCTATTGAAAGGAAAAGCATTCTTACACCACAAGATAACACAGTAGTGATAATTGTTTTACATGCCCGGCAAAGACATTCCCAAATCTTCTAGTGTCTACCCCCCATCCCTGTCCCACAGTGAAATGGTTAGCTTAGGATAAGGAGAGAGGCCAAATGAAAATACCTTTGCTAAAGTGTTGGGGCTAGGAAACCTAATAAGCTAGTCCCTAATAAGCTTGTTCAGTTTACAAGTTTTTATATTTCAAGAGGGATAATTATTAGAAAGTATATCAAATATTACAGAATGCAGGTTTTTCAAGCAAGGGGAGTGGTCTCATGATCCCTTTGCTTAAAGGTATACGTCACTCTCGATGAAGAGTTAGAATCAGTGTAGGGATTTTTAATTAAGATATGTAAACATTGTCTTTTAAAGGATCTTAAGGAAGGGGAAGAGGAAGTTTTCAGATAAGTTTTATCCTTCCAGAGAACTATGATTAGTTACTAATTAACTTTTGCCCCTCTAATCTCTTTCTCTGTTTTTTTTTTTTTTTTTTTCATAGAGGACGGGTAAGGGGGCCTGACTCTTCCTTTTTTTTTTTTTTTAAACAGAGAGAGAGAGAGAGAGAGAGAGAGTCAGAGACAGGGATAGACAGGGACAGACAGGAACAGAGAGATGAGAAGCATCAATCATTAGTTTTTCGTTGCTCACTGCAACACCTTAATTGTTCATTGATTGCTTTTTCATACGTGCCTTGACTGTGGGCCTTCAGCAGACTGAGTAACCCCTTGCTGGAGCCAGCGACCTTGGGCTCAAGCTGGTGAGCTTTTTGCTCAAACCAGATGAGCCCGTGCTCAAGCTGGCGACCTCAGGGTCTCGAACCTGGGTCTTCCGCATCCCAGTCCGACGTTCTATCCACTGCGCCACCGCCCAGTCAGTCCTGACTCTTCCTTTTAAAATATTAATGTTAACAATTTTTGCAATTCCTTGGCACCTTATCACATTCCCCACTGGTTTTATATCCTGAGTCAGATCCTTGACTCATTTTAAGGAGGTGCATGAGGCTGTTGAGTAGGCAGAGGCCTAAAGTTAAGGCTACGATTATTGATCTGCAGATCCTGTAAGTAGGAACGTCAGCCTATAACATGCAACAGAAAGGGTGATGCCTTTCGTTCATATTTAACAGGTAGACTTGATGTTTTCATTAACAGTAATACTGAAGAAACAAATGCTACTGATTAGTTTCTTACAACCTGTACAAACCTTCTGCAACTTACATAAACCCATAATTTTTATAAACTTTCTTAACTATTCAGAAATAACTGGCTTTCATCACAACTTACTTTCTTCCTTTTTCTTTCAAAAGTATTTCTATATTTTATACCTTTTATTATCAAAATCATACAATTCCTTTCTAGTTAGAACTCTTAATTTTAAAAATCTTAACCTTTAGTGACAACCAAGCTGGCAGTAAGTAATTTTTCTTTAAAGTATACTTCCTTTTGGAGGTGTCCTCTCTCTAACTAGCTAGTATTCATAGGTTAAGTATAAGCACATATATATTTTTCATTTACCTTGTAGCTTCCCTTCTAGCAAAGGGACTTATATCTCCCTTCACACAGTTCTGTTCTTATGACAGTGATATAACCTGAATTTTGGTGTAAGTCAAAACACACCCTAGTCTAAGTCACTTACCTGTCCTAACACAGTTGTAAAATTATAATCTAGAACATAAAAACACAACTAAGCCACAGAAAAAGGAAAAGGACATAAATATACTATGTTGTATAAAAATTCTGTACTGTAGTAACAGAAAAAATGAGCAAAATATGAGTGAAGCCTGACCAGGTGGTGGTGCAGTGGATAGAGCGTCAGACTGGGACGTGGAGGACCCAGGTTTGAGATCCCGAGGTCGCCAGCTTGAGCACAGGCTCATCTGGTTTGAGCAAGGCTCACCAGCTTGAGCCCAAGGTCGCTGGCTCGAGCAATGGGTCACTCAGTCTGCTGTAGCCCCCGGTCAAGGCACATATGAGAAATCAATAAATGAACAACTAAGGAACTGCAACGAAGAATTGATGTTTCTCATCTCTCTCCCTTCCTGTCAGTCTGTCCCTCTCTCTGTCTCTCACAGAAAATATGAGTGTAAAAAAAATTCCTTACCTTTATTCCTGTGGTTGGCATGCACACTGGGAGGGGCATTGTAAAGTGAGGGAGAATGACCTATTGGGAGGAGGAAGCTGGAGAGGCAGGAGGACCTGCAGAAGGTGCTGGAGATACTGGGTCAGGTGAGTCAGGATTGCCTAAGGAACATGCAGGAGACACTGGAGATGATTCTACTTGCACCACAGGTGTTTCGTCTTGAGAAGCAGCTGATGTAGAGGGTATGGGATCTGTTGCAGCCCTCTCTACCTTTTTAAAGAATTGTTCCAGGCTAGTCTGGAAGGTTGATGACTTCTTCTCTTCCAAAATCTGCCTATAGCATTACAAGGCATCCGTAACAGCTCTGTAGACCTTACTGAAGCTGTCATCGCTGGGGTCCTCACCAAACAAAGCAGCACAACTAGAACACTTGCACCTTGAACAATCCAAAATGGCGTGAACTTCCTCACTAATAGCCGCATTACTGCGTATTCTTCTTCCACACCCAACCAAACTACACCGCATGGAACCACGCGACCACGCAACCAAACCAGTTCTCCCACGTAGTCCGTAAGTACGTCACTAATGGTGTAAGGCGGAACACTCCTGTCTCAATTTTTTAAAGTGTTTATGGGAGTGAGCATCGTAAACTCGAAACGTCGTCTGTTGAGACTGTCATAACCCGAGGACCCTCTGTATAATTTAAAATTTTCTAGTAGCTACATTTAAAAAAGTGTAACAATAAACAAGTGAATATAAATTTTAATAATTTATTTAATCCAACATATCCAAAACATTACAATTTCAACATCTAATGAATATAACAATCATTAATAAGATACATTTGCGATCATTTTTTTTCTTTGTACTAAGTTGCTAGAATCTGGAGTGTGTGTTACATTTCCAGCACGTCTCCATCTGACCCAGCTACGGTTTAAGCGCTCCATAGTCACGTGTAGCTGGTGGCTCCACACCGAGCAGTGCAGCTCTACGTCTTCACCTTAGTTCTCCTCTGAGCTACCACAGCTCCGAGAGTTCCCTCTGTTTACCAGCTGAAGCCATAAGCATGGATTAGGTTGTGCTGTTCTCTGTTTCCTGTGATTTCATCTTGTCTCACTGCTTTGCTGGCCCTGGGGTAGGAGCCCAAGAAGTGAGTTTTGATTGACATCCTTGGGAATCCAGCAGTGAGTCAAGGTCATAGGCTCCCTTGCTACCTCTGGCTAAAGTGCCTATGAGATGCTTTGCAGTGCCTGGACCACGAAAGACACTCCATAAACATTAGCTGTCATTATGTTATTGTGGTGGGTGGCATTGACATTGTGATGCCATCTTCTGGTCAGAGGCAGTGGAGCCTGGGAAAATCATTCGGTGCTCTGAGCTTCAGTTTGTTTGTAAAACAGGATGTTAACCCAGGCTGGGTAGCTCACTTGGTTAAATCATCATTCCAATACACCAAGGTTGTGGATTCAGTCCCCGGTCAGATCATATATAAGATTCAACCAATGAATGCAAGTGGAATGACAAATTGATGTTTCTTTTTATCCTCCTCTCTCAAAAAATCAATCAATAAGTTATTGTTATTATTAAGTGAGAGGCAGGGAGTCAGAGAGACAGACTCCCACATGGGCCCTGACTGGGATCCACCCCACAACCCCCCTATGGGGTGATGTGTTGCCCATCTGGGGCCGTTGCTCTGTTGCTCGGCAACTGAGCTATTTTAGCACCTGAAGCAAGGCCAAATCAATTGAGCCAAGGCCGAGGGAGGGGAAGACAGAGCGGAGGGGGAGGGGTGGAGAAGTAGATGGTCACTTCTGTGTGCCCTGAGTGGGAATCAAACTCGGAACATCCACACTCTGGGCCAATGCTCTACCACTGAGCAACCAGCCAGGGCCTAAAAAAAATTTTTTAAATAAAATGGAATGCTAGTTTCTACCCTGCCAACCTCAAAGGAGAACTACAGTGCTCAGATGAGATGCTATATTGAGAAAGTGTTTTGAAAATGAAGAAGACCCATCAATATCCAGTATGGTTCTAGTTGCACTGAACTTGGCAGCGTGCTTGGGCTGGGCGTGGGGGAGGATAGCAACAGGGTGTTCCCATGGCCGCCCGGCCTGAGCTCAGCTTGCCCTGCCTCGGAGACTGGAACTTAGGAAAGTGTTTTGGAAGCGGTAAAGCCCTCTGTGAGGATCCTTTTATTATCAGTGAGAGTGGAGGCGGCAGAGGGAGCCCCGTACATGACAGACTGATGGGGAGCTTTGCTTCACTTGGGTGTAGGAGACACCAGTGTGTGAGAGACCTGCACTCATGCAGGTTCCTGTAACGGGTAGTCGTCAAATCTGCACAGTTGCCTGGAAAGAAGTAACTCAGACAGAAATAACAGAAACCATGCCGATGGATATTTCTTTAACCATACGATCCTAGCAGAGGAACCAGAAGAAACTTTGGGGAAGGCCTTGTGGGACGTTTTCTGCTTCTCAAAGGGCCTTTTCGGCAAATCTTCATAAAGTTCCTTTGTAGCCTTTAGGTACTTGTTTCCAATCTGCCCTGGGCCATGATCCCATGCCTCCCACTCTCCTCCTGTGTTTATATTGCAGAAAGTGATTTTCCTCCAGAAACTGAGAACCTGGATTCCGAATTCGTTCCAGAAATGCTCGCAGTGCCTCTGGCGCTTTGCTCTTTATTTCTTCATTTTGGGTCCTCTGTGCAGAGGGCTGCCTCTGAGTCATATATTTGGGTGTTGAGGACTGAGAATTAATTTGGGCTTTTTTGCCTAATGACCAGAAACTGAGAGACCCGGCCCTGAGACCTGGGTGAATGGGAAATGCTTCAAGTGTCCTATGATCCATTGTCCCACACATGGGGGCTGTTGGGACATGGGCCTTCTCTCCTGAAAGAGAGGAAGTGGGTAAGGGGAGAAATGAGAAATCTAAATTTGGGTTTTCTGGTTATTCCATGGGCCTAAGGACTAGAGGCTTCCTCTTCAGCGAGGTGTGGAGGCTTATCCTGCCCTCCCAGGGTCCTGTTAGCCCAAAACCCATCCGAACACACGAGAGCCACATCTGCACTTGTCTTGGCCTTACATGCCTTTGAAAGAACACGAAGCCTTTTTGCCTCTTTTCTTTTCATCAAAATATCCATGAGAGGGATTTTTCAGTTGAGGAAAAGAAGTGTTTCTGCCTGACTGGTGGTGGCACAGAGGATAGAGCATTGACCTGGCATGCTGAGGTCCCTGGTTTGAAACTCCAAGGTTACCTACTAGAATGCAGGAGCATCGACATGATCCCACGGTCGCTAGCTTGAGCCCAAGGTCGCTGCCTTGAGCAAAGGGTCACTGGCTTGGCTGGAGCCCCCTGGTCAAGGCACGTATGAGAAGCTATCAATGAACAACTAAAGTGAAGCAATTACAAGTTGATGCTTCTCATCTCTCTTCTTTCTCAAATCAACTGAGAAACAAACAAACAAAAAAAGAAGTGTTTCTGTTTGGGTTAAGAGGCACATCTCTTGTTCTAAATTCATCTGTTCTACAAATACACCAAGTGCCTGTTATGTACCATCTCATCGTAGGTACATTATTAGGTTAATCTACTTTTCTTAAAAATAGGAATTGCAACAATTAATCCAATTTAGGCATAAAAGGAACTAGAAACGAAAAGCCAGTGTGTCATCTGATGTACTTACAAAACAGCCAGCCATGGGGACTGAGACCCTCCTTCAAAATTAATCACTGAGGGAAGTTCCCAAGGTTTCATTTCTGCAGGCTAAATTCTGGAACATTTTTTCCTCATACTGTATTCCTCCTCCCCCTCCCCCAGGCAGATATAAATGAGTTTGTGTTTCGAAGGTAAATAATGAAAGCTAAGAATGAAGAGTGGCGAGATGTTATGGCGCCTGTTTCCTTCAAAGTAATGAGAGTCATCTTGTTGTCCCCCCCCACCTGCCCAACCCAGGTATATTGGTTGGTGACTGTCCCCATTCTGAGGGGAGTGGGAGGCTTTCTGAGAGGGACATGCTAGCTGCTTGCTGAGCAGAGCCCATCACCAAGCAGAGTGACTTCTTCTGGTGGAAACGATGTCTAAACATAAAGGCAGCAGAAAGCGTCAGAAAATCCATTCACTGCCCTGAATAACAGGTCATGTTGTATTTGGTAATTAACAAGTAAAAAAAGAAGCCAAGCTTTTAGAGCACTTACTGAGTGCATTGCTTGGCTCCAGACACTGTAAGACTGATGAGGCAGGTGCTATTATTTTCATCGCTTCCATTTAACCAATGCTGAAGGGGAGCAGGGACACTGAGTAACTTGGGTAAGGTCACAGAGGTGGTGTGTGGCATCCCCAGCACTCAGCCCAGGCCCGGTGGCCTCAGAGCCCACGTGATTATCTGCCACCCCCACATGCTGGCTCTGAGAACCAGCAACCTGGGCTTTCCCACTTTCTGTGTGGTCATGGGCAAGTTGATCTTGGCTTTTACGAGCCTCGGTTTTCTCTCTGTAAAATTAAGAGGTTGACGGATTGGACAAGAGAGCCATTCTTGTAGACTGAGATCAACAGACAAGAAAATATTGGGTAACAGCCTCTGAGATGTGTGGTCCAAGAGACTTAGTTTAGTCAGCACTTAGTAAATGTGAGTGGCCACCACCACCTCGGTTCTCATCGTCATCTCAGAGGACAAAGGTAAACAGACCAGGACCTTTGTAAGTAAGCTTTGCTAAGGCCCAATTTTGTTAGTTTTGTGTCGTGCCTCCCCGTCCCCCCCCCCCCCCCAAGAAGCCTGAGTGCTCCTCTCTGGAAACAGGAGGAAGAACAAAGTTGCAAAGACTTTGCTTGGTCCATGGAAGGCCTGGGGGAGAGGAGCCTAGGGAACAGAAAGCTCCGGAGAAAGAGAGGCTGGGCCCTGGGGCAGGCTGCCTCCTGGCATTGGGGAGGAGCTCTTGGAATAATTTACTGTGACTTGAGAGAGGAGAGCCAAGGCAGAGGGCACTTGACCCACTGCATCTGAGTTTATAGAGAGCGGCATATCTGTGAATTCAAAATGGGATCCAAGCTGAGGGGACTGTAGGGTGGATCAATGGACGAGAAACTGTATCTGTTCTTTTTTGAGGATTTCCAGACTTTTCTCAGCTGGACATAGAGAGTCTCATATTACCCTGTTTAGACATTCCATCTGATTCCATGGTGGTGACAGTCAATTTCTGAAGGAAAAAAAAAAAAAAAGCTTTGAAGAAGAAAGACTGAAGCTGGAAGGGAAGGTTCTTCTAACCCAAGAGCGGGGCTGTGTGCTGAAATGTTGTTGGCCTGGATTCAAATGTTGTTGTTGTTGTTTTTCCAGTGCTTTTAGCTTTGTGGGGAACTGTGGGCATAATTTAACTGTCTCTAGAAACCAAATGTAAAAATGTTTTATGAGCATCAGAAAAATCATCCCCCAAAGAATTTCTCTTGGGTTTTTGCAATTCAGGTAAGAATTCTCTCTTCCCTTCCCACTTCCTTTCTTTCCAGCCCCCTTGGCCAGTGAAGTAATCAATTGTCCTTCATTCAAGAAGATAAATAGCACAGAGGCCTGGCCTCTGTGTTCTGTGAAGCCTTTATGGAGAGTGCTTCCAAATCTTCACTGGAGTGGGGGAGTGGAGATATGAAGGAGGCAGCAACAATGAGGACATTTTCAAGCTCCTGGGGTGTGTAAATAAATAGATGATAAACTCCCAGTTTCAAGAGCCAAGAGTGTGTATCTAAAGTCATCGCTATGCATCTTTATAAGGTTTTCTACAGGCCTGGGAGCCCTCTGTATAATCTACAGTCTGTGTTGCCCTGGCCAGATAGCTCAGTTAGAGCATCATCCTGATGTACAGAGGTTGCCAGTTCAATCCCCGGTCAGGGCATATACTGGAACAGATCAATGTTTCTGTCTGTCTCTCTCTTTCTCCATTCCTCTCTTTCTAAAATCAATAAGAATTAAAAAAAAAAACTACAGTCTGTGTCCATATTAAACAGTGACTTTGTGGTTCTGGTATGGCCCCATGGTACACAGGGAATAACAGAGATGGAAATTCAAAGACTTGGGTTTGGGGTTGTCTGGACTATGGTACTTCCTACTGTGTATTGGGTAATTCACTTAACGCTACTTGGCACACAGTAGGCACTAAATGAGTATGGACCAAACGAATAACAAACAAGCAAGCCAGCTGTGTGAGCCTGTTTCCTCATTCTGGAAACGGGGCATACTTCCCCAACAGGCTATGGTCACATGGGCAAAACTGATTGCTAGAAGTGTTTCTCTAAGGTGCTTGCCTTTACATGAGCCACCTGGGGAGATGCTCAAATGCAAATTCTTACTCCAGAAGTCTGGGTGGGTGGGCCTGAATCCTGCATTTCTAGCTAACCCCCAGGGGATTTCTATATGCCCCACACTAGCTAGGTCCAAGACTCTAAAACGCTTGAAATTATTAACATTATCTCCTCAGCCAATGGGGTCGAGATAGGCTCCAAGGACTAACTGGCCTAGTGTTCTACGATGGAAGGGTTTGTTGGGACACAAGACTCTCAGTGTTAGAACAAGGCAAGTTCCAGGCAAATTGAAACACGTTGGTCATCCTATGAGGATAATGGAAAAAAAAAGAGATGTTTTGGTCTGAGCTGCTGTGTGAACCGAAAACAGAACAAAAACAAACAAACAAACAAACAAACCAAGCAGGTCTGTTTGCTAAGGAGAAAAATACATTCCCACTTTAGATCGATTTGTTTTCCCACCCCCTTACTTCACAGAGGCCCAGAGACGTTGGGCGACTTGGCTGACATCACACAGCCTCTGCGACAGGGCTGGGGCTCCAGCTCCTGCCTCTGACTCCCCGCAGAGCTGGGTCCTTTCTCCACCAGTGCACGTTGCTTTCTCCAACACATTCCTCTTTATTTGGCAAACACAATATGTTTATTTATAAATTGGCTTGTTTGGAGACTGAAATTTGGCATAGTTGATTTTGGCTGTGAGGCGTTCGCATTTTTCCTCTTTTTGTTTTGGTTTGCTTAACCATGTTTGCGAGAAAAAATAAAAACGCAAAGTAATGAAAACACAACGAGCCTGCTAAAGTGCTTCGAATGCAAAGCTCCCAGACATGTAGCAGCATCGACTTATATAGAGTGATTTTGTAACTCTAGATAGTGAATTAGAAACCCCTGAGGATTTACAAACCCTCATGGGTCTCTCTCTTTCCAGGCTGCTTTTCCCGGAGGTAGGACTGAGACATTGGGAAAAGCACCCTGTCGGGCAGATTGCTGGAGGCTGTTTCTATGCTCTTCGATGAAGGTCATTAGAGAAGATGTCTGTTGTCAGGATTAAGGTCTGTGTGGCAATTTGCAGAATGTCACTCAAAATCCTTGGTAGCTTATCTTCTACACAGCAGAAGTCTTAAAAGAATATTGCCTTTTATTAACTCTTGACAATCCATACATAGAATTCAAACTAACTACGGGAACACATTACATTCAAGAGAGCTAGGGTGCCCGCCATCTCCAGATCCTTTTCATTGTGCTGTAAATCCAGGTAGGTTTGTGTTGGGAGGGTGGAGGAGAAGGGGATTGGAGAGAGAGAGAGAGGGATTGATTGGTTGCATTTTTTTTTATTTTTTTAAATTTTTTTATATTTTTTCTCTTTAATAAATTTCTGAAGCTGGAAACGGGAGAGACAGTCAGACAGACTCCCGCATGCGCCGGACCGGGATCCACCCGGCACGCCCACCAGGGGCGAGCTCTGTCCACCAGGGGGCCACTCTAGCGCCTGAGGCAGAGGCCAAGGAGCCATCCCCAGCGCCCAGGCCATCTCTGCTCCAACGGAGCCCTGGCTGCGGGAGGGGAAGAGAGAGACAGAGAGGAGGGGCGGGGTGGAGAAGCAAATGGGCGCCTCTCCCATGTGCCCTGGCCAGGATTCGAACCCGGGTCCCCCCGCAAGCCAGGCCGACGCTCTACCGCTGAGCCAACCGGCCAGGGCCTGATTGGTTGCATTTTATCTGGGATTCTACCCGGGGTCACTTCTCAAGGCAGGGAGTCTGGGTGCAGCCCTCATCAGACGCTGAGCAAATCTGTTACCTGTTGCAGGACTCGGAGAAGAACGTCTCAGCCCGGCTCACCACCAGATGAGTGATTAGCTTACGTGGTGAACACTGCTTTTCACATAGTATATTGGCTGGCAGCTTTTGCCACTGTCTTATTTTAACAAACCAAGCTACAGGTTGAGCATACTACAGCTTCATCTGATGTTTTCAGCCATAAAATACACGTGTGTGTGTGTGTGTGCGCATGCGCGTGCCTAAAATACACACACACACACACACACACACACACACACACGGAGACATTATGCAGAGGAGCTCTGGTAAACACAAATATTTAAAAAAAATTGTTTCCATTGGGTCTCTCAATAACCTCTAAATGGTGACAAAAGAACATTTAAACTTCTGGCTTGAGGCTGAGACCTGAAGAAGTGGTCTCCAGAAATAGAGGCCTGGTGGGCTGAGTGGGTGATCCCTGATTATGGGGGGAAGGAGGTGGTCAGTGAGTCAACTTGGAAATCCTGTCTGCTACCTGGGGCATTCCTGAGTGCTGGGGTTAACAGCTGAGCTCAAATGCACTCTTATTCTAGAAGCAGAAACGCCTGGGGCCTTACTGAACAAATCTACAAATCAAACAGCCGCCAACTAAAGAATAATGAGATGGTGCTCACAGCCCGATCCAGCGTCCCCGCTCATACTTGGCCTCTTCATTCCTCTTCTTATTTCCATGTTCTTGTTGGCTCTCTTAAGAGTTGTGTAAAACAGAGCCTCCCTGAGACCTTCTGATTTCTGGGTACAACACAGACAGCTCCCCAGAGCCCTATCTCACAGGGTTAAAACTTTCTGTCGCAGTGATGAATTCAGATGGACTTTACCCTTCTACTTCCCCGCGGGATCACTGTCAGGATGCCCAGAGACACCCCGTGGAGAAGGTAACTGTCAACCACCTGTGTTCCTTGGAGACTGTATGTACCTGTGGGATGGAGGGACTTGGAAGTCTACAAGCTGTCTGTGGTTGATCTGTGTACAGTACAAAATGCTACTTTGCCTCCCTGGACTGTCAGCCAAACTCTGAGGGTTGACCACAAGACCCCACTGTCTCCTTCTGGACACTATCCACAACTAACCAGCTAACATGTGCTAAAGCTCGGAGTAAAACTCCTGGGTCTAAGAAACACTTATCTCGCGAGAGAGATCCTGAGGACAGCTGGGACCCAGCTGTGAGCGCCTTGCTCTGTTTCTTGGGAGCACCAGGCTACATGTTCTGGCTGGAGACATCCAAAGGCTCTTCATGTCCCGAGGCTTCTCTTAATGACACATCTTTAGTTCTTTTTGCTGTAAACAAACTACCTGCTGCCAGACAGCCCACTGCCCTTCCCACTGTGTTCCCAGGTGTGAGCCAGGCTTCTCTGACCCAGCCGCCAAGGCTCCTGGCATCCTTTCTCCACCTGCCGTTGTTATGACAGAGGCCTCAGCGCATCACGGCCCCTTTCTGCAATCCCCGTGTCCCTTCCGTTCTGGAATCCAGAGCGACTGTCAGAGCTCCCACCGGGAAGGAGCACGCTGGCTTTGGGAGTGGGACAAATGGCCCTGTGCACTGCCTTTGGCCACAGCAGAGACCGTCTTGCTGCCCATTTAGACACATAAAGTTCATAAATGCTTTGCTGGTCAGGCGAGAGCAAAAATCACCCTCCTGCTGGCCAGGAGTGCTGGAGCCCAGAGCATTTCAGTGCCTGGCTGCCCTCTCTCATTAAGAGAGCTCTGTTACCAACCTTTCTGTCCCTCAGAGGCTTGAAAAGAACCCTTTTTTCTCTGCGGCATGTCTTTTCTTTTCAAACTCTGACCCCATAGCTCTCCCTTGTCTGGTTTATGAAGGAGATATATATATATATATATATATATATATATATATATATATATGGCTGAGGGATCAGCATATTTCCTAGTCTGACTATCATTAGCGTCCTCACTGAGGATAAACCATGGAGCACCTGGAAGACCACCCGTCAAGTGTTTAGAAGCGTCTGGTCATTTGTGGACTCCTGACCCCCCCACCACGGGGGGCCGGTACTTTGACTTCTTCCTTCTGTAGTGTCCCCAATGACATGCACAAAAGGGAGAGACTAAGTGGAGGCTGTGATTTATCATTTATTTTCTGCTGATATTTTCTTACTTTGGATGAGGGTGAGCTATAGATTTTCATTTTAAATGCTCATCAGAAGGAGCCCCAACTCATTTCTGGGACAGAATTCCCTTAAGTTTGAGTGCCTAAACCATCTGCCCCCTAAAACTTCCAGTAGACCTGGGGAGATGAAAGCAACATTCCAGGTCAAGATTCTACTTAGAAAGCCCCCCCCCTTCCCTGTGAGTGTCCTCTGGCCCAACTGTTCCCAGTGGCTTTGCTTCTCAACACACTCCAGCTGGAGTTCCCTGCTGGATACGTTTCCATAAACCATACTGTTTCTCTTTAATGGCGATCACAATCCAGCTTGGAGGAGGGAAAAGAGGAACCGGAAAAGCTCTGCCTTTAAAGGTACTTACTGGCACTGACAGGGGGAAAAGGCCAGTGAACACAACGGGCACCAAACATGCCATTGGAATAAAGAGTTCCTCATGGTTCGCGCCGCCGAGGCTGGGCCACAGCTGGGCTAAACGGGCTGCACACCCATCTGATGCCGATGCGGGAGGGCTGGTTCTCAGCAGGAAGGGCGAATTGAGGGAGCAAAGCCTAAAGATGCAGCTTTCCCCACAAGTTCTTCTCTCTCCTCTCCTTTGGCTTTCTTCCGTTCAGCGGCTTGAGGAAGGGCTGAGAGCAGCCTTGCCTGTGTTTGAGGACGGAGAGGACTCCTGCAGACTTCCAGAGCCACAGAAGCAGGGGCTGAGGGCGCCGAGTCCATAGCCGTGAGGACCAGCTCTTGAGTCTACGGACCCAGCATGCGGCCGCCCCAGTGCAGAGCTCAGTTCTCTTGTGTCATGTGCAAGGGCGTTAGGTGACCAGGAGCAAGGGCATCTGGTCATCTCCAGGTGGGAGGGGGGGTGTCTGCGGCAGCTGCAGAGTAGACCATTGAGAGCCCCAGAAGGGGAGACCCCTTGCATCAAAAGAAGATGAAATGGGTAATTGTTCCTTAAAAACTCATTGTGGTTGCTCTTCTGCCCCCGCTTCAATATTGGGAGGTGTGATGGCCACCACAGCCACTGTCCCATCTTCCCAGTCAGTGTATGTTCGGAGGAGGCCATGAAAAATCACTTCTCTGCTTGGTTTTGACTCGTCTGTTTTGGGGTCTGCGGGCCTTCCTTCCTACCCTTCCAAGGGAGGACTGCCTCTCAGCACTGCTCCGCCTCCACAAAGCCCTCCTTCTCGTGGCCTGAGGGCTCGACCTCCGTGTAGGTGGAGTGGTTGGGGTGGTTGCGGAATCTCATGGCGGGCCAGTGGTGAGGTCTCCGCTGCGGGGGCACAGACCAGAGTCAGGGGGCGTGGCCTCACCCCCTGGGACCACCCCCCAGGGGCAGCACTGAGTGCCACTCCCTTACAAGGGCACTGGGGGCTCCTGAGAGCTGGGTGAAGTTCAGGGACCTCCCTCCAGAGGGCTCCCTGCTCTGATCCCTCCACTGCTGGGAAGCCTGCTGAGGACCCTGGGGGAGAGCTCGAGCAGCATGCAGAGCAGGGCTCTGTGACAGCGGGAAGCGAGGAAGCAGCTGAGAGACGGAATGATCTGGGGGGGGGGGGCTCCGGAAATGCCAGGAGAACGGGTCCTCCATCAGAGTCAGCTGGGAAGCTTACGAAAATGCGGATCCACGGGCCTCCCTCAGATCTGCCCTAGCAGCACCCTTGTGGCTGGGGATACCAGGTAGGCTAAGGCTTAATTAAGAACGACTGGTTAGGACTCACAAGAAACAGGGGGCATCTAAACAAAAAAGGGGGGAACCACCTGGGCCTCTGGGTAATGAGGTCAATGGGTTTGTGCACCCAGTGAAGGAGATTGCGGTCACAGAGGTGCCACCACCGTGCCATGCAGAGAGCCAGTGAGAAGCAGAGAGCCGGGCTGGGACAGGAGCCGCTGAGCTCTGTGGCCCAGAGTGAGGGGCTGGGCCTCAGGTTCGGGCGGCGCCTGGGGATGCTCTTCCAAATTCTTAGACACGCAAAACTGCAGCATCCTCAGTGAAAGCTCCCAGAGAAAGCAACTCATTATGATTATGGTGTGTCGAGTCTAACCTGAAAGTCCCACCCCGCAGCGCTCTCCCTCCTGGGAGCACGCCCACGCCTTTCTTCCTTTTCAGGGTAGAAACTCTAAGGTTCCCCCCTCAACTGTCTCCAAGGCCCCTTTTCTCTGACTTCCCAGTGAGCCAAGCAGCCCTGCCTGGCTCTCTCCTATTGCTTCTTCTATCCTAAGCCCTTCCTTGTGTCACTGTCTCTAACTTCAATAAATGTCCTCTCAAAATAAAAAAATTAAAAGGCCCTGGCCGGTTGGCTCAGTGGTAGAGCGTCGGGCTGGCGTGCAGAAGTCCCGGGTTCGATTCCCGGCCAGGGCTCATAGGAGAAGCGCCCATCTGCTTCTGCACCCCTCCCCCTCTCCTTCCTCTCTGTCTCTCTCTTCCCCTCCTGCAGCCGAGGCTCCACTGGAGCAAAGATGGCCCGGGCGCTGGGGATGGCTCCTCGGCCTCTGTCTGCCCCAGGCGCTAGAGTGGCTCTGGTCGCAACAGAGCTAGGCCCGGGAGGGGCAGAGCATCGCCCCCTGGTGGGCAGAGCGTCGCCCCCTGGTGGGCGTGCCGGGTGGATCCCGGTCGGGCGCATGCGGGAGTCTATCTGACTGTCTCTCCCCGTTTCCGGCTTCAGAAAAATACAGGAAAAAAAAAAATTAAAAAATTAAAAAAAAAAGAAAAGAAAAGAAATGTAAACCCTACACAGCAGAGGCAGAGAGCTCAGCTCCATTACAGCTTTGAATAAACACTGGCTTGGAATCTGGCCACAAGAGACCACAGATAATTAGGGACTGGCTGCAGCCACTGGATGGGCACGTGTGGCACTTTCGGCCTTCTTTCTTCGCCCTGGGGCCTCGTTTCACAAGTGGGGGAGCAAAAGCAGACAGGACAGGAGGGCTGGAGTTCTGAGGTGCACAGCCCCGGGGTCTGGGGACTGAAAGGACACTAGCCAGGGTGAGATGTGCCGGGATGGAGCCAGCGAAGGTTCTGCAGGTGGGAACAGGAGCCAGGCATGCGGTGGGTAAGGGATGAGATGGAGAGAGGCGGGTGAGGGGCCAGGGAAGCAGTGAGGCGGGAGGAGAGGGGCAGCAGACCTCGATGAAGAAGAGCGCCGCGTTGGAGGTGGGGTGGCCGCTGATGTAAACCCCCGCCAGGATGATGGCCGCCACGAGGAGCACCGCCAGCACGATGCCCACGATGGTGCTCAGGTGCACTGGGGGGCCCTCTGTCTTGGGGGACAGGTTGTTCTGAAGGCCTGTGGAGAGACCATTAGGGCAGGGCAGCTGCAGGGGAGCAGGGAGATGGGGCCATGGAGCCCTGGGTTCTGACAAAGTCCCAGAGATGAAAGCTGGCAGAACCTTCGGCCTCCATACCAAACACACGAGAAGGGGCAGTTGGAGTGGGCGGGAGCATGAGTGTGGCACTGACGTTCTTGGCATGGTTCAGGTGGTATTTAAAAATCACTTTCAAGTTGCCCAAATGTTGATCGAATAAGGATCATAAGGGAAGTTCCCTCGGATGCCCATGCCACATAAATACTTTTAAGGAATTCACAAAGAGTGAAGACTCTTGGAGCTGGAATCTGGTGGCCTGGATTCAAATCCAGACTGCCGCTTACTAGCTGTGTGGCTGTGGACAAATTGCTTAACCTCTCTGTGTCTCAGTTATCACTTATGTGGAAGAGGGATAATAGTAACTACCTGCTGGGGTCATTGTGAGGGTTAAAAAAGATCATTCTTGTCCAGTACTGAAGACCATGGCTGGGATTTTGGACAACCTCAGTAAGTGTCAGGTATTATGATAGCCAAATGACAATATTTTTACCTGTCACTGTCCATTCCACCAGATTGTGACCTCCTGAAGGGCAGAGACAGTGTCTTATTCATTTCTATGTCTTCAGTGCTTAGGGGAGAAATGGCCGGCGCATCGTAGGAGCTCCGTGAAAGAATAAGCCAAGTCCTCTGAAGGCTAACGAACTAGCAGGCACTCTCTAAGAATATCCCAAGCATTTGAAATCTATCCCAAAGAGGAAACTGACTATTTCCATAGACTATTGGGCTGGAAACTCATCCAGTCCCACCCTTTCTGTGTGGCTGAGGTAATGGAAATACAGAGAGGGGAAGTGATTTGCCCAGGGACACCGTGGCCGGTGCCAGCCACCGAGAAGCCTAACTTCCTGATACCACCTGGGCCGGCTCTTTGCTCCTTCTCCCTCTCCTCAAGGGATGTGGAGATACTGAAACAGGGACAGATGAGCATGTAAACAACAGGAGTAGCTAATCTTATTTATATGGCTAGTGGGTGGGATGGGAGTCAACAAGGGATGGGAATTTTTAAAAGGATGGTAGGGGCATCCCAAATCACTGCCCTCCCTAACGCCTCTTCTCTGCAAGCGGGGGAAATCCAGGAGAGAAACTACCCGGGAGCACTCCAGGGCATGGTTCATGCCTCGATCTGCCAACAGGTGGGAGAGTTGAGGTCACAGGCCCCCCAAACTGGCCTCCCCTGACCAGGCAATCAACCCGCCAGCAGCCTGCAGTGACCCTGGTGATCTGATGGTCACGGCTTGGGCTAATGAACACACGGTATAGCGAGGGGAACGTGCCCAGCTCCGCCACCCTACGCTGCGCCTACACCCAACACTCATGCACACTCACAGCTGCTGCCACAGAAGAGTAATAGCTCTATCCGGGTGGGAGCCCCAATCACTCTGTGCTGTGTTAAAGCCCCTGCCCTCCTTCCCTGGAGTTGGAAGCACTTCCCCCTGCCCTTTGCAGCGCTGGCAGCAAGGGCCTGGGCTGGCTCCTTCCAGCTGGCTCTAAGAAAGAGGCAGGAAAGGTGTGGCCACCTTACCGCATCGGAGAGATTGGCCTCCCAGGTAACCCTGGGGGAGGGGACCCCATCTTCTTGCACCCTATAAAATTGTGGTGGGCAACTTTTGTGTACCCTCTGCCAACCCAGGTGGGGGATCAAAGGAAAGCTGATGTAGAGAACTGCCCTCCACCTCGCATTGTGAGGCCCAGAGGGCAGCACGCCGATAGCCACAGGCCGCACACCGCCAGGCCTGCCCTCGGGCAGTGCTATCTCCTCCTCTCTCACGCTGTAGTGGAGAGTCCGGAGCAGAGAGGTCGGGAGAAGAACCACTGGAGCCTCCTGACAGAGGAAATGTTTAGCCTGCCTTCCCACCCAGCAGAAAGTCCAGGGAGCTCTGGCTGACGCTGTTGCCCCTCCGCCACTCAGAATGAAAGCAAAGAGACCAGGTGACTGCTGCACCCTCTTCTGCGGGGGGTCCAAGAGTCAATGGGCCTGATGAAGAGGGACAGACAGCTCTTTACTCACCATCTCCTCCTGCATAGGGATTCAACTTGGTGTCATCTTTGAAAAGAAAGGAGAGAAGATTGAAGGTTAGTGGAATCATTATGGCCTTTGTCACTTTAGGTCCAGATGGGACTATAGGGCGGTTCAGCCCAACCCTTCATTTCAGAGGCAAGGAAACTGAAGCACAGAGAGGGGAAGTGACTTGCTCAAAGTCACACAGCAGTGTAATGGTAGAAGGCCATGAACAAGCCAACTTTTCCTGGGCTCGTGTTCAATCATTCAACAAATATTTATTGAGTCAACTATGAATTGAGCACTGGAAGTCAGCACTGAGGACAGACATGCTCTCTGCCCTCAGGGAGTTAACAGGTGAGATGGATGGAGGGACAATTAAAATCCAGCCCAATAAAGCTCTGACTTAGAGGGCCTCACCAGACACAGGGAGGCAGAAGGAAGGGTGAGCTATGGCGCTGAGAAAAGGGGTTTAGACAGGAAAGAGCTTGGGCAAAGACCCAGAGTCAGCAAGAACTTGGCCAGTTGAGAAAAACAAAACAAAACAGCAGTTCAGTTAGCTGGAGGGTAGAGAGGATGGGAGCAGGGGGTGTGGAGAGTGAGGGGGCACGGCTGCCTGGAACCCTAGTTGAGGACCTTTCCCATTTTCCTAAGGGGCAATGGGAAACTCAGGATGTGTCTAAGGAGGTAAGTGTGTCACCAGATCTGTTTTGCTCAGAGACCTCCCCCAGGGTACAACGTGGAAGACAGATGTCCATACCAACACACACTCTCTCCACCTCAAGCTGTGTGTCCTATGACTTTCTGAATAAGTAGCAATGGTTGACTTCACCTGTGATTCTTTCCACAGTCATATGGGCAAAGGGAAGCAAGAGTTCCATGCGGGGAGAAGGTTCTAGAATCTAGATGACTGCAGGTGACTGCTCTAAACACTAAAACTCTAAACAAATGGAACCAGTCCACAATTCAGGGCTGCTGACATCTGTGTGTGTGTGTGTGTGTGTGTGTGTGTGTGTGTGTGTGTATTTTTCTGAAGTGAGAAGCGGGGAGGTAGTCAGACAGACTCCCGCATGCACCCTATCCGGGGCCCGGCATGCCCACCAGGGGGCAATGCTCTGCCCCTCTGGGACGTTGCTCTGTTGCAACCAGAGCCATTCTAGCACCTGAGGCAGAGGCCATGGAGCCATTCTCAGCACCTGGGCCAACTTTGCTCCAATGGAGCCTTGGCTGTGGGAGGGGAAGAGAGAGAGAGGAAGGAGAGGAGGAAGGTGGAGAAGCAGATGGGCGCTTCTCTTGTGTGTCCTGGCCGGGAATCGAACCTGGAACTTCCACATGCCAGGCCAACACTCTACCGTTGAGC
Organism: Saccopteryx leptura; assembly: GCF_036850995.1. Lineage (NCBI taxonomy): Eukaryota > Metazoa > Chordata > Mammalia > Chiroptera > Emballonuridae > Saccopteryx > Saccopteryx leptura. The sequence goes on along the minus strand of NC_089504.1, from coordinate 347,507,582 downwards.
CAACTGGCCAGGGCCCAACATGCATTTTGTTCTTCTCGCTTCAGCACCTTCACCATTTCTGTTGTTTAAAAAGCTTTGCTGGCTCCCCTCTGCTCACAGGTTTTCAAGGCCCCTGCAATCTGTCCCAACCATCTTCCCTCGTGTGACTTGCAACAACTCAAGACCGCTTCAGTGGTTATAACAAGCTGCCCAAGGCTCTCTGACACCCTTGGCAGGCTTGTGTGTCTCTGGGCTGCTGCATATTCTGTTCCCCCTGCAGGGCATGCCCCTTCCTCCCCTTCTCTATTCCTCTTCTAGAAGTTCCAGTCCTAAACTGCCCTCTGATTCTGTCTTTACTTACTAATTTTGGTATTTTGTTCACTATGGAATTTTGGGCATCGGTTTTGGTTTTTACAAATGTTACATTAAAATATTATTTGTCCTGATTATTGCTTTTTTTCTTTTCTTTTCTTTTTTTTTAAATTTTTCTGGGTGCCTCCTGAAGTCTTACACTTGCCTGGAGTGCCTCACTTGCCTCACCTTTGTCCAGGCCCTGGCGCTTCCTGGAGGATGCATGGCTGTGGCCTCCTCCGTGTCCCATTGTCTTCGGTCCCTGTATCTGCAGCATCTCAGGTCCCGTTGTGTCCCTAGACAATGAGCTCCTCCACACCCAGTCTAGCTATACTCCTATGACTGGACATAATGTCCTGCTCTGCTACTCATTTCCATTAAAAAAATCACATTAAATAATGCAGAAATAAATCGTAAGACCATTAAAAATGGTTCCATATAGGGAAAGAGGAGAGAAAACTAGAAATTGAACTTCTTCGGATATACCTACTTCTGTAGACTTGACTTTGGGACCACGTAAATCATCATTTAACTATTACATAATTATAAAGAAATCAAATTTTAAAAGCACCCCTAAAAGTTGAAAGCAAACAAGCCCCAGAAAATTATAGACTTATAATAGAAAGCTATGTTTTCTTCAAGAATTTCAACAAACAAGGTATTGAAACACATCTCTGAGTCTGTTTTGTTACTGCAAGTTGAAAATAATGAATTGGTTAATCAGAATTGACCAGAGTAACCCTAAACATCAGTGGGGAAACTAACTTGATTTGAATCAGCTTGTTCTGACTCTAGAGCATTGAAAGTACATTGTAGCCCAGTCCACACCTACCCCTGGCAGATGAAAGGACATGGTGCCACCTACAGCCAGTCCCTCCTACTGAGTGACTAACGGTGACTACCCTGCTGTGCCCATGACGGCTCTCCTACTCATCAAGGGCTGGTTCCCAGCTTCCATCTTGTTGGGGGTCCACGTAATACAAACTGTTTCCCTAATTAATGGATTGTGGTCGAGTCCCGTGACAGCACACATAATGAAGAAAAGGGTGCGATGTTTATTGAATGAGTGGTCTTTTTTTCTGTACTTAGTTGTCATCTCTTGCTGCCGTTAACGTGTTCTCTTCAGCTGCTCATCAGATGAGCCCTTCTACTGCAGCTTTTCTGGTGGAGGCCTGTCCTCTTTGTAGGTAAATGTATGGGCTTGGTGGCAGCTCCTTGCCACTCAGCGGTCATTCTGGTTCACTTAAGTGGGTGGCATTTGATTGCACGTGAACAACTCTTAACATCCAGTCCCTGTGCCTCCTGTGCCCCTGGCCCTCGCTGTTCCTTTGCCTGGCTTGTGCCGAAAGGGTCTGCACACCTTCCATTAACCTGAGTCCACTAACTTCCCAGCTGTCTGACTCAGTCCTGTACAGGCCAGTCCCTCCGGCTGGAGTGCTATATTCCCTTCATTCACACACGGTGTCTCCCTGTACCCCGAGATAGACAGTCCCTCACCTGCCTCCACCCGTCTCTCTGTGTGCAGGTTGTAGTCACACAGGCAGGAGGGTGACTGAAACCTGTCCTGCCAACGTGTCCTGAGAATTGGGTGTGGGGGAAATCATCAAACGTTTTTTCTCGTAGAAGCAACTTGATGATCTTTGCTGCCTCCTCCAGGACTGGAATGACATAAAGTCACACTGTCCTCACTCTAATTAATGTTTCCTTTGGGGGACTGCTACAAAGCACACAGAAGCGAGGCACATTCCTGGCTTGCAGAATACACACACATAATAAAACTGGCCTCTGTGTGGGGACAGCCCACCCCGGCAGCACCCTGGGAGCAACAAGCTGTCAGGAGCTGAATAATTCAAGTCAGATTTGAAGCCAGTCCCCAAGTGGCATGTGCTGTGCTCTCTGTACCCACCACAGCCACCTTCTGGCCTCTGACACTCTGTGGCTCACCCCAAGGTCCAGGAAACCCCTAAGCGCTGGACTCTGAGGATGCTCTCAATAAACACAGAGGGTTAACTCAGGGGAGACTGGCGGGGGTTCTTCCTCAGAACTGGAAGGTCACCTGGACCTGATTATTAACTCCCTGAGGGCAAGGCCCCCTCTTGCTCCTTTCTCCTTTAAGTTATTCAGTCCCACGGCACCCGCGGGAACTCTGTTCTCACAACCGAGCGGGGTTTTAACCAGCTCCTTGCTCCTCAGAGTAAAGGGAGCCGTCTGAATCTGCCTTGCTTTTTCACCCTCTGCCATTTTCCCATTCCCTGAATCCAAAGGCCTTTTTGTATTTCTTTTGGCACTGAGAAAGCCATGGGGCCGAGGGGCAAGCTGGCTGCTTTTAGAGCCAGATGAGACCTGACTCCCCCTATTCTGGGCTATGTGACCTTGGGCGGGTCATCAATCTCTCTGAGCCTTAGTGTCTCCTCTACAAAATGGGGATAAAAGAGCATCAGCACACAGGATTGGAAGGACCAAGTGAGCATTAATGCGTGCACAACGCTAGCACCCGACTGGCGCACGGACATCCGCCCCGACTCAGGTGCTAGCTCTTCCTGTCATTTGCTCACTTTCCGCTGACCGCCCTCCGGCCAGACCCTCGGGCTGCTGCTCCAGCTCTCCAGTTCTCCAGCTGCACTTAGAAAGGCCGGGGCTCCACCACTTGTCCCTCGTGTAACACCAAGTAACCTTCGTTGCCCCATGAGCCCATTTCTGTATGTACAAAATGGGACTGGTGGCTGAACAATGTTTTACAATATTAGCTCCTCTCTTCACTCCTCTCCTCCCTTCCCTTTGCCCCTTTCCAGCAGGTGTCTGGCTCTGGGGAGGTGATGAAAGCATACAGGTCTCTCAGTCTCAGCCTAAAGGCAAGGAGCTAACACCTCGATTCAGTGAATGGCAAATGGATAAGAGAGAGGAATTTTACACATCGCCAGAGTCCCAGGGGGCCTGCACAGGCTTCTGGACATGGTGTGTGGCACCTTTGGGTGGACGGATTTCCGGCCAGACCCTCTTGCCCCCAGGCCTGGGGATGACAGAGAAGCCCCTGGCGACAGCCAGGCCTGAAGAGACAGGGATGGACCATCAGCAGTGAAGATGGACACAGCTCCCCACTCTGACCCTCTGCCGCACAAGGTCCCAGGGGCAGGGAGCCCAGCCCCGGGGGGACTGTGCTGGGACTCTTTGCACTCCCGCTGGATGAGGATTAAGAGAAGGGAAGTTACAGAGAAAATGAGGCAATCTTTTTGCCACGTCTGAGTGTTCAGACTGAGTCTATTCCTTCTACAGGGATGATAAGACCTCACAGGTACTGTGAGGATTGCTAGTAAGATTCACTGAGTTGTCATCTGAAATATCTGGCCCTGGTCTGGACATCCATTTCCCCCCTCCCCACGCCCTCCCCACAGTGAATTTCATCACGTAGCCCTGACATGGACCAGCTCAGCGGTGAGAGCCGGGGCCTGGACTACACTCGTTCTAAACTAGGTTCTGCTTCACCAGCAAGTGACCCCAGCTCTCTGAGCTCAGGTGCCTCATCTGGGAAAGGACAGGGCAACTCTTAGTCCCTGAGATAATCCCTGTCGGAAACGGTGATACTCCAGCCCCTCCCCACGACTTCTCCCCCCCCCCCCCCCCACTGACCGTTACCTTCTGTGGTGAGGCTGTCCGAGAAGAGGGAGGGGGAGGTGGTGCTGAGGTCCCCATGAGCAGGGCTGAAGGAGGGGTCGGGGGAAGACGAGTAGTGGTCCTCGTCCTGGAAGTCCTCACAGGTCTTGCCCTCTGCCTGTAAGAGAGACCCAGGGCCGCCCTGGACAAAGGCCTCGCCAGTGGGGATGCCACACAACTGAGGGTGCTGGGGGCACTTCCACCCCTCAGCGGCCGGCAGACCTAGGGTTCCGGCTCACGGCCCAAGCGTGGCGATCCAGCCGAGGCTGTGCCCCGAGTGCCTTGACGCCTTCCACGTTATCCTGAAAACATCTTCTCCTTTAGGGCAATTTATCTGCCTAGTGCTCTGAATCCTTCCTGAGGAAGGAGCTGAGAGGCCAATTTTAAATAAATAGATCAAATCTGTACATTCACCAACGGCCAGCCTCAGAAGTGGCTCTAGGACAAGATTTTTTTTAAGGCCAGAAAAAAAAATAGCTCACTTAGTTTTTACTAATAAAACAGACAGTGATGAGTGCCCGGCAGGGGATCTGGGAGGTTTTTGTTTAAATGCTGGGCCTGGCACCTTCACCATCTCACCAACTGTGAGATGCAGGCCAAGTCACTCAACCTCTCTGAGCCTCAGTTTCCTACTCTGGTTAGTGGGGGCACTGGCCCCCAGCTCCTGGGGACATGTTAGGATTAAGTCGGAGCAAGTGCCGAACAACGTGCTTGCAATACAAGGAGAGATGGAGAGAGAGGGGGAGGGAGGGGAAAAGGACACAGGGATGACCCACGTGTTAGTATAAGTTGTGACAATAGGACGTTCCCCACCCAGGATCGAAGTGTGGAACATTCTGGAAAACTCCAGTAGTGAGCAGGAACCTGTATGGGATTCTAAAATGGGGGGGGGGGGGGCCTAGAACAACGCTCCTCACTCCCAGAACGACTGCCATCCTCAAAACCTGAAGGCTGGAGCCACAGTCGCTCCACGAATGTCACGAGGGGCACAGCCTCTCAGAGGATCAGAGTCCCAGGTGGAGGGGACAATGTCACCTAAAACCAAAGACACCTCAAGAGGAGCCACCAGGCAAGGGACCTGCCGACAGCCCCACTGTTCCCCACAACCGGGCTCTCTTAACCCTCTCACCTCCTGGGCACAGCCGTAGGCCAGCCACTCCTGGCGGTAGCGGTCAAAGCCACTGGAGCATCTGCAGGAGGAACCAAAGGTCAGAGGCACGTGTGGGGGAAGACTGATAGAGAAGCCCTTCCCTCCGTTTCCCCCATGTAGCAACAGCTCTCCCATGATAGCCAGGAGGGAGCTAGCGTCCTAGGGCTCGGGCAGTCACCTCCCCAAAACCGCTGGGCGGGTGCCCTCAGCACCAGGCGGCTGTGGAATCAGGAGTCAGGCCCTCCTGCCTCCTCCATTCCTTTTGCTGAAGGAGGATAAGGTGTTTGTGAAATCCCACCTTCTTTCTGACCCAGCTCCTGAGGATCAAAGCTTCACCTGTCTGGATGTGTGTGTAGGGGGCTAGACATGACCTCTAACGACCTCTCAGGCCCCCTTGGCTCGGGGCTGCCATGAAATTGCTAAAATATCTGGGGAATTCACACACGTGTTCTCATCTGGGGAAATCCTGTTTATTCACCGAGATCCCTCTTTTTAAAATTTTTATTTATTGATTTTAAAAAGAGAGGAAGGGGGAGAGAGAGAGAGAGACAGAAAAATCGATCTGCTCCTGTCTGTGCCCAGACTGGGGATTGAACTGGCAATCTCTGTGTATCCGGATGATGCTCTCACCAACCAAAATACCCAGCCAGGGCACTGAGACCCCTTTTTTTGTGGAAGGGCCTGAACTTGGCAAAGAGAGGCTGGGTGAAGGTGGACATCGGCAGGTTTCGCCAACACCCCCCCACAGAAATGAAGGTCCTGCCACAGGCTGGGAGAGATTAAAAACTGTCTGACCAGGGCTCCCCGAAAAGACATGGTGCAGCTCAGCGGGGCCCTGCCAAGCACTTCCCTAGGGAAGGGGCGGAGGCCTGAGGATGAACCAGAGAATGTTCTCCATGGCATCAGGCTCAAGTTTCCGATCTTTACTCTTTGGTGCCAGGGGAATCCATCAAGCCCTACTCAAGCGCAGGGACATCTGCATAGGAAAAATAATATCACATGCCACCAGTACTGAGAAAGGGTTTGTGACTAGTCAACTTTCTGCACCAGCAACCGCCTGCCTATCCGCCCGCGACCTGGTGAGGCCGAGGGCCGGGGCTTTCCCGGCACCGGCAGCCTGTCCTTCGGAAGATGTCTCCGTGCTGCTCCTGCAGCAGTGGCTGGACTGGGCCGTCCATACTCCTCTCTCTCAGGTCCTCTGTGACCGTTACTGTGGGGCGTGGAGGGTTAGAGCCACTACTGGGGGATGGGAACGATAGTTTCTTTTAGGCCACAATGATCCTTTCAAGGACTGAGCCTGTGATCTAGGTCTAAGAGCATCACATGCTAAGCCCTGAACTAAACAACCCAGATTCAGGGAAGAAGGGCATGAGAAATGGTCATTTATTGAGTGCCTCCCGAGTGCCAGGTACTGCCCCAGCCACATGCTGCTCCTGCACCATCTCAGGGGACCCACACAATGGATTGTGCCTCTCATTTCCTGAGCCACATCCTGAAGTTAAGGTCACTCTTGGCCTCCAGAATAGGCCACTGGGATGCAATGTGGGATGACCAGAAAACACCTGCCTGGTACATGAAATTATCGACATCAGATCCCGCCCCAGGACAGGGCGGGGAAGCCCTGGGAGGCTGTGGAGGGCAAAGTGGGTGGAGGGCAGAGGGTTAGCCAAGAGCCCACGTGGTGAGTGCGAGCAGCTGTTGGGAGAGGCCAGTAGCTGGCCCCAGTGCACTCTGATATTTTAGGGACGTGGAGTCAGCTCTTAGTTGGAGCTGAGGCTACAGAGAGCTGGCAAGAAGGGGACCACACTGGGGCGAGTCCAGGCCCATGGACATCTGAGGACTGGAGGTTTCCAGAGCCACATCAGCCTTGCATACTCTGCTGCTTTTCCATCCCGTAGCTGACATGACCACAGCAAGGCCCGAGGTCCTGCCCTCCCCCAAACTGACCAGCCTTCATTAGACCGTCCCGGTCTCTGGGGTGGGGTGTATGCATTGAATGGGCCTGGGCCAATGCGAAGCTTGGCTTTCCTCTGACCCATTTTGCAGTTCTCATGGCTCAGCTGTTGTTGGATGCTGAGTCATGCGGTGGCAGCCAGCCTCAGGGTTCCAGGGCTCATCTGAGGTCATCTGGATTATGTCCCCATGTTGAGATGGTGGCTCTCAGATTTGAAAGTGCACAAGATGGACCACAATTTACGGCTCCATTCCTAAAAGAACCAACCTGGGGTCTACCCTATGTGTTCTCCCTGAGGCTTTGTGCCTTTTCAATGTGAAGGACCCTGAACACTTCGCAAAAACGCTGTTTGGTATCTGAGGACCTAAAATAACAGCGTCTTCCTCGCTCATGTTTCTCTGAACCACAGAGCTCCAGAATTTCATAGGGACAACAAACTGAGCTTGGGAGGAACACCCAGGAGGCCTGATGAGGGCCCCTCCGTCCTCCCAGCCGGGAGCTGGGCCCTGTGTGCCAGGCAGGCTGCCTGCAGAGACGATGGCTTCCATTTCTCCACCAGGATATTGGACAGGAGCAAAGGAAACACTGACAGATGCACGATGCATGACAGCTGCATGAAACCCGGGGCCTCTAATTTGCAGTTTTCAAGATTGCCTTAAAAGCTCTTGGAGTTCATAGGGCACCCCAATCCCATGAGAGACCTAGTCCCCAAAGAAATTAAGTGCTTTCTCCCTTCTGCCATTTACTTTATCACAGACAGGCTCAGTCTGCTCTGTGAGGAAATGATTTCAGAACAAGGTGTGGTAGAGGAGCAGGATGTAAGAGCTTTATCCCTGGACCTGTAGCTTATCCAGAATTTTCTCTGCTGCTAAAACCAAGCAAACACAGCTTAGTTTGATCCAACTTTCCACAGATGCCTGACATTTCCACGCCCCTGGTTTTCAGGAAACTCTGTCGCAGCCTGAGAAGGATCTTGCGGAGGTGCTTGGGGGTCATAGGGCTCTCCCCGAACGGCAGTGGGTGTTTGGGGCATCCCCTGTCTCTGCGCCAGCAAATCCCGCGCTTGTATGCAGATGAGGCACCGTGTTGAAACCCAGGCTCCTGAGCTTCTCTCCCAGAAATCCCGAGGCAGGGACCTGGGCACGTCCCAGGAGTCTGTGAGCCTTAGCTGATCCGGGACCTCTGGTGAAGCCCCGCCCCACAGGATGAACCCACCCTTTCCAGGTGTGAAGAGGGCGCAGCAGCTGCAGGAATCCCTAGGAGACTAATGTTGTCAATAGGGGCCTTGCCACACAGTCACCTTGATCGGTCCCAGGCTGCAGGGAGAAGCTCAGTTCTGTGACCTTCCTGTCCTAAGGTTCAGAGTGGACTGGCCAGAGATACCTTCATCTTGGCAATGAGGCCTGAGGCAAGGAGCGGGCAGTGCTCTCTCTGCCCCTCCGCCACCGTCTGCCTGCGGGAACCAGAGGGTCAGTCTGGGCACAAACCTCTGCAGGACGTGGCACCAGCTGCAGTTGAAGGTCAGGTCCGAGGACACGCAGGCGTCGCAGCTCCGATGCTGCAGGCAGGCTGCAAGAGAGAAGGCAGTGTACCTCAGCACCAGGCCCTCCACGGGCCTCCAAAAGGTGCAACTTTCCCAACTGCCGAGTCCTTGCTGAACTGTGTAGTCTCTGATGGCCCAGAGGTCACGAACGCCACCCTCACTGGGGTCCAGCCCTGTTTATGCCATCTCTCCCTTCCTGTTTCCTTCTCTCTCTTCCTTCTTTCTGTGTCCTGGGGGGTCAGGCCCTGAGCTAGCACTGGGGATTCAGCAGTAGGACCTGGTCCCTTGCAATCACATGGGGAGACAAACTAAGCAGATACTCAAACAAAGATAAACACATAACTATTATTTGGATGAGGTTTATGAAGGAGAATTACGGGGTGTTAGGAGCATGTGCAAAGGGATCTCACCTAGTCTGGGAAGATACTCTGCACTATTTCCTACAATGACAGGGTTGAAAGGGATTCTTTTTTTTCTTTTGTATTTTTCTGAAGCTGGAAACCAGGAAGCAGTCAGACAGACTCCTGCATGCGCCCGACCGGGATCCACCCGGCACGCCCACCAGGGGGCGATGCTCTGCCCATCCAGGGCGTTGCTCTGTTGCAACCAGAGCCACTCTAGTGCCTGGGACAGAGGCCATGGAGCCATCCCCAGGGCCCAGGCCATCTTTGCTCCAATGGAGCCTTGGCTGCGGGAGGGGAAGAGAGAGACAGAGAGGAAGGAGAGGGGGAGGGCTGGAGAAGCAGATGGGTGCTTCTCCTGTGTGCCCTGGCTGGTGAAAGGGATTCTTAAAAATTGAAATGTATTTGGCAAACACTGAGTAAGTTTCAGGTGGACAACATATTGATTTGATACATTTATATTGTGATATGATTGTCATTGTAGCTAACACCCTTATTGTGTCATGTAAGTATCATTTCTTCATCGGGTAGGAACAATTAAGATCTATCTCTCAGCAAGTTTATTGTTTATATTACAGTTTTGTGTCTATAATCACTGAAAACAATTTTTTAATATATTCTGGTTGGACCCCCATCCAGAGCTGGCTGGGAGCACTCATTCCCCACCCGCTCCTGGCCTCTCTCTACCTCCTCACACACCCCCTCCCAGGGAGGTCTGCCCAGTTTTTTGTTTGTTTGTTTTGTGACAGAGACTGGGTCAGAAAGAGGGACAGATAGGGACAGACAGACAGGAAGGGAGAGAGATGAGAAACATCAATTCTTTGTTGTGGCTCCTTAGTTGTTCATTGATTGCTTTCTCATATGTGCCTTGACTGGGGGGCAACAGCAAATCGAGTAATCCCTTGATTGAGCCAGCGACCTTGGGCTCAAGCTGGTGAGCCTTGCTCAAACTGGATGAGCCCGCACTCAAGCTGATGACCTCGGGGTCTCAAACCTGGGTCCTCCGCATCCCAGTCCGACGCTCTATCCACTGAGCCACTGCCTGGTCAGGCTGCGTGCCCAGTTTGTGAGGGTAAACCAGACATATGTAATTCCATCCCTTCTTCATCCCTTCTTCGACCTCTCCTCTTGGGAGGGGCTGCCCCAGGGGGTGTGCTAGCAACTCAGCTCATCCAGGCCTAAATCTTACTTGGGAAGTTACTTAACCTCTTGGTGACTTAATACCTCATTTATCTATCCTAATGCTATCTGCTTTGCAGAGCTGCTGTGAGGATGGCAGGACATGATACCTAGAGAGGGTTTAGAACAGTGCTTGCCACGTGGTGAGCCCAGTGAACGCCACTTGTAGTTATTGACTGTGGTCTTATTCATTCTTCTCAATATCCTTATCAGGTGTTCATCCACTCATCCATCCATCCATTCATTGTTTCAATAAATATTTACTGAGCACTTGACATGGGCCTGGCACTGCCCCAGGTGCTGGAGATACAGGTGTGAACAGAAAAAGACACAGGTGCTGCCTGCATGGAGCCTGCAGTCTAGTGGAGGAGACGGTTAACACAGCCAGGCAAATAAATCTACACTAGGCTTTCTGGTGGTGAGGAGGGCTGTCAAAAAATAGGGCAGGGGCCCTGGCCGGTTGGCTCAGTGGTAGAGCATTGGCCTGGCGTGCAGAAGTCCCGGGTTCAATTCCCCGCCAGGGCACACAGGAGAAGCGCCCATCTGCTTCTCCACCCCTCCCCCTCTCCTTCCTCTCTGTCTCTATCTTCCCCTCTCGCAGCCAAGGCTCCATTGGAGCAAAAGTTGGCCCGGGCGCTGAGGATGGCTTCATGGCCTCTTCCTCAGGCGCTAGAATGACTCTGGTTGCGACAGAGCAACGCCCCAGATGGGCAGAGCAGCTCCCCCTGGTGGGCATGCTGGGTGGATCCCAGTCGGGCGCATGCAGGAGTCTGTCTGACTGCCTCCCTGTTTCCAACTTCAGAAAAATACAAAAAAAAAAAAAATAGGACAGAACAGGGAGCTGAAATGACCGTGGAGGATGTGTTCTATTCAGGGAGGAGACAGAGAAGGGAGGAAGCGAGCAACTCCCCTGGGGGAGAAATCCAGGCAGAAGGGCCCCTGTGCAGATGCAGACCCAGGAGCAGCACGTCCCAGGCATGTTCCCAACAGCAACCAGAGCACTGACAGGCTGGGCAGGTTGCTGGAGGGTGCGTGGACCCCTTCTGGCACCGGCTGGGCAGAGGAGCAGAGAGGGCCAAGGAAGTGAAAGCTGTGGGGGGCTGAATTTTAAGAGTTTTCACTTGCAATTGAATGCCACCCACTTAAGTGAACCAGAATGACCTCTGAAGTGGCAAGCAGCTGCCACAAATCCCATGCATTTTATTACAAGGAGTGACAGGCCCTCACCCAGAAAAGCTGCAGTAGAAGGACTCATCTGATGAGCAGCTGAACAGAACACATCGACAGCAGCAAGAGATGACAACTAATTACAGTAAAAAGACCACTCATTCTATAACATCACACACACATTTCTTTACTATGTGAGCTTTTTTTTTCTTCTTCTATTTTTCCTAAGTTGGAAGCAGGGAGGCAGTCAGACAGACTCCCGCATGCACCCGACCGGGATCCACCAGGCACGCCCACCAGGGGGCGATGCTCTGCCCATCTGGGGCCTTGCTCCATTGTGGCCAGAGCCATTCTAGCACCTGAGGTGAAGGCCATGGAGCACGCGGGCCAACTTTGCTCCAATGGAGCCTTGGCTGTGGGAGGGGAAGAGAGAGACAGAGAGGAAGGAGAGGGGGAAGGGTGGAGAAGTAGATGGGCGCTTCTCCTGTGTGCCTGACCAGGAATCGAACCCAGGACTTCCACACACAGGGCCGATGCTCTACTACCCAGCTAACTGGCCAGGGCCCTTCACTGTGTGAGCTTTAATGGGACTCTACCACAATCCATTAAGTAGGGGACTAATTTTTACTCCATGGACCCCCAACAAGATGGAAGCTGGGAACAAGTCCTTGATGAGTAGGAGAGTATTCATGGGCACAAAGTAGTCACATTTAGATGCTTTGTAGGAGGAACTGCTGTAGGGGGCACCACATCCTTTTGTCTGCCAGACCAGGAAGGGTGGATGGAAAGCAGGAAATAAGCAGGAATTGGCCTGAGAATGAGAGCTCTGGCTGTTTTGTTCCCTTATGTATCCAGAGGGCCCAGAACAGTGCCCAGCATGTGGGAGGCAGTTAGCATGTTTACCGAATCATTCTATAGATGCTTTTTTAACCTCATTGTACAGAAGAGGGACCTGAGGCTTGGAGAGTGTCACCAAGCTAAGAGTGGTAGGTCTGAGTGTGAGCCAAGGTCTGTATGAGCAGAGGGCCTGAACACTTATCTTCTGTGGGACCCCTCTGCCCCAGCACCCACCCTCACCCCACACTCCCTTTTCATGAGCCTCTTTTAGAAGAGGGGCCAGCCACGGAGTGCAATGGCTTGGCGATGGCTCATCAACAGCCTGGAAGGATCTTGAATAAGTCCTCCCCCAGCCAAAGGTAAAGGAGGGAGCCTGGGCGTGGTGGGGGTGGGGATGCAGAGTTTTCTGGACAAAGCTCATTGGCCTCCCAGGGGCTCCAATCACAGCCTTGGTAGCACTATCCCCTCCCCCACCAGCTGCACCCACATGGGAATCCATGGCTGGGTCACTCCCAGTGACTCTGGAGGTCCCTAAGTGACTCTGTAGTTAAGCTGAAAACAAATGCGGGGAGCCTCATGGGGTGTTCATAAAACCCACTGACCTTTCTTTCTCATCTGCATTTCAGATGTCCTGAATGCTATTAAACGCTCACCAAATCCGCTGGAAGGGTGGGAAGTGGCTTACATGTACAAACAGTGTCCCAGAAACTCAGTCCCAGGACAGTCCACTTCTTCTGCCCGGGCAGTTAGCCCTGTCCTCGGATGTCCTTGCTCCTACATGTTTTATTCAAGTCCTAGGATCAGGATGAGAGGTTTGCTCTCACCGGTTCTTGGGGCCCCCCTGGTTCTCGGGCCCCAGGCCTCTCCTGCCTAGAGAGAGGGAGGCTGGGGTGGGGGTGTGGATGGGGCTGCGACCTGCAAGGCGTCCTCGCCCTGTGACCCCATGGTGTCTACGGCCTTCCTCTTTTCCAGCAGAGGATACCTGGCCGGAATTGAAGAGGGGACAAGAGAGACAGAGAGGAAGGAGAGGGGGAGGGGTGGAGAAGCAGATGGGCGCTTCTCCTGTGTGCCCTGGCATGGGAATTGGCACCCAGACTGAGACACATGGCCCAGCACTCAAGAATTCTCATTTTCCTGTTCTTTCTCCAGTCCCTGCTCCCAGAACCTCCAGGGAAGGGGAAAAGGTGGCGGGGGGGTGAGGGCAAGAAACACCCACAGGGCAGGGAAAAGGCCATGGCTTGAGCAGCTGGGATGCACTGGGATACGTTAAAACGAAGTCAAAACCCTCTTTAAAAAATACGAGGATGGCCCTGGCCGGTTGGCTCAGTGGTAGAGCGTCGGCCTGGCGTGCAGGGGTCCCGGGTTCGATTCCCGGCCAGGGCACACAGGAGAAGTGCCCATCTGCTTCTCCACCCCTCCCCTTCTCCTTCCTCTCTGTCTCTCTCTTCCCCTCCCGCAGCCAAGGCTCCATTGGAGCAAAGATGGCCCGGGCGCTGGGGATGGCTCCTTGGCCTCTGCTCCAGGTGCTAGAGTGGCTCTGGTCGCGACAGAGCGACGCCCCAGAGGGGCAGAGCATCGCCCCCTGGTGGGCAGAGCGTTGCCCCCTGGTGGGTGTGCCGGGTGGATCCCGGTCGGGCGCATGCGGGAGTCTGTCTGACTGTCTCTCCCCGTTTCTAGCTTCAGAAAAATACAAAAATAAAAAAATACGAGGATAGGAGTGTGGTCCTCCTTTCTCTCAGCTCTCCAGCCACTCTGACCAGATCTTGATCCTGCGGGGTCGACAGCAGCAACAGGGCCTTGACCTTGGAGTGCCTTCAACATAGGTGAGTGGGGTACAGAGTGGGGGGCGGGTCAGGGGCCCATGGTTCCTGGAGAGCTGCTGGCCCAATCCTTCTGTGGCCTCTGCTTGTGGACTCCAACACCACCCCTCCTCTAAGGAAAATACAGTGATAAACTATGAATCAATTCAGTTCCTGGATTTCTTTTCTGGGGCTCAGTCTGAGTTCCCAGAGGCCCCTCTTTCCTGGTTTCAATTATGTGTTATTAACAAGAGCTGTCATCTGTCGGGCACAAACCACACCCCAGGCCTGGGAAGCGCCAGTTAGTGTCAGAGCCGCTATTTGTGTCCTCAGCTCTTCCTACCTTGGCCCTAACCCTGACCAAAGTTCTGGCAGGGTGTTAGGCCCATGTGACAAACGAGAAGTGGCGGCTCAGAGATGTTAGGCGGCCATACCTACACAGGGTCAGTGGTGGGCATGGGAATTGGCACGCAGTCTGTTTGACTCGGAAGCTCTTTCTAGGACATTCCTGTCCTGGACTGCCTTCCCCGTCGGTGGGAACCACCCCTACTTACTTGGCAATGGGGTGAACTCCACGGCCGACGTACTGGTGACCTTGCGGGGGTCCAGCTCCACACGGTGGTACTCAAAGATGGCCCTCCGCCGGGATTCTGAAACAGAGGCAGGGCCTGCCATCAGGGACCCTGCCCGCAGAGGGCCTGGGGGCTGTGCCGGGGCCTGATGCTGCGCACGGGACTGCAGCGAGGGGAACTGAGGGCAAGTTAACCCCCCAGCCTGGGATAATGATGCTGATGCCATGGGGAGACAGGACAGGAGGTGACCTTGAGAGGGCTTTGTGTCACAAGCATGTTTTACTCCTCAGTGCAGAGGCCTGGCTGTCCCTGGGGCCAAAACATAGGAGGTCCCACGCTCCTGCACGCCTCCATGACTTCACAGCTGCTGTTCCCTTGGCCCATGATGTATTCCCACCCCCTCTCTCCCTGCCAAAGTCACCCTTCTACATCTAACTCAAGGGCCACTCCCCCCGGGAAGCCCCCCTTGGCCACCTGCTCCCCTTCCCCACTCAGGCCAGGTGCCCTCCCCCCACCGTGCTTACCACCTTGTGTGGTCGTTAGGTTTTATTTGGAGGGACGGAGGCATTAGTCTGTGACTATCTGGTCCTGAGTCTGACACATAGTGAGCACTCTACACAGGCCTGTGGATGGTCAGGCTGACCTTGGAGAACTTCTTCCTTCCTGGATGGAGCCAGCGTGAGACTCAGGGCCTGGAGCCAGCCTTGTGACCTGCCTCAGTCCCTGAAGAAACTTCCTACGGGACCTCAGAATCAGGAAACCCAAGTTCTAATTTCAGTTCTGTTCCTGACTTGTTGGGTAAACTTAGGGCCTCAGTTTCTTATCTGTGAATTGGAAAGACAAAAATACCTGCGACCACACACTTTGCAGGAAGAAACTGGAATTGTAGATGAAAAGACTTTTCCTAAAATGGCAATCAGAGATGCTCTGATAATTTCCCACCAAAGCCCCAATCTCACCCAAGAACCATGGGTTGGTTTTCTTTGGCTCTGAAAAGTGGGCAGTCAGCCACTGAGCTTCCCTCTGAGGGGAAAGGGCCACTTAGCATTTGGTCGGCCTAGTGCCCTTCTTCTTCTGGTCTGCTTCTTCAATTCCTTTTGGCGGAACTGCCCCCAGCCCCTTCCTACACGTGGTCTGCAGGAGCTGCCATCTTCTTCCTGACCTTGCCTCCCTGGCCACATAGTGATCTATCCAGAGCTGAGCGTCTGATGGAATCTGGGCCAATCAGAGAACTTCCCTGGAACTTTTCAACTGTAACCAAGAGGCCCTTTGCTCTCTAGTAATGAAGTTAAGATGCAAGCTTGGAATTTGTGAATGGCCACAGCTCCAAGCTCATGGGGTTAAGCCAGAGGGTGAAATCATTCTGTGAAGAGAAAGCAGGAAGTGCTGGTGGCATTCCAGGTTCCGGAGTCCCAGGTCCTGCTCTGGTCCCTGTCTTACCATTGTTAGCTCTCCTTTGGCCCGTGGGCTATTTCAGTATCCCCAGTGTACTCTTTTTTCCACAGAAGCTAGTTTGAGTTGGGTTTTTGTCACTAGAAGCCTAGCGTAGGTGAGGATAAAATTTTCTCATTCGGCTGAAGGTGGCTTGGAGGAAGTTTCCCAAGGTAGCAACAGAACTCAGTTGGGGCATCCGTGAAAGAGAGGGCGTCCTGTGCTGGGTGGCCCACCCCCTGCTCCCCCTCCTGTATGAAGAATCTAAAGAATATTTCATCTGCTGCTTAAAAGAATATGTCATTTATGTTTCTTCCATTTATTTTCCTCAATCTTGGAACTGTTCCCTTCTACTTAACCCAGGATTCAAGCCCAGGTGGTCTGGCGCCAGAGCGAGCTCTCTCCTCCCCCGGCCCCTTGGCCCACTGCAGAGCAACCGTGGGCATGTCAGCCCCTGCAACACTCAGGGCCGCATCCTGAAACACGTTCCATGCAATGAAAAGGAAACTGCTCTTTCTCTGATGCCAGCCAAGCTGCCCGGGAACTCAGTAGGAGTCTGCAGCCCCGCCTCAGAGGCCCGTGCCTGAAGCACTGGCACTCACGTGTCTCTAGGAGGTCTGTCTGTTACTCGTGCAACAGGGTCTGCTCTGAGCCTAGTGGGAAGGAGGAAGAAGGTGTGGAGACCGACAAGAACACGGAGGAAGAGAAATCTTGCATCAGGAGAGGGACCACATGAGGAGGGGAAGTTTAGGCTCTGTCCTTACCGTCTGTGTGACCAAGGGACTAAGCTCAGTGTGCCTCATCCAGAAACAGAACCGGTGGGTCTATACTTATGGAGTTGTTCTGAGAATTCAAGTAGGCAACTCAAGCCGAGTACCCAGACCAGGGGAGCTAATTAAAGTAGGCGAGTTTTTCTTTCTTCTCAACACCTGCTCCTTTTGTGTGTTTGGTTTTCTTGTGGCCGAGACACTAGGACATTTTCGGCCTTTCCCAACCCCTCAAACTCTACCCTGGCCAAAGAACATGAGGAAAAAGAATGGCATGTTTCTTTGCCTCCTGCCCCCCCCCCCCCACACACACACAGTATATTTCTTGTCAGTGATTCCCGAGTGGAGGGTCCAGGTCAGGAAGGTGTTTGTTGATTTTTGTGGCCAAATGGCTGACTTCAAGTTACCAATCTGAAGTCACTCAGCACAGAGTTGGGAAGAGACATGGTCAGCCTGCTCTTGTACAAGTGTCTCCATTGTTTACAGTTGCGCTTTTAAAGAGTCAAAGGGAAACATTTACAATTTTAAGAAAATCGTTAAGCCCATGTCCCAAAGATTTAGTAATTGTGTGTTTATTTTCTTCCAAACAACCCAAAGTCTAAGAAGAGGCCCAGTAGGCAAGCCTTGAGTGTATCAGACAGTAACTGCCAGATGTTCCCAGGGTTCCCAGGGTCCTAGGAAGGAGACAACCCACAATCAAAAGCTGAGTGGGCCCTGGTCGGTTAGCTCAGTCAGTTAAGAGCATCATCCTGAAATGACAAGGTTGGGGGTTTGATTCCTAGACAGGGCATATGCGGGAAGCAATCAAAGAATGCATGACTGAGTGGAACAGCAAATGAATGCTTCCTTTCCCCTCCCCTCTCTCTCCTTCCTCTCTCTGCCTCTTAAAATCAATAAAAATTAAGCCCTGGGCAGATGCTCATTTGGTTGGGTGTCACTCTGGAGCACAAAGGTTGCAGGTTCGATTCCCCAGTCAGAGCACATACAGGAGCAACTCAATGTTCCTGTCTCTTTCTTTACCTGACTCTCTCAAAAACAAAAAAACAGGCCTGACTGATGGTGGCACAGTGGATAGAACGTCAAGGTCCCAGGTTCAAAACCCCAAGGTTGCCAGTTGGAGCACAGGCTTCCTGGCTTGAGTGTGAGATCATCAACATGGTCCCAAGGTCACTGGCTTGAAGCCCAAGGTCGCTGGCTTGAGCAAGGGGTCACTGGCTCGGCTTAAGCCCACACCCTCCTTGTCAAGGCACGTATGAGAAGCAATCAATGAACAACTAAAGTGATGCAACTATGAGTTGATGCTTCTCATCTCTCTCCCTTCATGTCTCTCTCTCTCAAAAACAAAAACAAAAAAGCTGAGCCATGTTCACAAAGCCCTGTGTTGGCAAGTGCACACCCACACCCACACCGATTACACACGACCAATATTTTGGATACAAGAAAATCTCCTTGCTAAGCAGGAGTGGGGACTGAGATTGGGGTGAGGAAGGGCACCTTGCTGTAATTCATTTGCCCAGAGGGGCACCAGTTTCAATTTGCACCAAGGCCCTTCCTGTGTGACACCTGCTGTGAGTAGGTGGCCTGGGCTCTATGTGAGCCTGGAGGGTGCAGGAAATGGAGGTGGAGGATGAGGACGTTCCAGACAGCCTTTCACAGCTCCATCCCTCCCACTGCCCCCAGGAGCCACCTCTCCCTCTAAAAAAGCACCCCTTTTAGCACTGAAACGTAATAGAAAAAATAACTATGAAACCCCAGGTCTGCCATTGTGCCTGAGGCCATGAGGTCTAGAGTCTATGTAAACTATTATGCCTGTATCTGTCCAATCCCCCAGGGCTCAACATGCCCTTCTTGAAGACTTCCTCCACCTTTAGAAGCAGTCAGTGGCCCCTCTTCTGAACTCCACTGCTCCCTGTGCAATGTCCAGTGGCCACCTGTTACACGATTTCATAAGTCTTTTCTCTTTTTCTTTTTTTACAGAGACAGAGAGAGAGTCAGAGAGAGGGATAGATGGGGATAGACAGACAGGAATGAAGAGAGATGAGAAGCATCAATCATCAGTTTTTCGTTGTGACACCTTAGTTGTTCATTGATTGCTTTCTCATATGTGTCTTGACCGTGGGGCTGCAGCAGAGTGAGTGACCCCTTGCTCGAGCCAGCGACCTTGGGTCCAAGCTGGTGAGCTTTGCTCAAACCAGATGAGCCTGCGCTCAAGTTGGCGACCTTAGGGTCTTGAACCTGTGTCCTCCGCATCCCAGTCCGACGCTCTATCCACTGCGCCACCGCCTGGTCAGGCTCCATCAATATTTTCTTTGTTGGTTACCTGCCCCACCAGGCTGCAAGCTCCCCAAGGACAGAGCCTGTGAGTGATTTCTCACTGTCCCCCAACCCCAAGCAAAAGGCCCTGCACATAACAAGGCCCCACGGAATGACTGTGATGAAAGAAGAGGTTATCAATAGTCATGCAGACCTCAGCAGCATGACTTCAGCCCACAGCCCAAAGGAAGAATGCCCTTCCTCCCAGCCCACCACAGATTATGGCCTTTCTTAAGAGGGCCACCCCAGTGGGCCAGAGGCAACAGACAAGTTAGAGTTCTAAATAGAAGAGTTGGTTTGCAGGACTTCTCTGCCTGCAAGGACGTTGGGGACAGACACCCTTGGTCAGAAGGAAAGTGAAACAAGAGGGACAAAGGGAGTCAGGGTTGGGGCACAAATGGAGATACAGACTTGCCAAGGGGGTCGATTTCAGGGACAGAGTCACACAGGTAGCATCCCGGGAAAGTGGGGCTCCCAGCAGGATCCAGAGATGAGTGTCCCCTTCAGCCAGCTTGGAGTGGAATTGGGGGTATGCCCTCAAGTGAGGAGCGGCCAGAAGTGGTCAGATGTCCTCCAAAACCCACCGTCGCCCTACCAGCAGGGCAGGGGCGCCAGTGTGTTAGGAAGGAGGAGGCGGTGGGTATTCAGAGTCATAACTCTGATTTAAAATATATGTTTGTTTCAACAGCCAACTTCTACTTATTTGAGTGTATGGCTTTGGAGATATTTTTATTTCTTTAAAAACAGAACCCTTAATATCCCCGCCTGAGTTATTTGCTTTTGGATTATCTTGCCAACATCTGGGGCTCACCCAAGGACAATGACGTCCGTCTGAATGACCAACAGATCCCTTCCGGCGGGAGAAGGAGGCCGCCCTAAAGCCACATACTTGGCAGTTTGAGACGTTCTCTGCTTCATCTCTGCTTCCACTCACCAAAGATTCAGAAATACTAAGGTCCAGACACGAAGAGTCCTGCCACCCAATTAAGAAATGTTTAGGGTGCAGAAGAGAGATTTACATGTCCCGTTTTGTTTCAGTTCAGACACCCATGGGAAAGAGCTGGGTCACTCAGACAAATCAGACTGCTCGGTCTCGCTACAAACTTCCCTCCAAATCGGGTGGTTGGGATATAAAAAAATATCAGATGGTGGTTTGGGAAAGAGCATCCATTCCCTCATTCCTGGATTCCTTTGCTCTTTGGTTATTCCTTCAATGATTATGAATCGAGCCCCAGCAAGGAGCCCCGAGGTAAACACAGTGAGGGCCCTGCACTCGGGGAGGAGTCCTTGGCCCTGAAGCGAAGTAGGAAAGAGGCAGAGAGAGAGAGAGGAGAGGAAGCAAAAAATGGTCGGTCAGACTCAGGGAGCAGAACAGAGAAAAACAGAAGAGAAACGTGGAAAGGGAGGAGAAAGGGCCCCAGGATGATACACAGCTCCAGTGGAGAGCACTGCACAGGATTCTTCCTTCATCCAGGGAGGCCGAGACCAAATGGGCCAGATCCGGTGATGACATGTCCCCGTGCACCACGCCCTCACTTGGCTGGTCCCGCGCCCTCATCTGTGGCTGGTTCCGGAGCCTCCCACCCAGCAGCCCGGCGCAGAGGTACAGCACAGGGCTCTGACACATTTCTGGACTCACATCTGCCTTTGAAAGGAAAGGAAAGTTCTGGTAAAGAAGAAGGCCCAAGCGTTAGGGCCATCTGAGGCCATCCGGGGCCAGCCAAGGGGCAGTCCGTAATTTGGAGCCTTTCATAATGAAATCCTCATTAATTGATTCCACTAAGTCAGAATCTGTCAGTTTTGACGCTGGCTACACTAAAGTTGATTTTACACTGTCCATAAAACAAGTAGAGGGAATTATATTGATTTCTGGGGGCCACTTCAGCCAAATAGTCTATAAGCTGCTGTGGGGTTGGTGCGTCTCCGTGGAAGGATGCTGCCAACGTCCATGCCGCCTTTCTCTGCATTAAAGCTCATTCTGCGGACTCCCTGCTCCAAAGCCTGTGCAGCAGTTTCTATAAGGAAGTAATGGCAAGAAAAACTCTCCCTCCTGCAATCCCAGGAGTGAGCATGTATAGCAGGGGTCCCCAAACTTTTTACACAGGAGGCCAGTTCACCGCCCCTCAGACCGTTGGAGGGCCGGACTATAAAAAAAACTATGAACAAATCCCTATACACACTGCACATATCTTATTTTAAAGTAAAAAAACAAAACGGG
Organism: Saccopteryx leptura; assembly: GCF_036850995.1. Taxonomy (NCBI): domain Eukaryota; kingdom Metazoa; phylum Chordata; class Mammalia; order Chiroptera; family Emballonuridae; genus Saccopteryx; species Saccopteryx leptura. Next base: position 347,486,270 of record NC_089504.1, on the reverse strand, counting down.
AACAAATACAATATTTAAAATAACAAACAAGTAAATTTAAATCAACAAACTGACCAGTATTTCAATGGGAACTATGCTCCTCTCACTGACCACCTTTGAAAGAGGTGCCCCTTCCAGAAGTGCGGTGGGGACCAGATAAATGGCCTCAGGGGGCCGTATGTGGCCCATGGGCCGGGCCGTAATTTGGGGACCCCTGATGTATAGAATGCCCTCCACCCTCAGGCAGGGGTGAGAGGAAAGGGGAGGCTGGAAAACATCCCTGGGCAAGGTTCAGTCATGGGGGGGGGGGGTTGACTAGTAGGGAACCAGACTTCACTCCTCCCAATGCCCCAGGCAGGGTGGAGCCAAGCTTAGGTACAAGGACAGTGATGCCACCCATTCTGTAGGACTAGGCGGGCTTGGACAATGGGACTGTCCATGGTGATAAGGGGTCTGCAGACCACAGCTCTCTCCCTGAACTTCTGTCTTGTTTCCAGCCCTGGTTGTTTGGGATTTACTGTTATTTGCAGCTCAACCTAATCCAAACTAATTCCCTCCTTCCTGGGTTGAATGTCAGAGCCAGAGGAACCTGACCACTTAACCACATAAAAGCCATCATTCCCCAAACCAGAAACCATGGCTCATTTTAAAACCCAAGGAAAGCCCGGGAGACTGTCCCAGAAAAATGCACGCATGTGAATATGTTCCACCCATACCTCAATATTCTTCCTGAAGTCTGGCCCTGGATCCCCGAGCTAAAAACCTTGACAGAGACAATGCAATTACCAAAGCACTCACCCCCAAACGCAAGCGATGTCAGGCCCCGCTCTCACTTGGTCAGCAGAGAACAGAGGACAGGGTCTCCGCCGTGCCCATCTGCTCCAGTGGCACTCGCTCTTGAGCTGTTACTCATTGTTAGAGCGCCTGCCTACCACAGGCACTGTGCCAAGAGCTGGGGCTACAGTGAATCCCTGGGGAGCTCACAGCTAATTGGGGAGAAGGCAGATGAGCAGGGCTGTGTGATGGGCTTTATATTAAAGATATCAATAGAGTTGGGGGCGAGGAGGAAAGCATGAATTCTGCTGCATGGAGTAGATGACATGGGAGCTTTGCCAATGGATGAGAGGGGACTAGTTTTTACATGGAACCGTGTCACAGGATGTTAGATTGCCCTTGGCATGTTTGGGGAGCACAGGGCATACACACCAGTGGTGCCCAGACAGAGTGGTGGGTGACAGTTTGGAGATGAGCCTATAAGGTCAGGTTGTGCACAGCTGCATAGGGGCTTGAATGCCACTCGAAGGGTTTTGACTCGACACTGCAGGCAACGAGGAGTCAGAGAATGACAGGATCAGATCTGTCTGGCAGTGACAAGAAAGAATGGGGGACAGAAGGAAGGGAGACTGGAGTCTGGGAGCCCCTGGGTGGTGACTGGGGGTCAGGTGCAGGTTTCACCTGGCTGGTGGACACAATCCCTCAGCAAACAGCACCTGGAGTCACCAAAGGCAGCAGTTCTCACGACAGAGCCTTGCGGCTCCTCCCAGTCTCTGGGAACAGGCGCAGCCGGCCTCCTGTTTTCTCAGGTGCACTGAGCTTCCTCCCCCACCCGGCCCTTCTCCCTGCCGCCCCTACATCTCCCGGCTTGCTCTAAAACAGCCTTTCATTCCAGAACCACAGAGGAACCTCAGATGCAGACAGTCCCAAGGGATCTGACTTCCTCTGATTCACCCCCATTCAACAGCTGGATACAACACATATTTCCTGAGACTCTGCCGTGCACGAGCCCTGTGAGAGGGACGCAGAAGAAACAGACCAGACCCTGCCCCGGAGGCTCAGTGATGCAGGGGGAGGTGGGAGTAGTGTGCATCACTGCCCTTCCTGCAGAACAGCCTGGGGTGCGTGCGCACGGGCTGTGGGTGCTCGGGAAGCCGACCAGAAAAGGACCCACCCCTCTGGGTGGAATGGAATTGGGTCAGGCTTAGAAAATCTCAACACTGGTCCCTGGGGTTAAAAAACCCCAGAAGATGCAGTTTCCAGTTCTCCCTTTCACAGTTGTGTGACCACAAGGAAGTCACTCCACCCTGAACCTCTGAGTCCTCATTTAGAAAGGGGCAAACGTACAGTAGTTCGGAGGATGATCCAATAAGATCCTGTAAGTCTCAGTGCCTGGGGTGGGGATTATAATCAGTATGGGGGCAGCCTCTAAAACAGCCCCCGAGGCCCCCGCCTCTTGGTATTCACACTCTGTAATCCTGTCCTGAGTGTAGGCTGCAATTAGTAACTTGCTTGCACCCAGTGGAATAGGGCAAACACTGATAGAATGGCACTTCTAAGATGAGGTTACAAAAGGACTGGTTTCCATCTTTCTCACCCTCCACTGCCGACTTCCCTGCCTACTCTGATGGAAGCCAGCTGCCAGGCTGGGAGCCGTCCTATGGGGAGGCCCACAAGGCAGACACTGAATTCTGCCAACAACGTTGTGAAAGCACTTAGAAATGTAACTCTTCCCCAACAATTGCTGAGATGACTGTAATCCTGACAAATACCTTGAGAGCAGCCTGTCCAGACCCTGAACAAGAGGCCCCCCTAAGTCATGTTTCGCTTCCTGAAACTCTGAGAGTATGTGTTCGTTGTTTTCAGCAACTAAGTTTTAGGGTGATTTGTCATGCAGCAGTAGCTAACGAATACAGTCAGGTTGATACTGAGACTGTTGAACCACCGGCTCAGTCCCGGCGCTAACCAGTGGCGCGGAGGCTGATGTCGGTGAGGGAGCAGGGTCCTGTGGGTCCTTGCTGAGCTGCTTGCCAGAGCACTGGGAGTTCAAGAAGGGAGTCTGGGGAGAAACAGGTGAAGCGGTGGCAATTTATCTTATGGAAATACTCACACAGAGGCATAAAAGTACCTACTTGCAAGAATACTCACTGCAGCATTATTTGTTGTAGCAGAAGACTGGAAACAACTGAAAAGTCTATATCCAGGGGGCTGGTTAAGTGAAGGACACCCATGCCATGGGCTACCATGCAACCATTAAAAAGCATGAGACGGCCCTGGCCGGTTGGCTCAGTGGTAGAGCGTCGGCCTGGCGTGCGGAAGTCCCGGGTTTGATTCCCAGCCAGGGCACACAGGAGAAGCGCCCATCTGCTTCTCCACCCCTCCCCCTCTCCTTCCTCTCTGTCTCTCTCTTCCCCTCCCGCAGCCAGCCGAGGCTCCATTGGAGCAAAGTTTGCCCGGGCGCTGGGGATGGCTCCTTGGCCTCTGCCCCAGGCGCTAGAGTGGCTCTGGTTGCGACAGAGTGACATCCAGGATGGCAGAGCATCGCCCCCTGGTGGGCGTGCCGGGTGGATCCCGGTCAGGCGCATGCAGGAGTCTGTCTAACTGCCTCCCCGTTTCCAGCTTCAGAAAAATAATAAAAAAATAAAATTAAAAAAAAAAAAAAGCATGAGACATGTGCTGATATGGAATGATGGGCAGGGTACACTTTGTTCAGGAGCACAGTGGCAGTATGTAACCATCGCCTGTTTTCGATATATGCACATACACCTATCTGAAGGCGTGTAGCTCTAGAAATAACCTAGTAGCTCCAGTTGCTTAAGAAAGAGAAATGGGTGGGACCCGGGAAGGGGTCAGGGATGGGAGAGAAACCTAATTTTTCTTCTTCCTGGCTCCCTTGTGATATTCCTTCTGTCACCTGGGATGGGAGGCTGTGTTCTGGGAGGACTCATAAGCCTTAATTCGGTGTCTGGAGAATTTCTAAATCAGCAGTGGCGCTGAGTGGAATGGCCCCGGCTCCCCTGCCCGTCAACAACTAGAGCAGTGCCTCCCACTGGAGACTTTATTGGAAAAACGGTTTCTCTGCTTTAACGAAGAAATGTTGGCTCTCGCTATGTCCCCTTTCTTCCCTCAGTTCCCACTCAGCTCCCCACTGTCCATCCACTCCTCACCACCACGGCCACCCTCCACCAGCCCGGGTCAGTCTGAGCTGAGTCCAACCCAGTGCAGGTCTCTGCTGGATCCGTGGGGACTCACCTGGTACGTCCGGGGATGTGTTGAGAGTCATGAAGGCATCTGATAGGCCGGCTTTGACAGGGTGCTGGGAGGAGCTGATTTCCAGGACGGACATAGGGATCTGCAGCAGGGGAGAGGAGGCACCATCTACCCCCAACACTCCTGGGCCAGTCTAGACTTCCCCTCTGAGCTCCACACCCATCTGCCTGCTTGGCACCGCCTCGTGGAGGATGTGAAGACATCTCACATTGAGGTGCCCATTCAAATTTCAAGTCTTTCCCACACCACCTGCAAGCACATTCTGCGCTCTATCTTGGTGATATGACAGGCTCTCGTGGCACCAGACATCCCTACTTAGAAGCACTTGTGACAGTCCTACATTTGTCTCTGCAATCATCGTCTATTGTTTCAACAAGACTTGAACTCTAGCCTGACCTGTGGTGGCACAGTGGATAAAGCGTCGACCTGGAACACTGAGGTTGTCAGTTTAAAACCCCGGGCTAGCCAGGTCAAGGCACATCGGAGAAGCAACTACTACTATGTGTTAATGTTTCCTGCTCCCCCTGCCCCTATCTTTCTCTTTCTCATCCCTCTAAAATCCATAAATAAATAAACAAATAAAATTTTTTAAAAGGCCTTAAACTCGACAAGGGCAAGGCCCACAACCCTCTTATTAACTGTTGTATCCCCAGTGCTAAGCCCTATGCCAGGCACATTTCAGGTTCTGAACAAATATTTGCTAAATTAAAAAATAAATAAATAAATAAGAGGCTTCACAAGACCCAGCCATCCCTGCAGGTGGGCTCACCCACCTCTTTGTAGCCGAAGACAATGCGGCCGTCACGGTGCAGAGCTGCCTGGAAGGTGAAGCTGCCCCTGTCCTCCCGACCTTGGAGGTAGACGTGGTCCCACTGAACAACAAAGACTGTCCCTGTGGGGAAGAGCAGAGACCTGGCTGGACGGAGAGGTGGTTCAGGGAGCAGAGCTGGGCAGAAACAGTGGCCAAAGCGGACTGGCCACAGGTCGGGTCCTTCGGGAACAATGGCGGCCATTTGCGAATTTGATTGAAGCAGGAGCTGGGCAACCCCAACCATCAGCCTGGCTCCCAAGCTGGAGAGGAGCCGGAGAGCCTGCCTCAGCCCCGGAGGGCGTGCTTTAGCCTCTCTTACCCCGAGCATGCCCCTTCCTTCTTTACCTATGCTGACACTGGACGTGAAAAGGAGGAGAAATAGGAGAAATGCCTGTCCCCCTGGGACGGGAGGGTGGGTATTCAAGGGGCAGTGTGGCGAGAGTAAGAAACAATAAAGGTCCCTAGTATTTATTTTACTTCTACTCATAGCCAAACACTTTCATCCCAGTCTCTCGTCAGATCCTGCGAGGAAGCAGTTGTCTTGCTGCCCTCTTACAGATGAGGAAACAGTACAGAAAGGAGGGGTGGCTGCCGTGTTGTGTGACCGCGGCAAGTCCCTTGCCCTCTCTGGGCCTTGCATTCCTCTAAAGGGGCTGGGCCAGTGGAGCCCTGGTGCTAGCTGACTTAAACTCTGAGATCGGGTCTCACCATTGTCAAAGTAAGCAACTGTGGAATTGTCGGAGTAGCCAGGGTTGAAGTTGGCCATCAGAGGGGCCACATACTGAGTAGCTGTGAGCATCCGATGGGTCACGTCACCAGTGAAGATGAAGCCTGGAGTGGGGAGAAGTGCAGCGGAGTCACCAGAGGAGACCAGAAGGGTTGTTTCCTTATGTTTCTCCCCCAAGGGCAGGAAGGAGCAGTGCAGACATAGCTAGAAGCAAGCCTTGAACCTCTGTCCTCCATGTCCAACTGGTTGGCTCAGGGTCAGGCATGTATGGAGCAAAAGGTTCCCAGACCAGAGAAGGTTCTCCCTGCCCCTCCAGGTGGGTACAAATTCCCACACCTCCCTTTCCCTGGGAGTGTACACAGGAATCAGAGATGGGCTCCTGGTGTCAACAGGAAGCCTGGTCCTGGGAACCAAGCTCTGAGCACAGTCTCCTTTTCTCTCTCAGTCACAGATCAGAAACACAGGGACCACAGGGGCTGCCCACACCGGCCTGAGCTGGCCCAGAGGGACACACACACATGAGCAAGTCAGCTGATGGGAGAGAGGTATTCAGACACAATCACTGACCTCCCTCCCGAGAGTGGGCTCCCAAGAGAACCAAACATGGGTCTCGCCCCCGTCCATTTATACAACCCTCTCTCCAGTGAACCTCCCCAGGTAGGTCCCCCAAGTTCTGGCTGAGAGCTCCAAATCTTCCCCAGCCCTACTAACATGGCCTTACCTCCGGTTGCTATGGTGATCTGCCGCAGAGGATGCCCGTAGAAAGGGAAATCAAAAGACAAGACCACCCTCTGCAGGGGATGAGAGAGAGTCAGCATGGGCTAAGCTGCAGGCCCGGGGGCTGGGCATCTACACTGCTCCATGCTTATCTGGACAGGGTGGGTGGCGGGCATGTCCAGGGCAGGCTGACGGGACCACAGGTGGGTACCCCAACTCTGGCCAAGCCCCCCAAGACCCCCTGGAAGACATCTCCCAGATCACAGACTTTAGGCCACTGACCAGGTGGGGTGGGTTGGCGCCCAGCCTCCCAACCAGGGCAGCACTGCTGGGACTGGGGCACTCACCGAGGCCTGCCGGTGGGTGTTGGACAGGATCCTGTGGACCTTCACATGGCTCCGGTTGGCCTCGGCCACATCCACCCACAGCTCCCGGCTGCGGGGCTCGCTTGGGCCATACAGACGGGATACGTAGTAGCTGTGGTTGTCCTCCTGCCACCACCCGAGACAGAGCCCACAGGAAGCATGAGGTGTCAGGCACGCCAGGAATCACCCTCTGCACCTCCCCCTCCCAGACTTCTGGATACGAGAAATCATGGCCCTCTCAGGGACCTGGGTTAGGCTGTTTAGGCCCTGGAGTCCCTGGGCCAGCCCTTGGCCCTGAACGGCTCAGTACCTGGCCCCTAGCCAGGCCCGTGCAGCTCTGGCCCCAGGCCAGTCCCCACCTGCTGCACCCATGCTCAGCCCTGCCATTCCCAGAGAGGCCAGGAGGCTTTCCCTGCTGTCCCTGGGTCCCCGTGAAGCACATCAAGGCAGAGCTCAGCTTGAGGCATCCAAGAGAAATAGACAAGGCAGCCCCCAAAGGAGCCCTGTCTTCAGGGAGATCCCAGACTGAGGGGGAGAGAGCCCCTGCTCTGGGGGACACCCTGTTTCAGGGAGAAGAACAAACTGGATCTTAGAAGCGGCCAGTCTAAAGATGGAGGCAAACCCTTGATCTTGGGGAGTTGCTGGTCTGCTGCAGGAGGTCGGACTTCTGCAAACAGCAAACAGACCCAGACACTCCAGCAGAGAGACGATCCAGGGCCCACACTACAGTCACTGGAGGGTTGAGAATGGGGAGAGAGAAGCAGCAAGATTTCTTCAAGCTGTAGTTCTAACCTGTACTGTGTGCTCAATGGGGACAAAATAAAGAACAAGCCAGAACACAGCGGCAGCAGGCTGGGTGTCGATTTCGTAATGCCTCTCCTGCACAGGAGCTTTTAGCACCAGGGTTGGAAAGAGGCCAGGAAATGGTCGGCAGAAAGGGTGGAAGAGCCAGGAGAAGAGGCGATGTCACAGCATTCAGCCCATGGGGGGTGCAGGAGCAGCCATAGGAGAAACGGAGGCAGAGCGGGCAGGTTTCCTTGGCAGCTGCCACAGAGATGGGGCTGCTGACCCGTGGGAAGCCCTGGACATCGCGGGTCATCCATCAGACTCTCTAGTGGCAGTGGCTGCAGACACAGCGGAGCAGACCCTGTTCTCTCTGCCAGCCCGCCAGCTGCCCAGCCAGCCCCCGCTCTGGGCCCGGCTTGAGCAGGGACAGGATGCCTGCTCGCCCCACCGCCAGGAGGAGGACTCTGCTCTTCTGACAAGTGACACACTCTAGGAATCTGGGGTCGGGGCAGAGCTGGGGAAGACGAACAGAAGAAATATGCAGACAGGGGGTAGATTTCGCGCCATTGCCTGGTTTCACATCCATAAAATAAATCTAAAACATGTGTGAGGCCACATAATTCGGCTCACAAGCCATCTGGGGCTCCCATCGTCCTCGTGACAAAACGCAAACCTCAGCCTGGCATGCAGGGTCCCCTCATGAGCCAGCTCCTACCTCCCTCCAGCTTCACTTCTCTCTCCTCTCTCCTTCCCCTGTGCGTCCTTGTGGCCCCACCCCCACACCAAACTCCTCTCACAGTCTCAGGCCACCAGTGGTCACTCGTGTCTTTGCACATGCTGATCCTCCTGCCTGGAATGACTTTCCTTGCTTTGTCCCTCTGGTTGATTCCTTTTCTTTTAATGCTCAGCTTAAACCTTACCTTCTTATTGACCTTCTATCCCCCCTTGCCTAGTGAGGATCTCCAGCCCTTGCAAATGGTCCCCACTATCCATGGGAGCTCTCCAGATATGTGTGTACCATTTGTGAGGGTCACTTGAGCTCACCCTCAATCAGTTTCTGCTTTTACTCATGAAACCACTAAGGGGGGCTAGATGCTACCACCTATGGAGTGAGGGCAAGGGACCACACCAAGGATGTTGCCTCCCATTGCTACCACAGCTATCCACTCTGGGGTCCCAGAAGGTGCCGAAGCAGCCGGGCTTGTGCCCAGAGCTCCAGCCTTCCTCAGGAAAGCAGCCCCTCCCACTGCTGCCTCTTACCCAACTCCCCAGGGGGTCAGATGCCATATCATTTCCTCCCGGGTCTTCATCTCTACCATCTCTACCCATCTCTGAGGGGGATCCTTATCTTGATCAAACAAACAAAACCCCAAACACACTCCTTCGGAAAAATCACCTGCCAGAAACAAAGCACCATGCACACCAACTCAGGCAAACAGATATGTAAAAAGGCATCCCCAGACTGCCTCCTGGGACTCACAGGGTGAGGGGTTTTTATTCCACTGCAAAGCAAAAAACAGAACGAGCTGAACAACACTGCACATCTGACGGGCTGCAGGAGCCCGACTCTGACCCCAGCCCAGCTGCTACCACCTGCCAGAGCCACTGCTACAGCCCAAGTCTCCCTCCCACCCCACCCCCACCGCCCACCCCCGTTCACATATAAAAGTGCTTTATTAAAGGGCGCTGGTTAACCTAAAATTTTGCCTGATGAACGGAAAACAACTAAGATGTTATTCAGGCTGGCATTTAAATCTCAGCTGCCACCCCCCCACCACCACCACTACCACCTGCCCAAACCCTGGTCCCCTGACGAGCAGGGACAGGAGAGCCACCTCTGCACCCATAGCTCCAGGTCCTTGTGTCCTCGGAGCTGGGGAAGAGTTTGCCAAGGTGAGTGAGGCGGAAGTCTAGACCCTTCCTTTTGCCCTTTTGGAAGAGAAGGAGGGATCGGTGCCTGGCATTGGGTCAAAATTGTGGAAATAAGCCTGCTTTCCTAATTCCTGGGCTGCCTTTTGATGATCTACGGATGAGGGGGAAATGAGCGGCCCAACAGAGCGAACCAGCATCTCGGTAGCACTCCTTTGAGTAGGTACCACTGTGGGATGAATTGTATCAAGCAGAATTGTATGTGCCAGCCCTAATCCCCCATACCCATGAATATGACCTTACTTGGAAATAGAGTCTTGGCAGGTACTAATTCCAATAATGGATGTCCTTATAAAAGAAAAGAGAAGGAGCCCTGGCCAGGTCGCTGAGTTGGTTGGAGCATCGTCCTGATACACCAAGGTTGCAGGTTCGACCCCCAGTCAGGGCACATACAAGAATCAACCAATGAATACATAAATAAGTGGAACAACAAATTGATGTTTCTCTCTCTCCCCCTTTCTCTAAAATAAATAAATTTTTTAAAGATTGTTTTTTAAATTCACTGATTTTTAGAGAGAAGAAAGAGAGAAGGGAGGGGAGGAGTGGGAAGCATGAACTTGTAGTAGTAGTTGTTGTTCATATGTGCCTTGATCCAGCAAGCCCAGGGCTTCAAACTGGCAACCTCAGCATTCCAGATCGACACTCTAACCACTGTGCCATCACAGGTCAGGCAAAATAAATTAGTTTAAAAAATTTTTTTAAAGAAGAAGAGAAAGATTTGGATACAGAGTCACAGAGGCAACACAGGGAAGAAGGCCATGTGATAGCAGGCACAGAGATTGGAGTGATGCAGTTTATAAGCCAAGGAACTTCAAAAACAGCCAGGAGCCTGACCTGTGGTGGCGCAGTGGATAAGGCATCGACCTGGAAACACTGAGGTCGCTGGTTCGAAACCCTGAGCTCACCTGGTCAAGGCACATATGGGAGTTGATGCTTCCTGCTCCTCCCCTCCTTCTCTCTCTCTCCTCTCTAAAATGAATGAATAAAATAAAATAATAAAAGAGCATTCATTTAAAAAAAAAAAAAAGAATGGCCAGGAGCCACCAGAAGCTAGAAACGGTAAGGAAGAGGGATCCTGGTCTTGCCGACGACTTGATTCAGACTTCTGGCCTCCAAAGTTGTGAGAGAATATAGTTCTATTGTTTTAAGCCACCCAGTTTGCGGTAATTTGTCACGGAAGTCCTGGGAGACTAATACCCTTGCCACAGGTATGTTGCTGTGGCTCAAGTGGGGTAACCCTGAGCTGTCTCCCCTTTTCGTGTCACTGCCCTGTGTAGAATACCCTGTGGTTTCTCAGCTGCTCTCAGAATGAAGGTCACACCCCTTAGCATGACTTACACGGTTCTGTGGGACAGACTCTGAATACTGCCTATCCAATACTCCCTCCCAACTTTTTTATTAACAGAACATTGATTTTATAGCAAGCAACAATGTAGCCAGCTAAAAGACCTCATTCCCTGGATGTCTTAAAGGTTACACATAACACACATGTTACATGTGACCCAGGCTGGCTAATGAGATAAACAGAAGGTTCTAGTGGAGCTTGTTGAAAGAGGTCAGATTTGACTGCTTGCCCCTCTTGCCTCTGCCCTTCTTATTCATGCCTGGAATGAACATATGATGAGCGGAGCTCCAGCAGCCATCTTGTGAGTGTAAGGACAAGAGCCACAACCTAAGGATGGTAGAGTGAAGAGCTGAATGGAACGTGGGTGTCTGATGACATGTTGGAGGGATGCTTGTTAAGTCCTTGGATTCAGTCCTTTGTTTTACACAAACACAAGCAAATCCTTCCTGATGTATTGTAACCTGGCCCCCATACAACACCTCCCCTTGTCCCCCTGCTCTCTGCATTCCAGCCCTGTTGGGCTTTTCTCAGTTTCTGAAATCACCAAGTACTTGTCTGCCTCAGGACTCAGGTACTCTGTGCGCCTCAAAACCTCTTTCTTATTCTATTCAGAAGCTGACTCCTGCTTGTCCTTCAGGCTTCAGCTCCACAGAACACCTCCCTGAAACTCCTGTGACATCTTCATCACCTCCTGAAACCCCTGGGACACCCTCATCACCTCCCTGAGACCCCTGGGACACCCTCATCACTTCCCTGAGACCCCTGGGACACCCTCATCACCTCCTGAAACCCCTGGGACACTCTCATCACCTCCCTGAGACCCCTGGGACACCCTCATCATCTCCTGAAACCCCTGGGACACTCTCATCACCTCCCTGAGACCCTGGGACACTCTGATCACCTCCCTGAAACTCCTGGGACACTCTGATCACTTCCCTGAAACCCCTGGGACACTCTCATCACCTCCCTGAAACTCCTGGGACACTCTCATCATCTCCCTGAAACTCCTGGGACACTCTGATCACTTCCCTGAAACCCCTGGGACACCTTCATCACCTCCCTGAGACCCCTGGGACACCCTCATCATCTCCTGAAACCCCTGGGACACTCTCATCACCTCCCTGAGACCCCTGGGACACCCTCATCACCTCCTGAAACCCCTGGGACACTCTCATCACCTCCCTGAGACCCCTGGGACACTCTCATCACCTCCCTGAAACCCCTGGGACACCCTCATCACCTCCTGAAACCCCTGGGACACCCTCATCACCTCCTGAAACTCCTGGGACACTCTGATCACCTCCCTGAAACCCCTGGGACACTCTGATCACTTCCTTGAAACCCCTGAGACACTCTCATCACCTCCTGAAACTCCTGGGACACTCTGATCACCTCCCTGAAACCCCTGGGACACTCTGATCACTTCCCTGAAACCCCTGGGACACCCTCATCACCTCCCTGAGACCCCTGGGAAACCCTCATCACCTCCTGAAACCCCTGGGACACCCTCATCACCTCCCTGAGACCCCTGGGACACTCTGATCACCTCCCTGAAACCCCTGGGACACTCTCATCACCCTTGGGCTTCTCCCTCTCAATGAGTTGCCCATTTATGATGATTTATTTGGCTTTTAGACTTGTTATCTTCACACCTGCCTCTCCTGTAAGTTCCTCACAGCCTTTATCGATGGTGTTTAAACACAGATTATGTGCTCAATTGGAGGATGTGTTAATGAATGAATGACCATTCAGAGCCTCAAAGCATAGTTGGTCAAAGGCCTGTCATGCTTTACCTGATTGCTACCACCACACATTCTGGTGACGAGGGTGGCATGGTGTTACCAAACAAAGCAGGATAGCAACCAAAGGGACAGGTGCTGTCTGTACGAGTGAACTGAATACAGCTCCTCTCTAGTAACCTGAGCAGGCTTGTGTTTAAAACGGCTGTTTGCAGGCTGGGAGAAGGGTCCTGTTTCCATCACCTGCTTCCTGAGACTCGCCTGGCGACAGCGTTCGCTAAACCTCCACGCGTTGGAAATGAGGGCCCTGGACAGAAGCCACGCTCTGCAGTTGTGAAGCCCAAACATGCTGACATGCCTCTTGCTGCCTCACCGAAGAGTCAAAGGGCGGGATGTGTCCCATCAGCCTGTCGCTCCAAATCCTCTATTTCCCATGAAGGAAAATGATCTGCGGCCCCAGCAGTGCTTCCCGGGCGAGGAGCCGGGACGGGTGCTGTTGGGGGATCCCCGGAGAGAATCCTCTCCCTCTTGGTGTTCCCAAGGAGCCCTCCAATGGCGCCGCTTCAGGAACAAAAGGTCTTTGTCTATGCTGACTGGAGGGGAGTCAGAAGCTGAAGGAGCTGCGGCCTCTAACTACTAGGCAGAGATTCCCTCCAATGAGTCAGCAGACCCCCAGCATGGGGGTGGGGGGTGAGGGCCTCCACACATTCGGACCATGATCAGGCCGGGTGGGCAAGGTGGAGGCCTTGCTTCAGGGCTCAAGAGTGCCAAGTGTAGCTGGCCTAGAAGGGAACAGCCTCAGGGGACAGCACCACACCAAAGCGGCCACAAGTCCCAAACAGGCCCCAACAGGCCACCTCCTCTGGCGCGTGTGACTTTTTTTTTTTTTGTATTTTTCTGAAGCTGGAAATGGGGAGAGACAGTCAGACAGACTCCCGCAGGGGCGCAGCTCTGCCCACCAGGGGGCGATGCTCTGCCCCTCCGGGGGGTCGCTCTGCCCGAACCAGAGCCACTCTAGCGCCTGGGGCAGAGGACAAGGAGCCATCCCCAGCTCCCGGGCCATCTTTGCTCCAATGGAGCCTCACTGCGGGAGGGGAAGAGAGAGACAGAGAGGAAGGAGGGGGGGGTGGAGAAGCAAATGGGCGCTTCTCCTATGTGCCCTGGCCGGGAATCGAACCCGGGTCCCCCGCACGCCAGGCAACGCTCTACCGCTGAGCCAACCGGCCAGGGCCGCGCGTGTGACTTTGATTATCCCCAGGACAGTGAGTTCTGAAGCTCTACCTACTTAGAGCCCCAGCCTGGGGAGGCTCCATGGTGATGGGAGAGGCCAAGCTGCAGCCCAGAGCGGAGGGGACAACTTGGAGCTGGGGTCATTCCCAGGCAGAGCCAAAAACAAAGTCTGCAGGGGTCGGGGAGGGTGCTCGGAGGACCTGGAGGAAAGAGAAGGGCAACCGGCACTGGCAGAGCTGTGGCCGTTCCACGGGGCATTTCAGACGCATCACCACACACCAACCCTGGGAGGTGAGTACTAAAATAAGTGGGGAAACTGAGGCCTGCATATCTATCTGCAGCCGTGTCAGTCTCACTCAAAGCCAGTGCCTTTTCCTCTGTCTACTGTTTCTCAGGTCTTGAAATAACTGTCCCACCAGAAGGCGACCTAGGCCACCTATCACTCACTGGTTAAAATCCCTCACATCAGAAGAACCGGCGTGGGTCCTTTATGGAGCACAGAGCTCAGGGACTGTGTCACATTCATCTCCTCAGCCCTAGCACCTGCCTAGCACAGGGCTTGGCACCTGGGATACGGTGGGTGGCAGACATATGCTTGCTGAGTTCAATCACAAGGACCCCACAGCGGACGGTGCCGCAGGCTGTGCTGAGAATGCCATGCGACTCCGACGAAGACAGCATCCTCCCCCACCACTGACGACAGGGGATACAGAAACCACTTGTGAAGGACCAGGCTGCCTCCTCTGGGAATTCGAGTCCATGAAAAGCATTCCCGTCATTGGGACATCCTGCACAGAGGAAGGTGTCTCCTGGTTTCCCAAGCTCTTCTCTGAGGAAGTGAAGGTAACAAGAGAGATGCTTTCAGTGCAAAGGAGAGAAACCTGGCTCCACCCGGCTTGAACCTGGGAGAAACACATTAGATCACGTGGCTGGGAGTCCGGCAGGGAAGCAAGCATGGAACACGGGTGACTCCGATGTCAACAGAGCATGGTCATAGTGTGACTGCCAGTCCATAGAAAAGAGAAGGAAGACTTTATGTGCATCTGGCTTCAATAAATATATGCTGGATAAGTGAAAAAAGACAAGAACTGAGTGAGATAGGTGGGTCGTGAGAGAAAGAAAACAGCCCTGGTTTCCAAGGTCAGACTGTCCTTCATCTCTAGTCCTTGGATCCCTCAATAGGTCTCTGCTCCCTCATTATCAACCTTTCCCTCAGATAGCTCGAATGGCTTCTTGAAACCAAAAGCATCTGGAACGATCTTGCTCATGGGGTGATCAGAGGAAGGACTTCCAGGGCACCGCAGACAGTCCTTCACCAGCACAGTGCGAATCTGAGAGAAATTTTCCCTGGAAACACTGGCCACCATGTGTTGTTTTTTTTCTCCTATGAAGAATCATTGCTGGCTTCTTGACTGACCACCGGGAAAGGAATTATGAGATTTGGAATTCTCCAAACTGGGTGGTGCTTCTCATCTTCTACTGTAGGTCCCTGATCATGCTGCCACAGGCACCAGCAGTTTTGACAGTAGGATTCCACTCAGGGCGGAGACTACTAAATGCCTCCCAATGACAATTCTCTCTTTGCAGTAGCAGAACTTCCCAATTTTAGTTAAGCACACTGCCACCAGGTAGACTGTTTCCCAGCCCTCCTTACTGCTGGGCGTGGCTAAATGACTACATCCAGCCAGTGGAAGTTGAGCAGAATGATTGCCCTCAGCAGGAATGGGGAGCTCTCACCTTGCTCGGTAACCATTTCTGGGATGCAGATGTGATAGTGGGAGCTGAAGCAGCCATCTTGGACCACAACATGGAAGGTACTTGTCATAGAGGAAAGTTGGGTCCCCGACACCATGGAGATACTACATCAATCCTTGCTTACTATGCTCTCATTATTACATATGAGAAAATAAATTTCTCTCAGGTGTCAATGCCTCCTTAGTTGGGCATTTGTTACAATACCTGAATTTGTATCCTGTACAACAGTGGTCCCCAACCCCCGGACCGCGGACCGGTACCGGTCCGTGGGCCATTTGGTACCAGTCCACAGAGAAAGAATAAATAACTTACATTATTTCCGTTTTATTTATATTTAAGTCTGAACGATGTTTTATTTTTTTTATTTTTTTATTTTTTCTGCATTTTTCTGAAGCTGGAAACAGGGGAGACAGCCAGACAGACTCCCGCATGCGCCTGACCGGGATCCACCCGGCACGCCCACCAGGTGCGAAGCTCTGCCCACCAGGGGGCGATGCTCTGCCCTTCTGGGGCGTCACTCTGCCGAGACCAGAGCCACTCTAGCGCCTGGGGCAGAGGCCAAGGAGCCATCCCCAGCGCCCGGGCCATCTTTGCTCCAATGGAGCCTTGGCTGCGGGAGGGGAAGAGAGAGACAGAGAGGAAGGAGGGGGGGTGGAGAAGCAAATGGGCGCTTCTCCTATGTGCCCTGGCCGGGAATCGAACCCGGGTCCCCCGCACGCCAGGCCGACGCTCTACCGCTGAGTCAACCGGCCAGGGCCCGATGTTTTATTTTTAAAAAATGACCAGATTCCCTCTGTTACATCCGTCTAAGACTCAATCTTGACCCTTGTCTCAGTCACGTGATACATTTATCCATCCCACCCTAAAGGCCGGTCCGTGAAAATATTTTCTGACATTAAACCAGTCCGTGGCCCAAAAAAGGTTGGGGACCACTGCTGTACAAGGACCAGTCGACTTGAGGGATTTTTCACTGCAATCCGTGTAGCTACGTCTCTTAAAAAGGATTTAGAGACCTTGCTTGGCAGTTAACTTGCCTGAGGAACTCACCCAGCTCACTGACTCTTACGGCATGTGATCTGCTGTCTGTGGAGCAGTCCCGTTACCCCGGGGAGTGGACCTCCAGGCACTGCGGACTGGAGGCCAGGGACTATGATGGGGTATCCAGACATTACAGGGGTCAAGACCACAGCAAAAACCAGACTCCTTACTTGGCAAGTCCACCCAGGAAACTACGTTTCCTCGAAATGTATGCAAGAAGCCTTTTAGTCAATAACTCCCATTTGCTTGGGGAAGCGTCATGATGTGGATTTCAGACATTTTTGGCCGTGAAATCCTTTATTCCAATTAATTGCCCATGGAAGCTCAATACATAAATCACATGGAAGGGAGGCCATCCTAGGAGAAGAAAAGAGAAGGGCCTAGAGCCTGGACAGCTATTTCCTCCTCCACACCCTCAATCCACGGCAGCCTAGGAAACGCTTGTGGGGAAATATGTAGGGTTCTGTGCAGCGCACTTTGAAAACCACTCTCTAGGATCAAGTGCAGGGGCTGTGGCATCAGACAGACCCAAGTTCAAAAACTGGCTCCACTACGTAATAGTGCCAAGCATGACTCTCCACTCTATGAGTGTCTGCTCCATTAGTACCCTTCCTTGAAGAGTTTGTGAAAGAATTACACCTATCAAAACATATCAGTGGAGAGCTCTTAGCCCAGTGCCTGGTCCACAGTAGGTGTTTGATAAGTGGGAGCCATGATGTTGACTTTGTTGGACCTTTCTAGGAAAAGGTCCTGCTTGTGGAGGCGGCCTCCTCGAAGCCATGCCCAGCTCCGTCCTAAACGTCTGCTGTTACAGTGTCTCTTCTGCCTCAATTATTCATGCCCGGAGCCTGCCAGCGCTTCATTCCTGACAGCAGGGCAGCATTTACCTTGGCTGAGCTCAAGACGGTTCTGGACAGGAATTCCAGCTAAGCTGTCACCATCGGCCCATCACCTGCCAGCCAACTGGCAGGTGGATTTGCCAGGGCAGGCAACCAAGGGTATCGTGCCGGGCCTGCTGGAGAGGCCCAGCCAGACAGGCATGTCAGCTGGTGCTCCAGGCAGCTGGGTTCAACCCAGGAGGCGAGAATGGGATGATTGCGGTAGGGGCACCCCAGTCCCTGCCTCTACCATTCTATGAAGCCTTACAAGACCAACAGGAATATCTTCTAAATCCCTGCTACTCGTTGTATGCCCCATGGACCAGCGGCATCTGTGCCACCAGGGAGCTCGTTAGAAATGCAGAATCTGGCCCTGGCCGGTTGGCTCAGTGGTAGAGCATTGGCCCAGCGTGTGGATGTCCCAGGTTCAATTCTAGATCAGGGCACATAGGAGAAGCGACCATCAGCTTTTCCAACTCTCTCCCTCCCCCTTCTCTCTCTCTCTCTCTCTCTTCCCCCACTACAGCCATGGCTCAATTGGTTTGAGTGCATTGGCCCTGGGCACTGAGAATGGCTCCTTGGAGCCTCCTCCTCAGGCACTAAAAATAGCTCGGTTGTGAGCATGACCCCAGATGGGCAGAGCGTCGGCCCAGATGGAAGTTGCCGAGTGGATACTGGTTGGGGTGCATGTGGGAGTCTCTCTATCTCCCCTCCTCTCACTTGGAAAAGAAGAAGAAGAAAGAAATACCTGCCTCCTGAGGTAGCTGGGTAGATGAAATACAAGGCCACAGAATCAGGCTGGTATTCAGGAAGGGCTCCTTTAACACTACCTGTTATTATTTTCCCTTTGCTCATGTATCCACATGATACCCTCCATCTGTTGTCTGGAAGTACTCGAGCACCAGACTGAAACAAACCCACAAACTCACAGAGAACACTTGTCATCACAGGAGTGCAGCAAGTGGGTCTCACCCAGGAAGGGAAGGAGCCAGGCCAGACAAAGGGGCACTTGCACCAGCGCTGAGGGCCTGGGGTAAAGAGGCGTCAGGTGGGGGAGGCTGACCCAAGAAGGCCCTGGGGGCGAGGGTTGGACCAGGCTTGGAAAGAGGGTGTGGACTGGCTTTCTAGAGAAAGCATTTCTTCATGCTCCCAACACTTCATAGAAATGGAAGGATCATCTTCTCCTGGCACTGAGTCAACGTGGGCTTTTAGAGTGGTAGCAGCCAACCAGAGATTCTGATAGCACAAATTTATATTATATAACCACTGATAATTAAGACAAGAAGGAAAAACAAAAACAAAAGCAGACCTCCTCCATCTGGTCCTATTTGGCTTAATTTTTTTTTTTCTTGTGGGAGAGACAGAGTCAGAAAGAAGGACAGATAGGGTCAGACAGATAGGAAGGTAGAGAGATGAGAAACATCAATTCTTTGTTGCGGCTCCTTAGTTGTTCATTGATTGATTTCTTATATGTGCCTTGACGGGGGAAGGTGGGGGGCTACAGCAGACCGAGTGACCCTGAGGTCGCCAGCTTGAGCGCAAGCTCATCTGGTTTGAGCAAGGCTCACCAGCTTGAGCCCAAGGGCGACCTTGGGGTCTCGAACCTGGGTCCTCCACATCCCAGTCCGATGCTCTATCCACTGCGCCACTGCCTGGTCAGGCCTATTTGGCTTAATTCTTCAAGTCTTTTACATAAACATATAATCTCCAAGGTTATCCTGTTGATCACCCAGTTACGTGTACCTATTCAGTCACGTTTCATGACATCTAAAGCAGTTTTTGATGTTAAATGTGGTCTTTTAATTATCATTTATAATGGCTTTGTGGCTCTCAGAAGAAAGCACACCATTTTCTTCACTATTTCTTTATTATTGGGCATTTAGGTAGCTTTCGACTTACATGCTCTCACAAATACCGTGTGATGAATTTATTGATGCATTTCCATATCCTGGATTATTTCTCCTGCTTCAAAGCCTTTGGCAGAAAGTGATATGTCTCACACTTTAACGTGCAGACGGATCACCTGGGAATCAGATTCTGTCCCAACAGATCTGAGAGGCGTCCGCCTGTCTAACCAGCTCCCAGGTACTGTCGGTGCCGCTGGTCCCACCAAACTCAGAGGAGTAGTGACGATAGGAAGAGTAGCGCTGGAGGCTGCCAGGCTAGGAAGTCCTCTTTGGTCGCTGGGATTCTAGTTTTGTACCTCCAGTAAGATCTGGGTGATGAGGGGAGCACTGCCCTTTCTTCTTAGAGACCTTTCTGATTAACCTTCTCAACCAATTAGCTCATCTGGTTTTTGTAGGCATTGTTGCCTCACAGGCAACAGCTCTGGGAGGCATTCTCAGTTCCATCTTACAGATGAGGAAACTGAGGTGCAGAGGGATTACATGGCAAGAATAAACACTGCCTACCACACCTGGGGCCACAGTCGGTGGCCAAGGGTCCTGGGATTTACCAGGATGCTGAAACCAGGACCGTCCTGGGAAAACTGAGAGGGTTGGTCATTCCCGACCCTGTGCCACACCCTTTATGTAGATTCCTGTTGAACACCCTTACAGTTAGTTACACTTGGAAAATAACATCCCCATTTGACAGTGAACAAATGGGCTCAAGAGGGATTAAGAAATTTGCCCAAGGCAAAAAGACAAACAATGAGATTTTAAAATGGGCAAAGGAAACAATGGGCAGAAAAAACATGACACGGACATTTCTCCAAAGAAGATACACAAAAGGCCAATGAGCACATGAGAAGGTGTTCAACATCACAAGTCAGGAGGGAAATAGAAAGCAAAATCATAATGAGACATCACCTCACCCCCTCCCACTAGGATGCTGCTGTTTAACAACAACAACAAAAAATGCCAGGTGCTCACAAGGACGAGGGTGGGGGGTGGGATTGTCACCCTCATACACTCCTGTTGGGGATGTAAAATCGTGCAGCTACTATGGAAAACAGGTTGGCAGTTCCTCAGAAAGTTAAACAGAGAATTACCATATGATCCAACAATTCCACTCCTAGGGATATAGCTCCTAGTTCAAATAGTTGAAAACAGGTACTTGAATAAATACATGGACACATGTTCATAGCAGCTCTGTTCACAACAGCCAAAAGGTGGAAACAGCTCAAATGTCTATCAACAAATGAATAAACAAATTACAGTGTATCTGAACAAGGAACAGTATTCAACCATAAGATGGATGAGCCTGAAAAACATTACGCTAGGTGAAAGAAACCAGACACAAAAGGTTATATATCATATGATTTCATTTATATATGAGCCATCAAGACTAGGTAGATCCATAGAAACAGAAAACAGATTGGTTGTTGCCAAGGGCTTGAGGGGAGGGGAGGATGGGGAGCAACTGCTTAAGGTGGGACAGTCTTTCAGTATTTCCTTTTGGGGTGATGAAAATGTTTTGGAACTAGACAGGGGTTATGGGTACACAACATTGTGAGTGTGTTAAATACACTTCATTTTATGTTATTAAATTTTATGTTATGTGACCCACACTTCAACAAGAAAGAAGAAAAAGAGGCCCTGGTCATTGGCTCAGTGGATAGTGCATTGGCCTGGAGTATGGACATCCTGTGCTCAATTCCCAGTCAGGGCACACAGGGGAAGTGACCATCTGCTTCTTCCCCCTCCCTCTCCCCCTTCTCTCCCACTTCCTCTCCTGCTGCCAGTGGCTCAATTGGCTCATTTGGTTCGAGTGTGGCCTCGGGTGCTGAGGATAGCTCCCTGGGAGCGGGACAGCCTCAGGTGCTAAAAATAGCTCGGTACTTGAGCATCATCCCCAGATGAGGTTGCTTGGTGGACCCCAATCAGAGCAAGGAGAAGAAAAAGAAGAAGAGAAAAAGAAAAAAGAAACCAACTTGTCCAAGGGAGAGGGTCAACAAGAGGAACTACAGGGGAGATGGACCTCCCGGGGCTGCACATTCAGCTGGGGAGGGGAGACAATGGGGACTGCGCACCCAGCAAGTGCCCCGAATTTTGCTCTTAAATCTTCACCCTGTGAGATCACTATTTGCCATCCCATTTGGGAAATTTAAAGCTAGCAGGGGCTTGTAGAAGCTTGCCATGCCAGGTGCATTAACCGAGGGGCTAGGTGTCCGGCCCAAGGTCATGCAGCGGGTAGTTGCCAGTGCCAAGACTGCCAGACTCTCCACCGTGCTGGAGACTGGACGTCTGGACCCCACCGCAACCTCCCACCTCTCTGGACACCCTTTCTTCTCACAAAATCTCTCATCTTCTCATGCCTGACCTGTGGTGGCACAGTGGATAGAATGTCGACCTGGAATGCTGAGGTCACCAGTTCGAGGCCCTGGGCTTGCCTGGTCAAAGCATATATGGGAAACAACTACGTATTGAGTTGATGCTTCCTGCTCCTCAACCCCCTTTCCCTCCCCCTCTCCTCTCTCTAAAATCAATAAATAAAATCTTTTAAAAAAGAAATTCGACTCACAACTTTCACCTTCCACCCACCTTCCTTCCACCCTACTCCCAGACGTCCTGTGCTGGCCTCCTCCCCTCCTCCCTTCCCAAGTGCACGGACATGGTGAGGCTCTTCAGTGAGCACTGTTTACACTTCGCGTGTCTGTGCTACAGATCCGTCCATCTGTCCCTTCTCTCCTAGGTCCTTAAATATGGGGAGGAGGCCTTTTCTGGAGGTCTCCTTTTGGGAACTGCCTGCTTTGGGAGGTTGTAGTAACCAGGCAGGAATTGCACTCACTTGTCCCTGTCACTATTCAGCCATCTTGGATGACACGGTGCCTGCTCCATGCAGGGTCCTCAGCCTGCCACCCGGTGGGTGAGCTGGAAAGTTTTGCTTGGGCCAGAGAGGAGAGGAATTCCTGGAAGCTGGCCTCGGGGAAGACGGGGGTGGCAGGAAGAACTCTTTTCTCTTACGGAGTGAACCTCTTCTGTTACAGGGGAACCTCCACATCTGAGTGTTCTTAAACTTGGTTCCTCCCAAACTCTGGCTCCAGACCTGAACCACGGAACCAAGATTTGAAAATCTCCAGGAGGAAGAGAATCTTTGTTCAACATCTCCCTCTTCCAACCTCTCGGAGAAGAAATTGTGGCACATCCCAAGGTCTCTGACTTAGCTCTGTGGCTTCCCCCAACCCCCGCCCCACCCCCTCCAAAGAGATTCCCAGTGTTCTAGGGCCTTAGGGTTGATCTTGGTGGAAAATCGCTGGAAAACTTGAGTTAGGACAAGAGTTCTATTCCCACTGGGATGTCACTGTAGAGTGGGTGTGAGACTGAAACCCAAGGAACTGGCTCTGACCAGGGGCCCTGGAGCTGAGAGCCCGTCCTGGGAGCGCAGCATTGGATCCCACAAGGCCTCCAAACAAGCCAGTCTGAACTGGAAGAAGCATTGTGGTGATGTGGCCAGGCAGGGGCTCTGGGCAGAGGGACTGGACAGAGGGGATGGGAAGAGAAGATGGGCCGAGGGGGGTGAGCCTGAGAAGGCCTGGGACGGAGGCTGGCAGAGGAGCTGACTTGAGAGCCGAGCAGGAGGGACCTGGCCAGGGGGAAGCCACAGCCAGAGGATGTAGAGGGACAGTGAAGGAGGATGGGCTGGGGTCAAAGGGAATGGCCACTCTCCTGCCAGGACCTCAGCCCCTAGACATGGCCCAGAGCATGGACACAGACCAGGCTGCGATATGGAAAGACCATGGAAATATTGACCTGTTGAGACCCCAGAAAACATTCTGAGATAGATCAAATCCAGCTTGCTGAAACGTCTGCTTCCCCCACTCCCCTCTTGCCCAGCGCTTGGCCGCCGAGCTGTTATCTAGATTGGGTTTCCTTCAGCCAAAGAGAACCCAGCTCTCTGAGATGCTGACCAGAGATGCCAGAGAAGCAGGCATCTTCGGGCTTCTCTGCTGGGCTCCTGCAGGGGCTGGGGTGACCCACTGTCCAGGGCAGGAGGGGCACATAGCCGGGGGACTGGGGGGTTGGGGAGATGTTGAGATCTGGCTGTGCTGAAGGGGGGCGATCATCAGTGTCCCCCACTGAACACTGCTCAGTGCGAGGCCTAATGGGTTCAAGGCGAGGTAGGGAAGGGAACACAGGCCCCTCTAAGGATGCAGGCATGAGACCACCCGGATCACGGGTATGCACACACATGTGTATAAGCTCTGATGTTCTCTTATGTGTGTGGGAACCCGGAAGTCAGTAGAGTCGGGGTCACTGAATCCAACAACCCGCCCCGGGCACAACCTCTTGTCTTCAAAAACGCTCTTTTAAGGCCTCTGGGGATGAACAAATCCTTACTTCCTTTGTCCCTTCAAAGGAGGAGCTCCCACCATGTGCCAGGCACTGGCGACAGAGTGATAAAACAGTCTCAGGTCTCCTGGTGCTTCAGTTCCAGCGGGAGGACAGGCAATGTAAACAAATGAATAGAGAATTCAGTGCAGGATGGGATAACTGCTATGGAGAAAAATCATCTCTTTCCTCTGCCCCAGTCGCAGCCCTGCAGCTATTGGAAAATAGCCACGTCTCGAGCCTTCTCCATGCCAGGCAAACTACCCCCAATTCCTTCAACCATTCTGGATTCCTCTCAGACTCCTCAGCTGTGGTTAGGCTGAGAACTACCCCACAGGGTCCCCCAAGGCCCAGCCCTGGTCCCAAGGTTTCTGTGGGTTTCCATTAACACAGCTGGCTTTGCCACCTCCATCCTTGGCAGCCACTTCTCCTCCTGACTCATCCTCAGCCCACAGGCAGTGAGAAGCCCCAGTCTTTTCCTCCTGAACTGCTGCTAAGCCATATCTTTCCCACTTTACTTTATTTTATAATTTAAAAATTTTATTTTTATTGATTTTTAGATAGAGAGGAAGGGAAAGAGAGAGAAAAAGATCGACTCATTGTTCCACCTATCCATGTGTTCATTGGTTGACTCTTGTATGTACCCTGACTGGAGCCTGAATCCACAACCTTGGCATATTGGGGCGACGCTCTAACCAACTGAGCTACCTGGTCAAGGCTCCTACCTTATTTTAAACTGAAGTACCAGGATTTATATTTATCCTGGTAGTTTTATTTGGCAGGAGTCCAACTATCATTCAACCTGCCAAGGAGGGCTTCAAGTCCTTGACTTGACATCTGACCAGCTAAGACATCTTGACTTGACCCTCTTCCAGCTAAGGCAGAAGTCTGATCGGAAGTCTGAGCCTCCTAACTTCTGGGCAGAGCTGGGCATGTAGTCAGAGGGACCTTCTGCCAGGGTGGTCCTGCTCCTCCACGTGGACTCCTGATGTGTGGCTGCTGAGGGAGCCCCAGAGTAGTGCAAGCCTTGTGGTCAAGTACAGCCACGTGGTGCCCCCAGAGTAGTGCAAGCCTTGTGGTCAAGTACAGCCACGTGGTGCCCCCAGAGTAGTGCAAGCCTTGTGGTGGTCAAGTACAGCCACGTGGTGCCCCCAGAGTAGTGCAAGCCTTGTGGTCAAGTACAGCCACGTGGTGCCCCCAGAGTAGTGCAAGCCTTGCGGTCAAGTACAGCCACGTGGTGCCCCCAGAGTAGTGCAAGCCTTGCGGTCAAGTACAGCCACGTGGTGCCCCCAGAGTAGTGCAAGCCTTGTGGTCAAGTACAGCCACGTGGTGCCCCCAGAGTAGTGCAAGCCTTGTGGTCAAGTACAGCCACGTGGTGTCCCCAGAGTAGTGCAAGCCTTGTGGTCAAGTACAGCCACGTGGTGCCCCCAGAGTAGTGCAAGCCTTGTGGTCAAGTACAGCCACGTGGTGCCCCCAGAGTAGTGCAAGCCTTGTGGTCAAGTACAGCCACGTGGTGCCCCCAGAGTAGTGCAAGCCTTGTTGTGGTCAAGTACAGCCACGTGGTGCCCCCAGAGTAGTGCAAGCCTTGTGGTCAAGTACAGCCACGTGGTGCCTGAGAAAGCCTCATGTTCTGGTGATCAATCTAGTGACCAATTTTGAAATTGGTTTGAAATGTTACATGTCAGCAGTTCTCACACCTAGATGATCAGGAGTATCATATGGGGGAGACTTTTAAAGAAACAAATTCCCGGGCTCCATCTGCAGAGTTTCTGAACCAGTCAGTCCAGGGTGGAGCCCAAGAATTCATGTTGTTTTTTTAACCTCTGAGGTTACTGACTCCATGCTGGCTCTTAACGATCCTACTGCCCTTTCTGAACGCCCACAGACAATTGCTTCCAGAAGTCCACATCTCCGTGACTCTCTTTAGCAAGGTCCTTTCTGAACAGACAGGGACATGGCCCTCTGGCCACGGTCTCTGGCCCAAAGCAAGTATCAGTTCTGTAACTGATAGCCCAGCAAAGCTGGGGGATAGGAAAGGGTGAGCCTCCAGGTGTCCCCAGGGGACCTCTCCTGCCATGCCCTTCTACTCCATCGTCTCACCATGGGCCCTTGGTTCTGAAGGACGGAGAAGACAGGGCGGATGGGGCACAAGTGGGCTGCATGAGTGAGAGGTTGGGTCTACCTTAGTCTGGGATTAGGGCGAGGAGAGTGAGGCACTGACCTGGGTGCAAGATTTAAAAAAAAATTTTAAATTGATTTTTAGAGAGAGAAAGAGGAAGGGAGAGGAGAGAGAGAGAGAAAAAAACCACCCATTTGTTATTCTACTTATTTATGCATTTATTAGCTGCTTCTTGTGCATGCCCTGACTGGAAATCAAACCTGCAACCTTGGTGTAATGCAGTGGTTCTCAAACTTTTGAGGTTGGGGCGCATTTAAAATCCTACAAATAATTGTAGGCACATTATATACAAATTTCTGAGAAATATGTTATAACAATTAAGTCAGATGTTAAAGAAATAAATATAAACTCCAAGCGTGCTTTTATGGTAATTAAACAAAATAAATACGACAAAATTAAATTTATTCTGACATTAAAAAACATTTTTATGTTGCCCTGGCCGGTTGGCTCAGCGGTAGAGCGTCGGCCTAGCGTGCAGAGGACCCGGGTTCAATTCCCGGCCAGGGCACACAGGAGAAGCGCCCATTTGCTTCTCCACCCCTCCGCCACGCTTTCCTCTCTGTCTCTCTCTTCCCCTCCCGCAGCCAAGGCTCCATTGGAGCAAAGATGGCCCGGGCGCTGGGGATGGCTCTGTGGCCTCTGCCTCAGGCGCTAGAGTGGCTCTGGTTGCAATATGGCGACGCCCAGGATGGGCAGAGCATCGCCCCCTGGTGGGCGTGCCGGGTGGATCCCGGTCGGGCGCATGCAGGAGTCTGTCTGACTGTCTCTCCCCGTTTCCAGCTTCAGAAAAAAACAAAAAAAAAAACATTTTTATGTTATATTTTTTAAGTTATGTGTTTTAGAATTCGTAAAAAAGAGGGGTTAAAAAATAAAAAAATGACAAAAAAGTTATCTTTTTATATATATAGATACATTCTTAGTAAGATTTAGTAAATTCAGCAGGTCCCAGTGCGAATGTGTTAAGTTTTTTCATTCTTGTGTTTATGAGAAACATGGGCCTGATGTGTCCTGGCGATTTCTTCAATGTTTGGGCATATACATATTAGAAAGGCAAACTCTCATTTCCTCATCAATACATTGAAGAATTCCTCTCTTTTTACTCTTAATTGTGTTGAGTGCAGAAAACCCCCACCATACATATCATCTTAACTTTACACCAAACAAAGGATAGAAGAAACTTGCCTCCAGTCTTTCCAGGGAACATGGGGGGTAGTGTAAACAATCCAGCACCACAGCTTAACAGCCTTTTGCAACCTAATCAGGCAAGTGAGGTGGGGGGTTGGGCAGACTGTCAGCTTACAGCCAACTCCCCACACCTCTGTCCCCCAAAAATCTAAACTCCAAAAACCCTATTGATTTTTTGGTCCCCAACAGGCACATATTTCTCTGGAATACCATAGGGAGCACCTGGAAATCTTCTAGGGTGCACCAGTGCACCCTGGCGCACACTTTGAGAACCACTGGTATAAAGGGACAACACCCTAACCAACTGAGCTGTTTGGTCAGGGCCAGGTACAACATTTAAAGACCAACAAACTCAGTCATCAAGACAAAGAATATTGTTTAAAAATCAGAATTAATGCAAACAAACCTACGATGAAGAAAATATCAAAACTTCAAATAAAGACAGGATCGCTAACGGTGCCAAGCCATGCCAGAGCCTGAGATCAATGGAATAACCAGTCATAGAAACAATGCAGAGGAGAATGTGGAGCGTTTATTTCCCCGCATCCTCCCTACCGGCCAAAGGCTGGTGCTGGCCCCTCTCCCTGCCCTGTTGCTACAGCTCCTGCCCAGCAGCCCTCCTGCAGAGGCGGTCACAGCTCCCGCTTTGGGCAGCCAGCCTCCCAGCCAAGCGTATCGGGTCTCCATGCTGCTGCTCTTCCCGAAGTGCTCCACCATCCCTGTCTCCCTTCCCCTGCCCAACCTGTGTGAACTGTTTCTGCATTGAACAATTGCCCCACTAAAAAATAGAAAGAGAGAGAGGGGAAAAAAAGAAATGATGCAAAGAGCAAAGAAAGAAAGCAAGAATGTAGAGGGCAGGAAAAACAATATTTAAACATTTTAATTTTGCGTGTTTAGAAAGAGAAGATAGTACATCTATGGCCCAAGAACAGAAGCCTTTTGTTATAAAAAGAAATATTCAGAACATAATAGAGTTCTTGGAAATTAAAAATATGATAGTAGGGGGAAATCAGCAACATTAAGGAAATAAGGTTGAGGCCTGACCAGACGGTGGCATAGTGGATGGAGCATTGGACTGGGATGCAGAGGACCCAGGTTCGAGACCCTGAGGTCACCAGCTTGAGCGTGGGCTCATCCATCTGGTTTGAGCAAAGCTCACCAGCTTGGACCCAAGGTCGCTGGCTCGAGCAAGGGGTTACTCGGTCTGCTGTAGCCTCACGGTCAAGGCACATATGAGAAAGCAATCAATGAACAACTAAAGTGTCACAACGAAGAACTAATGATTAATGCTTCTCATCTCTCTCCGTTCCTGTCTGTCTGTCCCTATCTATCCCTCTCTCTGACTCTCTCTCTGTCTCTAAAAATAAAGAAAAGAAAATAAGGTTGAGAAACAACCACTGAATGGCCTTCCACAAACTCTTTCTATTTATTTATTTTATTTCAGAGAGTGGAGAGAGAGAGAGAGAGAGAGAGAGAGGGAGGGAGGGAGAGAGAAGGGGGGAGGAGCAGGAAGCATCAACTCCCATATGTGCCTTGACCAGGCAAGCCCAGGGTTTCAAACTGGTGACCTCAGCGTTCCAGGTCGACACTTTATCCACTGCGCCACCACAGGTCAGGTCCCTCATAACAGAATGAAAATAAGGATAACAGAAAATAAACAGTTTCTAAAAGTTGGGGGAAAATAAGAAAGAAAAGAAGGCTGAGAAAATCTCCCAGAAAGTAGAACAATAAAAACATGCAAATTAACAAATAAACAACAAAAAATGCAAAAGGGGCCCTGGCAGGTTGACTTAGTGGTAGAGCATCAGCCTGGTGTGTGGATGTCCTGGGCCCAGTCAGAGCACACTGGAGAAGCGACTATTTGCTTCTTCACCCCTCCCCCTCTCCTTTCTCTCTGTCTCTCTCTCTATACGTATCTCTCTCTCTCTCTTCTCCTCCCCTCCTGCAGCCATGGCTTGATTGGAACAAGTTAGGGCCGGGCACTGAGGATGGCTCCATGTCCTCCACCTCAGGTGCTAAAAAATGGCTCTGGTTGCAACAGAACAAGGACCCCAGATGGGCAGAGCATTGCCCCCTAGTGGGCTTGCTGGGTGGATCCTGGTCAGGCTGCATGCAGGAGTCTGTCTCTGCCTCTCCTCCCACTAAAAATAAATAAATAAGTAAATAAAATGCAAAAGGGTCAGAGGGACAACAGAAGAGAGAAGAAAGTTTGAAGATCGTTCTCCATGAAGGACATCAAATCAAGGGGAATTGTTGAAAGAAGAGAATATGCTAGGCAAAGATTGTCAAAGAAATAAAAGAGGAAGACTTTCCAGAACTGGTGACTATGTCCATAGGTTGAAACAGCCTATCGAGGCCCTGGCCGGTTGGCTCAGCCATGAAGCAATGTCCCAGCATGCGGAAGTTCTAGGTTTGATTCCCAGTCAGAGCACATAGGAGAAGAGACCATCTGCTTCTCCACCCCTCCCTTTTCTCTCTCTCTCCTTCTCTCACACGCTCTCTCTCTCTCATTCTCTCTCTCTTCCCCTTTTGTAGCCATGGCTCTAAAGCAGGGGTCAGGAACCTTTTTGGCTGAGAGATCCATGAATGCCACATATTTTAAAATGTAATTACGTGAGAGCCATACAACGACCCGTGTACGTAGGCATTATCCAATAAAAATTTGGTGTTGTCCCGGAGGACAGCTGTGATTGGCTCCAGCCGCCTGCAACCATGAACATGAGCGATAGGAAATGAACGGATTGTAATACATGAGAATGTTTTATTTTTTATTTTTTGTATTTTTTTTTTCTGAAGTTGGAAACGGGGAGGCAGTCAGACAGACTCCCGCATGCGCCCGACCAGGATCCACCCGGCATGCCCACCAGGGGGCAATGCTCTGCCCATCTGGGGCATTGCTCTGTTGCAACCAGGGCCATTCTAGTGCCTGAGGCAGAGGCCATGGAGCCATCCTCAGCGCCTGGGCCAACTTTGCTCCAAAGGAGCCTTGGCTGCAGGAGGGGAAGAGAGAGACAGAGAGGAAGGAGAAGGGGAGGGGTGGAAAAGCAGATGGGCGCTTCTCCTGTTGCCCTAGCCGGGAATCGAACCCGGGACCCCTGCACACCAGGCCGATGCTCTACCACTGAGCCAACCGGCCAGGGCCTATATTTTTAACGTTATTATTTTTTTATTAAAGATTTATCTGTGAGCCAGATGCAACCATCAAAAGAGCCACGTCTGGCTCATGAACCATAGGTTCCTGACCCCTGCTCTAAAGGTTAGAGCAAGTTGGCCCCGGGTGCTGAGCATGGCTCCATGGCCTCCCCTCAGGTGCTATAATAGCTTGGTTGCCAAGCAATGGAGCAGCGGCTCCAGATGGGTAGAGCAACTCCCTGTAGGGGGGCTTGCTGGGTGGATCCCAGTCAGAGCACATGCAGGAGTCTGTCTGTCTGCCTCCCTGCCTCTCACTTAATTAAAAAAGAAAAAGAAACAGCCCATCAAACAGCCTCACTCTCAGAGGTTACAGGGAACACCCATGGTTTCTGAAGGTGGGAGTGGGGGAGAAACAGGTATATACAAAAATGGGGCATAATAATGATATCAAACCTCTCAACAGTGACATTGGAAGCTAGAAGACAATGGTGAGGTGCCTGCAAAATGTCTGAAGGAAAATTATTTTTAATCTAGAATTCTATATTCGGCCAAACCATCAATCAGATGTGGGATAGAATAAAGGCATTTTCAGACATGCAAGCTTTCAAAAGAATTTTTTGCTCCCATGTAAACTTTCTTAGGAAACTAAACAAACAAAGGGGAGAAGCAGGAAAGAGAAGACTTGGGGTCAGGAGAACAGGATGCTCAACACAGGAGAGAGACTAGGGGTTCCACAATGAAGAAGAGGTCCCAGGATGGCTGCGGGGCAGGCAGGGAGAACAGCCAATCCAGGTTGGAGCGGGACTATAAAAGAGAGGTTTCGGGCCCTGGCCGGTTGGCTCAGTGGTAGAGCGTCGGCCTGGTGTGCAGGGGTCCCGGGTTCGATTCCCAGCCAGGGCACACAGGAAAAGCACCCATCTGCTTCTCCACCCCTCCCCCCTCCTTCCTCTCTGTCTCTCTCTTCCCCTCCTGCAGCCAAGGCTCCTTTGGAGCAAAGATGGCGCAGGCTCTGGGGATGGCTCCGTGGCCTCTGCCTCAGGCGCTAAAATGGCTCTTGTTGCAACAGAGCAACGCCCCAGATGGGCAGAGCATCGCCCCCTGGTGGGCATGCCGGGTGGATCCTGGTCGGGTGCATGCGGGAGTCTGTCTGACTGCCTCCCCATTTCCAACTTCAGAAAAATACAAAAAGAGAGAGAGAGAGAGAGAGAGAGAGAGAGAGAGAGGTTTCAGGGCTGCAGGGGACAGAGGAGAACTGACTGGTTTGACTACCCCCAAAATTGTATTTGAGGCTGTTGTTAAACAGCAAACTTCAGCTGAGCACATTTTAAAGCTCTTATTGCCTTTATTGAGCTTTTCATGAATCAGGCAGCATCTCATTTAGCAGATAAAAGGAAGTTTATAGCAAAGAGTGGATTGTTTGTGTCCAGGTCACCATCTTTCAGGGGATGACAGGGCCTATCAAGCAGATGACCTTACTAGAACCCACCAGGTAATTCCAGGCTGACTGGTTTAAGATTCCACTCCTGGGAGAGGTTGAAACTGTAATTAAATTGGGTAGTAAGTGTTGGTTTTGTGCTGTGGGTTTAGCACAAGTGACTCCATTTTGGGCCTGTGGTCTCTTTTTTAACAAGGTCAATGGATGTATAAGAACACGTAGCTGTAGTAAGAAAACGAAGCAGGTGGAGGGGGACAAGGATCCAGGTAAAAAAAATCATATAAGAAAGTAAGCAATGCTATTCTCCTGCTTGGATTAGTGGCAAACAATATTTACATGATTATAATGACATAAAGCAGAGCATACGGAATTCACAAAAATATTGAGAGAGTAAAATGATGCTCTGGGGAGTATGTAAAAGGCAAATCTCCATCTACACCACAGGCAGTCAACAGATAATGTCTAAACAGATTAATCAAGAGGCAGCAGAATAAGCACATCACTTAGAAATATGGAGGTAGGGCCAGCAGGAATACCTGAGGCTGCGCCTCGGAGCAAGGGGCGGGGGGTATGTGCTTTGTTTTCCAATTCTAGCATTATTTGACCTTTTTGACTATCTGTAAGCACTTCTTTGATATAAAAAGAAAGTTATGAAAACATAAATAAATACTAAGAAGCACTTCCTCTTGTTCCTTCTTGTTTCATAGTTTTGAGGGTTATTTTCCTGTTTCATAGTGTTTGACCATCCTGAGAATCCACCCCCTTCACTCTCGGCCATAGGCACATACACACTCATGTGGACACACACGGACACACACCCCCTCGTGACAGACGCAAACAGCTCATGGTAACGGACACACAGGAAGGTGTACATAATCATCAAAGCCCTCAGACACGCTGCAGACACACTCCTGCCGACGGACACACACACACACACACACACACACTATTATAGATTCACCCGCACACATGCAGAGGCCTCCAGCCGGAGAGCCAGCCCAGACCCTGCGAGGACGAGGACGAGGACGGCACTTCCTCCCGGCCTCGGCCCCCTTGGCCCCCTGCAACACCCCCAGAACCGCCCCGGACACAGGATGGTCTCTCCCGGGGCTTCACCCTCATTGCCTCCTCCACTCAGAGTCCCCTGCCATGAGTCTGAGCAGCCGTGAACCCTTTGGGGACACAGTCTACAGATGGCACAGAAATGAGGTGGGGCTCGGAGGGGAGGAGGTGGCAGCGGGTGTGGAGGATAAATGGTGACGGATGAAGACTTGACTTGGGGGGCTGAGCACACAGTGCGGTATACAGAGACGTGCTGTAGAACTGGGCACCTGAACTCCATATAACTATGTTAGCTAGGGTCACCCTAATAAATTCAATTTAAAAAATAAAAAATAAATGAGGTGGGGGAAGGGCCAGAGCTGGCAGCTGGATGTGACTAAGAATGCCACCTTCATTCAGCTTTCAGTGGAGTCCCTAAGCAGTGGACGAATCCAGTGTCAGGAACCCTGTAGACATGCTGAGCATCCTTAAGCAAATCCTTTACCTTTCTGGTTAACAGAGAGGTAGGTAACTTATGATGCTCTTGAGATGCCAAGATTTAATGACCCAGGTGGGGCTCTGCTTCCATCTCTTCTAGACCCCTGTTTCCACACTGACTTCCAGGGCCAGGAACAAAGGGTATGTGATTTGCATGTCTGACACGTGTACATGGGCCCGTGGCAGGCCTCCCACCACTCCCCTCTCCCTCCATGTCCTTTCAGCACTCACCACCACCCTGGTCCTGTTATCCGGCAGTGTGTCAATGGCCAGGGTGCCCCCACCCAGGTCCTGGCTCAGCTGGGTCCTGTCCGGCTCCGGCTCCGACCTCTGCCCAGGGCTTTCTCGGGCTCTCCGATTCCAGCCCTGCACGGTCCCCTTGGCAGCCCATCCAGAGCCTCGGCCTGCATCTTGACCTGAGAGAAGGGGACAGAAAGCTGAGTCCTGGGAGTCCAGTGTGAAGATCCGAGAGGGGAACCAGCCCACTTACTCTGCAAAGACTCCGACCCCACGTCATCATTGCCTTTGGGGACACTGACTACCAGGGAATGCAATACCGTCGTGAACTGAGAGACATGTACCCAGCTCCACGCCACCTCACACATATGACACTTTTAGTCCTCACCCCATCCCTCCACAGTAGATAGGACACTCTCCACTTCACAGACAGGAAGCAGTGGCTCACAGAGGTTAAAGGTCGCATGGCAGGTTAGGAATGGAGGTAAGTTTCAAACCCAGGTAGATGTGCCTCCAAAGAGGTGATTATTCTTCACCTCAGCTGCACACCGGAATCATCCAGGGAGCTTTAAGAACTCCCAATGTCTGGGTCCCACCCCAGGGACTCTGATGTAGTGTAGTCCACGGTGTAGCCTGAGTATTAGGATTCTTAAACGATTCCCAGGGGAGTTATTAAGAAACCCTGGACCCAACCCTGCAGACAAGGGTGAGAACCACTCCTCTGGAACCTCCCAAACCAGTTCCTTATTTCTCTGCCAGAAATGGTACATAATCTCACCTTCCCGACGGACTCTAGGGACTAGAAGCCAGAGAACAGAATTCTTTTAGTTCAGGGCTTCTCAACCTTGGGACTATTGACATTTTGGACTGGATAATTCTTTGTTGGGCACAGTTCCCGAGCATTGTAACATGTCTACCAGCATCCCTGGCCTCTACACACTAGATGCCACTTCCTCCCAGGATGTGACAGTGAAAGAAGTCTCCACAGTAGGGGCCACTGTTTAATCCTATCACCGCCTTCCGGCACCTTGGGCAAGTCACTTTCCTCATAAAATAAGGAGTGTAGACACCGCCAAGTACGGCAAATAACTTTCAGCTCAAAACCCATCTCCAACCAGTTAGTGACAGTCAGGAGCACTCTAATTAAGCAGACTTCTGAGGCTCCATTTCTGTTTAGCAGAGAAGATTGCTATGATTGATTAGCAATGTCTGCCATGGCACAGGATTAGAAGGTGGTGGCACACAGGCCATTTAGCAGCTATTCCTAGACTAGATGTTCTCTTCTGTTCTATCATTAAATTTATTCTATATGACACATAAACCAAGCTTGTCCATTTCAGAAAGATGTGTGCCCTCAAAGATGTATTCAATATCTTATTGTCACTCCAATAGCCACACCTACTAGGGATGTGTATATGGGACACAGATCACCAGACAGTTGGATCTGATAGTCCCTGTGATCTTCATCAATTTCAGGCCCACCCACTCGTGACCCTTCGTGACCTCTGCCTGTCCCCACCCACTCCCCAGAGCTCCTGGATGTAGTCCTCTTTCCTAGGGCATCCAATGGGGTTGTAACTATGTCACCCTGTTGCCCCCAGGACTATCCCACCTTCTGCAAATGTGTATCCTCAGTGCCTAGCAAACAGTAGGTGCTCAATCACTGCATAATTAAGCACACAATACTGGAGGTAATTACTGGAGAGCCAACAAGCACAGAGGTTGAGACAAGGTTTGGCCAGGACCAGGCCTGGGGCTGGGGCCAGGACTCTTTGCTGTCAGGCTCTGGTTTGTCATTAGACATTTTATCCAATTAAGTCATTCTTGGCTGCTGGCGCCTGCTGGACCCTTGCCGGACCCCTCTCATTTCTCTGCCCCTAATCGCAACCAGATGCTCTGGAGAAGATGGGAGAGGAGCGGTCTCCAGACCCCTTCCCCTCGATGCCCACTAGCTGAGATGGACCTGAGCCCAGTGCTGGGAAGACAGCCTGCTTTTGGTCCATACCCCAAGCCAGGCTGCCTTACACTTCTCGGGTGAGGCCCACAGCTGCCTCTGGAAATAGGACTGTTTGTGCTGGGCTGGGCTGCCCGCCTCCCCAGGTCCTCCTGCAAGCAGCCCTCGGGCCTGGGCAGGAGCCAGGACAGGAAAGGAGCATGCGCAGAGCAGGCGGAGGAGCTCGGCGGCCAGGACAGGGTGTGCAACTGAGTCCTACAACTGAGTGTGCTGGGTTGATGGGGGCCAAGGTCTGGGGAGAGGGCAGGGAGGGGTGTCTGGCCGGAGGTGGGGTTGTACCCAGAAGCTGTTCGACCTTGGATCCCTCAGTTTACTTCTCTAAGCCTCAGTTTTTTCATCACTAAAATGGGTACAATAATCACATCTATGGCATAGGCTGCTATGAGCCTCAGATGAGAAACAGAAATGAGAAGGCTTTATAAATAGAGGGCCCAGAGCCAGGGCCAGAAGCAGAGTCCTTGAGAAGGGTAAAAGCAAAGGACAGAGGAGTCTGCCCAGTCCTAGCCTAGCCCTGAATCTTGCCCTCCCAAACCACACTCCATCTCCCTGCCACCCTCCCCTGCCCAGCTGGCTAGGACAGGACATCACTCAGCCTGTGGCGGGAGCCAGCACAGCTGGTTGCTCACGTGTGTGGGTGCAAGGGCTCACGTGCCTGTGCAAACACACACGTGCACCCCTGCACACACAGACACTTGCCTAACGGCCCTGGCATCCTCCCTGTGTGCTCACACATGTGTTGCACACCTATCCAAACCTCTGCTGCTCCTTGCTCTACCTTCTGCCTTGTACTGGAGAGCCCTCGCATGTGAGTGAGGGCAGGAAGCTCCCAGAACACAGTGTTCATCCACTCATTCACTCATGACCCCGAGTAGCACACGGTCTAGTGGGATGCCACAGTAGTAACAGTAATTTAAATAAGAGCTAAGTTTTAGAGAAATGCTTATTCAGTGTCGGCACTATTTCAAGTGTTTTAAACATATGGACTCATTTAATCCCCCCAATAACCCTATGAGAGAGGTTCTAGTTTTAGACCTATTTTATAAATTTGGAAACCAAGGCACAAAGATGTTAAGAAATGTCCCATGGTCACCCAACTAGTCCGTGGCAGAATTTGCACTCAGGCAGGCTGGCTCCAGGGTCTGCTCAGACCACAGAAAGTGCAGCAAGATGTGCCCAGCAACCCCAGGCTGTTTCCTAAGGGGCAGGGGCAGCCCCGGGGCAGGACTGGAATGCGGCCTGGGTTCCTGGATGCCGTGCTCTGAGAACCACTGGACCTGAGCCTGGGAGCTGCCCTGGGAGACTGTGTCCCCTGTGTCGCCAGGGACAACCTAGTGGTAGTGCCCCAACCCCCTTCACATGCCACTGCCCTGTGCCAGAGCAAGGAGCCACGGGCTGATGTCAGGACACCAGGTTCTGCCACCGCAGTGCCTGGCCCAAGCTGCCCTCCTCTCACCCACCACCCAAGCTTGCCTTCCCAGCCCATGACCACCACTCAGTCCAGTAGCCACTTCAGCCTTCACCTTTAATGCCCTTCAGCTAAGCTTCCCACACGCCCGCCAGAGCACAGGACAAACTTGATTCCAGCCTCCTCATGCGTCCCACTGGCCACAGCCCTCCAGCTAAAGACTCGGCATCTCTACCCAGCATTCGGGGCCCCTTATGACTGGGTTTCTGCTCTCCCCTCCAGCCTCCTGCCTCCCTAACGCCCTCTCCAGGACCCGGCCCTGCTCTCTCTGGCCACAAGGCTTCACACGTGCTGTTTCTCAACCAGGATCACTCTGCTCCGTAAATAAACCCTTCTCCCCATGAGCTCTTGCTCATCTCCAAGTCTCACGAGATGTCACTTCTTCCCAGAGCATCCCTGACATCTCTCTCCCTCGCTCTAAATGCTACATGTGCCACCCAGGCTTGATCCCAAGATATTAGGCTCCAGGTGCCTGACCCAGAGCAAAGGCTCAGTAAGCTCACACGGGTGACAGACTGAAGGGAAGAAGAAGGGAGGGAGAGAAAGAGGAAGGAAAGGAGAAAGGGAGGAGAAGAAGGAAGGAGGGAGAGAGAGAAGAAGGAGGAAGAAAGGGAGAAAGGGAAGTAGAGGAGGAAGAATCTCTAAATGCCCTGAGTACCTGAGATCCACAGGGCTGAGAAGACCCTTCCCTTGTCTTCTGGAGACCCTCGCTGTAATGCCACAGCAATACAAGAGCACAGGTTTGGAATCAGACAAGCTCGAGACCGCAGCCTGAACTTACTACTTACTGACACTGGACAAATTGCAAAATCTCTCTCAGCTTCGGGTCACCCATCTGTAAAACGGGGATGTTAAAACCTACACCCGGAGGGCCGTGTTGAGTCTTGAACAAAATAATGTACACAAAGCACCCAGCAGGACCCAGCCTTTCCTGGGTTCCACGTGAGGACTGACTTTTCAAAGGGCTTGGGAAAGGCTCCAACTGAAATCCTGCCTCTTAGTGACAAAGCCCCCCACTGTATCCTCTCTGCTCTTGCTGGTAGGTAGGTCCCACTGAGGACCCTCACCTGGGGAGAGGGAAAAAACACAAGGAATTGGCAGGAAAGGACCACCAAGTAGGTCCGAGGAAGAGACCATGTTGGCTGCTGGGGTGACAACCGTGATCAGGCAGACACATCCTGATGCCTATGAAGATTCTGGTTGGATAAGACATATTCAAAATTAATAATACAGCAAATAAGACTCTGTGAGATGGTGACTTGTGCTGTGAGGAAAAGAAGGCAGACCGAAGGGTTAGAGATTGTTGCTACTCTGGACAGATCCATCAGGGTGGGGCTCTCTGAGGAGGGAGCCCTCCAGTTGACTGACACCTGGATGACAAGTTAGCTAGTTACCTGAAGGTCAGAAGGAGGAAGCCTGAGGGTGTTGAGGGATAGAATGGGGACAGCAAGACAGGTGTGACAGAGGCTGTCTCATGGCCACATTGAGAAGTTTGGATTTTAGCCTTGGTTTGTTCGGAAGTCACTAGTGGCAAAGGGGAGGATGGAAGCAGAAATGCTGGCTATGGGGACCCCAGATCATCCAGTCCAAATCCCATTTTATAGAAGGGGAAACCACGGCTCAGAGAGAAGAGGGAGTTCCCAGGGTCACCAGGGGTTGGTGCTGGGCCTGCGCTCCCGACTCCCAGGCCAGGGAGCCGCCTCCTACTGCCTCTCCCTTCTATGTCTGTTTTTAGACACCTCTGGTTCTACCTGGGCCATACCTTCAATGTCCCCTGCTCCCACAGGCACCCCAAGGCCACCTTCCTGTCTGTCCATCTGTCTGTCTGCCAGCCTCTGCTGGTCTCTCCCTCCCCCTGACTATGTCTTTAGGTTGCTCATCTTCTTTCTCCTGCTCCCGTTCTAATGATGGATGAAACTTCAAGGCTCTACCAAGCAAGCCAATCCATCAAAAGGGACAGGAGACGTACAGATGTAGACGGGAACACAACAGCTCCATCTCTGTGTCCCAGATTTAAGTTTCCTGCTGTGACCTTTGACCAACTTCACTGTCCTGAGCAAATATTTCAAACTTTCTAGTGCATGATTCTCTCTGTTCCTTAAAAGGTAGCATAAATACTTCTTTTAGTAACAGCCAGAATGGCATGACATCTGAGATAAATATCAAACTGGTGATAATATGGATTATAAACAATTGTCTATCATAAGACCACCGGGAGATATGGCCCCTGGAACTCTGCATTCTTTGTCCCTTTGTCCTGTCGGTCATTAGTAGCCACATTATACTATTTAAGAAGCACTGCGACAGGGGTCTGTTAGCAGGGAATAGTTTGCGCAAAACGTCTGTCCACTCAGGCCTAAGCTTCCCGTAAGTAAATTAACATAAATTCTCTTATACTCTATGAAGTTGCCGGCTTCGTCTTTCAGTCTGAAGGCATCTTCTTATTATGGTTCAGATCTAGTCCCAGCTGCCCTTTCACTAGTTGCAAGAGCTCCACCACCTATCAGAGCTGAGCAGTTCCTCCTTAGTGGCCCTCCCCTAGAATGTCCCACCCCATCACTGTTCTCGCCCAAAGACATCCCCCTGCCTCCACGCAGCCCCTCTGTTCTATCTAGCCCGGCCTTGTGAAAAATGCACTAAACTGAGAGCCAACAGCTTCCCTCTCTGGCTTCCTAAAGCTTCCTTAGGTGTGGCCAGGCTCTCTTGCTGCAGAGAAAGACCGTTTTTTCAGGCTGCCTCTCTGTCAAAGCCAGGAAGACAGAGCATCCTCGACTTAGAGATGTAATTCAAGTCTCTACTTGCCCTGCTCTTCCTGGCTCCCCAGGTGTCTACTATCTCAGTCCAACTCTGAAGAGGCAGCCTTCAGCCAGGCCTGGGTTCGGCCACCGACTCCCAACGCCATGGTTCTTCCAATTCTGTAGAGGTTCAGAGCCCTCCCTCATCAACCCAGTCATATCCTGAGTTCAGAAGATCCCACCAGATTGCGGCTGCAAAGGACCTAAAGAATTGGCCTGGGCCTGCCCCGGGGTGGCACAGTGGACAAAGCATCGCTCTGGAATGCTGAGGTTGCCGGTTCGAAACCCTGGGCTTGCCTGGTCAAAGCACATATGGAAGTTGATGCCTCCTGCTCCTCCCCCCCTTTCTCTCTCTCCTTCTCTCTCTCTCTCTCTCTCTCTCTCTCTCTCTCTCCCTCTGTCCTTTCTCTCTAAAAATGAATAAATAAAATCTAAAAAAAATTTTAAAAGAAGACAAAAAAGAATTGGCCTGTCCAACTTCTTCCTTTTTACATATATCTTTGAATTATCAATCCCCCATAACAAATCAGAAAAGACAATCATAAAAAAAGAAAAAAGATCTCTCATAAGCCCACCACCAAGAGTCAAACAAAGAGTTTGCTCCCAGCCTCATGTATAATGAGGCAACAGGCCCAGAGAGGGAAAATAACTTGCTCAAGGTCACACAGCAAGTGAGAAGCTGGGAATAGAAGCCGTCTCCGGCCACTCTCTGTGTGGTCTCCCTGCAAACTGGTGGTTCTGCATCAGCAGCCTATTGCCACATCAGCTTCCACTGCTCTCTGCCCACAGCTCTACCGTCACCTGTCCCTACCCTTCTTCTCAACAGGGACCCACGCCTGTCTCAGTTACATTCAGGGACCATTAGAGTCAAGAATGTGGTCACTGATGCTGTGCTTGATGCTAGCATACCCCTGAGAACTAGCAGCCCAACTACAACATCCCCCTACACACAGCTGTCCCATCTGAGGAATACCTATGCCAGTGAGGCATAGAGCTCTATCATCCCAATTCAGTCTGTCAAGAGGCCTGACTGCAAATTGCCCACCTCCCCAAACTCAGAGAGACCTGGGTGTATGAGGAGAATGTAAAATTACCTGTCGAAAAATGATTCTTTTATAATATGAGAGATTCAAGGTAGATCTCAGAAAGGACTTCCAGGTGGGAGATATGGTTGCAGAAAACTAGTGTAGGGGAAAAAGAGTGTGCACAATGGAAGCCCCCATCTACCCCCAAACTAGAACCAGAGTAGCTAAAGGTCAAAGGCCACAGAGCAGAGCAAAGCAAGAGTGACAGGAGGACCCTGGAGACTGCGGGATGGGGGAGCAGCAAGTTGCTTCCTACTGGGCCCAGGATCACTCTCCAGGTACCAGACAGGAAGAAGAATGCTTCAGTTCAGGCCACCGCTGCCCTTCCTCTGGGGAGATGCTGGGTCTCCACCATCCCCCTGGGCCGATTTGCTCCCACCCAGCCCCCAAATCCGATGCAGACCCAGCCTGGGTTAGCCTGGGGATGGGGGCAGGGAAGAGAAAGAGAAGGCAAAGCTTGGCAGACACCCCATCTAATAAGAATTCCGCCTTGCCTCGTGTGGTCAGCGGTCCCTATCACTCTCCCACTGTCCTCTCTGGGACCACAGCCCACTGCCTTCTGCCTTACGGAGCCCCTTCTACAGGGCTACCTCCCGCGTCCTTCCGGGAGAACAATTTATGACGCCTCCACCCCTACTCACACACCCTATGTGTTTAGGAAAGTGGGGTCCCTGTCCACCTGCCACAGCCCACAGGGCTCCTGGCCCCCGGCGGACAATGCCCTCAGTCCACTCGCTCACCCAGCCCCGACATCACCAGCCTGCAGGTCCCTGCCCGTGCCCACGCCTGCCCAGCTGCCCCCTCCCCGCCCCCGGCCCAGCCGGCCAACTCCGGCCAGTCCTACCTGCTCCGGGCTGGGGGCTCAGCGCCCGGGCAGCCTCCCTGAGCACCAGCACCACGAGCCAGAGCTCTCTCCGCATGGTGGGCGCCAGGACCCGCCCCCGGCCCGGGGTCGGCGGTTCGGTCCCCGAGGCTAGCGGCCGGCGGGGCGGGTGGCGAGGCGGCGCGGAGCGCGGGGCCCGACGAGGCGGCAGGAGCGGCGAGCGCGCGAGCCGGGGAGCGAGCAGAGCGGCGGCGGCCGGAGCCCGGAGCGCGGAGCGCGGAGCGCGGAGCGGGGAGCGGGGAGCGGGAGGGGGCGGGGCGCGGCGGGGGGCGCGGCGCCTCCCGAGCTGTCCCCAGTCCTCCCCGGCCCTGCTCGCCTCCCCCGGCGCTCCCCGAGAGCTCCCGCGGCCGCCCCCAGACGGGGGCGAGGGGTCGGGGGGGGGGACGGAGTAGGGGGACAGGGCGGGAGACCCTGGGACTGAGAGAACCCCCGACGAGCATCAGCTGCCCCCGCAACATCGCATTTTAGTTCCCGACTCCCTTCCCTTCCTCCACTCCTCTGGGGAAGGCAGCAGAAAGAAGATTTGGGGGACCAGACCCCAGGAAAGCACAGGCGACCTTTCCTCGGGCCCTAGGCTCCTGCCATCCCACCCCAGTCCCCAGCTCCACCAGCTTTCCCGACTTTCTGGGCTGTTCCTTGGAGTTTAGTGGATGTCCACCCCACCCTGGGAATCTCCCTTTGCAGCAAAGACCCCCAGCTGCCTGAATTCCACCCTCCAGGGCCCCTCTCCATTTAGCATGCAACCCCCCATTTCCAGCACCATGTTGACCCCCAGCACTGAAAACTTAGGGGTGGAGGGGTCTGGCTTGCCCTTTCTTTGAAATAGATCGAACCTTTCGCCACCCTTAGAAGGTAACCCAGACCACCTTTCTCTGGGGACCCCAGGCCTGCCCAGGGCCCGACACAATCTTCAAAGCCAGCCCCAGAGCAAGAAGGCAGTTCACCACCCCCACCCCAGCCACTACCGTATAACAGGCTCTGGGAATAGATTTTTTTTTTTCCAGGACAGAATAAAAATACCCACAATTTAGGAGATTTAATCGACGGCACGGCACGGAATCAGGTCAGGACTCAGAGGTGCCTCTTCCCGCCCCTGACCTACTTCGTGCCACAGCAAGGAGCTGGAGCGCTGGAAGGTGGGACAGTGAGCCCTAGCTTCTACGGGTTTGGGGTCTAGGAACTGTAAAATCTCGGAAAGGGTATGGACATTGAGTGCCTTTGAGGGGATTCCCCAGGAGGAGGGACCCGCGTGGGGACAGGAGAAAGAACAGTGTGGGGAAAAGAGCTAAAGATTCTCTATTCTTAGAATTCCAGTTCCTCCTTCTTCAGGACCCAGGGTCCCAGAAAACGATCTCCTCTAGCCCTAAGCTATTCCCTTACGATGGAACAAGGCAAGGCCTGTCTGTAAATTCTTGTCTAATTTAAATCCCGATTTTGTAGATTCAAATGGAATCCAATAGGCTGCCGCTTCCAGCTGCGGCTTCTTGCTGCCCTCTAGTGGTAAGATGACGACCTGCAACACGCGTGTTTTGCGGTTTGTCTCACTTTCCCTGACTTGCCCAGATGCTGTCCACCTACTCCGACTGTGACCCAGCTAGTCCACATCTCCTTTGCCCTACCTTCTGGGAGGTCAAGGTGAGAGGTCCCAGATGGGATTGCAGCTCCAGCCTGGATATCTTTGTACATTCCCCAGTTAGGAATGCCTCGCAGTCTGTTTTATAAGATCCTCTGTAAGGGCTTAGCAACTTGGAAATAATTAGAAGCAAATGACGTGTAAGTTTTAATATATGTAAGCCTTTAGAACTTGAGCGTACATCCGAGTCACCTGGGGACTTATTTAAAAACAGATTTCTGAGCACCGCCGCCAAGGTTCTAATTCAGTAGCTCTGGGATGAGGCGGAGAACCTGCATTACTAACACATTGCCAGGAGGCGGTGCTGGTCTCTGGGAACATATTTAAGAGCCACTGCTGTAGAATTCTCGTTACTTACATTCTCTCA
This sequence comes from Saccopteryx leptura, assembly GCF_036850995.1. NCBI lineage: Eukaryota > Metazoa > Chordata > Mammalia > Chiroptera > Emballonuridae > Saccopteryx > Saccopteryx leptura. The sequence goes on along the minus strand of NC_089504.1, from coordinate 347,442,706 downwards.
CCGCTTCTTGTCCGCCCAAAAGAGAGATAACGAAGGAAATATCAACAACAAATTGTGGAACGAAAAAGAAAACGCTTAAAGAAAATTATTACTCGAGATACCGAAGGTGGGTGTCTTAAAAGGACAAGGAAGGGGGCACCCGGATTTGAACCGGGGACCTCTTGATCTGCAGTCAAATGCTCTACCACTGAGCTATACCCCCCTCTGCTGGCAGCTTAGCCAACGAAAAGCCTAGTTAACGCTGTTTCTACGCAGGCGTGGCGGGGAGCTCGCGAGTAGAATCCAAGGTTTACAACAGAGGTAAAGGATAAAAATTTCAAACGATTACACACTGAATGCAGGGTTTGTATTCTGAAGCACTGAGCTAAGGGTTTCTACTGATAGTGTAAGGAAAATGCAATATGGGGGTGTGTATCGGGCGGTAAGTCCCTCGAGATCTTTCGAGAGCCCTCACTTCGGAGAATTCCCTCTGGACCGGGGTCCCCTCTGCCCTGCAAGAGCCCCCCTTACAGCAGCTCAGCGCCCCTCTCTCCTTCCGCCACTGTCACGCGGGCTCCTCAGGGATTGCCTTCCCCAGCCCAAGCTCCGTCCTTAGAAACGGCCTCCCTCCCTGAGAGCTGCGGCCGGGTCCCTGGCCAGGCGGACCCGGCGGACCCCGCCTCCTCCCTGCCTTGGGGGGAGGGCCGTGCGCGCGGGCCGTAGGGCAGTCCACACGGGTCTACCGCAGGGCCCTCGGCCTCCCTCGCAACTCATTCCACTCTTAGACACGCACGAGCTGAGCGTGCGGGTCGGCAGGGAACCGTCTTCTCTCCTAAGTGCAAAAGAGGTTGGCAGAGGGTTCGAGGCTGTATTTTCCGTCACGGGTGAGGGGACTTAAAGAATTAAGAAGGCTTCAAAAGTAGGGGCTAGGAGAGGGGGCACCCGGATTTGAACCGGGGACCTCTTGATCTGCAGTCAAATGCTCTACCACTGAGCTATACCCCCTCCTTGAGCAGCCTACCTCATTAGGTTACACTTCTGGGGAATAAGGAAATGGTATCAATTTGTCTTTTTATCTGAGAATTGTTCCAGAATAATTTGATGGAAACAAACAAAAAATTTGAGTAGGGACAGCTAGAATTCCTGACTTCTTCCTCCACAATCACACCTCACTATATCTCTGTTCAGACTCCTGCCAAGATACCCTCTGCCTGACTTGGGAACAAGAGAGACCCACCAACCCCGAGACCTTCCCAGGCCTTCTGGAGTAATAGCACCGCTTCCTGTATGCAGGGCAGCCTGGGTTTCCATTGTCTCCAGTTCAACCTGGAGAGGACTCCTGAGCTTTTCCAACCCCTAAGGGCCCCTACTGAGCAGGCAGAAATAACAGGTGAGTACTTCAATGATATGTATTACATCTTTATAAAAACCTGAGCACAATGTAAGAATATATATATATATATATATATATATATATATATATATATACACACACACACACACACACACACACACACACACACAGAGACAAGATAAGCAGATGCTGTAGGAACCTGGGACATTGGGCATGAGTGGGCTTTATATTGGAAGGACACTGGCAGCGAAGGGCATGGTTCAAAAGTTCAGAAGCTGTGGTCAGAGCCAGCATCTCCGAGGGAGTGGGACGGCGAGGGAGAAATGGAACTCCCTGCAGGCCAAGAACTGTCCCTGTCTGGGATGTCCTGTCCCATTCCCTCCATCCCCTTTCCCCTCCCAGCTTTTGGGTATGCCCTCCTTGCCGAGTCCACCCTCTTCACCTTTCTAGAATATCCTCTGGCCAAACATGGGCCAGAAAGCTGGGGTGGCAGTGAGGGCGTTGGGAGTGGGGTGCTAGGAAATAAAGGAGCCTCTTACTCTTCCCCCACTTTTGCTACAGAGAGGTGGAGCGCTGAGAGAAGGTGGCTCCACTTCCTAATCCAGCCAGCAGCTTCCCTGGGTCCATGGAGGACACCTGCTTCTGTGGAGTGAGGTGCAGCTTTTCCTGCTGCCTGTGTGCAGCAGTTCACGGTACACAGTCTAACTCCTCTGTGGGCAGTTGGGTGGGCAGAGGTGATCTTACTGGCCACAGCTGTCCCTGTCCCCACCGGAGAATCATAGAAAAGTAATAAATAGTCACTTGGGTTTTCCACCCACGTAGTCCATGCAAAACCCCAAAGTTTCCACTTGGCCTCAGACTGGGACATCAGTTGGCAGTGGCCCGAGATTGCATCCACTGGAGCCCAGCAAGTAGCCTGCAGGAAGGGAGGAACAGCATATCCCATGAAGATGATGACTTTCAAGCCCCAGCCCCTGCACAATGCCAATGGTGGGGGCAACTGAAGTTATATCCAATCTTTCAGTCAACAAATATAAACAGACTGAGTACATACTATGGGTCAGCCGCTGTGCTAGGCACTGCGGTTACTGGTGAAAAAAAACAGACGTTCCCTCTGAGGCTTAAGTCCAGCAGAGAAGATGGATATGTTAATTAACATTAAACAAATGATCAAATACTTCCACAACTACATACTGTAATAAAGATTAGGAAGGATGTGCACAGAGACTTCTGGATGTCTGGGAGTCAGGGGGGTGCTTCTCGAAGGAAGGGGTCTGGAGACCTATCTTAGCAATGTCTTTGAGCAAATCTCTAATGTCCCCTTGCACCCACTCCATCACAAGAGGCACTGCTAGGGTGACTTCAAAGGCCTGGAAAGAGACCCCATAGTTCTCCCATTAGACTGTTAGCAATGGCAGAGCAAGGGGCAAGGGGCAGGGGAGTCTTGGACATGTCTGTGTTGCCTGGTACAGGGCATGGCACAGGAGGGTGCATAGGAAATGCGGGTTGAATTGAACTGACTGTGGGTTGGGGGAGAGGGGATAGCAAGATGTCACCAGAAATGTGTGGTTCCTTGGGCTGACCTGCCTAAAGCCTCCCCTTCTTCAACCAGCCATCTAGGCCCTCAGCCTGCTGGGATTGCGCTGGAGAAGGAAGAGGAAAGGGAACGCGTACAAGGCTCTTGCATATGACCGTGACCGAGCTCCTTCACATCCTTCAGGTGTTTGCTCAGCAGCCCCTCCCTGGATAGCTTATCTAAAACTGCAACATTCCCCCCATGTACTTCCAATCTCCTTTCCTACCTGAGCACTTAGCACTTTTTTTGAGAGAGAGAAAAGCATCAACTCGCCCTTGTGCACCCAACTGATTGCTTCTCCTATGTGCCCTGAGGGGAGCTGGGGGTCCACCCTCCAGTGGAGCCAGCAACCCCTGCGCTCCAGGACAACACTGTATCCATTGCACCACCAGCAGGGTGCACTTAGCACTTTTTAACTTGCTGTATCTATCCCCCACTGGAAAGTAAGTTCCATGAGGGCAGGTAGTTTTCTCTGTTTTATTCACTGCTGTTTCTCCGGTGCCTAGAACAGTGCCTGGCACAAATACGTGCTTAATAAATATTGAATGAATGGTATCATTTACTCTATCCAAAACCTCTGGAAGGGAGTTAGGAATAATCACCCTCCTCTTTACAGATCAGGAAACTCAAGTTCCGAAAGAGTCAGACCTTGAGTCTTCCCGTGGCTATCTTCTCTTCATTCAGGTCTCAGCTCAAAGACATCTCCTGGTAGAGGCTGTCCCTGACCGCCAGAGCTAAACCAGACCCATCCCACCCCTCTGTCACTGTGATCCAATTTCAGTTTCTTCACAGCACTTATCAGTACCTAAAATGTGTGTGTATAGGTGGACTGTCACCTCTCTCCCCACTAGAAGCCCCTTAAGAGCAGGGATTGATTGTCTTGCTCACCGCCTACCCACAGCATCTCAACTGTGGGAAGGTACTCAACTGACTTCACCAACGGGGAACCAGGTTCTGACAGGAGAGGCAGGAGAATGTTCTGACGGTCATTCACTGGTTTGGCGGCCCCGGAGGTCCAGGTGAGGCAGCCACTAACCCTTCCCCGGTGAGGGCACAGCAGGCCTGTATGTGCCACGAATGGTCTTTGATGGCATTCAGGGTGAGGAACTGGGAGATCTCCACAGTGGTCATGGAGTCCTTCAGGTCCTGCTTGTTGGCAAAGATCAGGACGGAAGCATCTCGCAGAGCCTGTGGACAGAGGAGCCCAGCTCCAGCAGCCTGCCAGCACCCAACCTCCCTTCCTAGTGCCCCATGAGTGCCCCTGGCTCCCCAGCTGTCCTGGCTAGAGAGGCCCATGCCCAAGTGGGGTGGGGATGGAGGCCCTGTCCCAACATAGCAACCCCAGTAAATGACCCCGACAGCTCGTAGAATGCCTCCAAACCAGCTTGTATAATCCTTACGACTGTTCCATGTCAGGAATCCAATGATGCCCCCCAGTTTATAGTTGGGAAAACAGGATCAGAGAGGCAAAGGGACTTGTCTGGGATCCCACAGTGAGTGGGAAGTGGTGTTAGGACCTGAACCAGCACCTTTGGCTTCTGTGCCCTTCACCTGAGATAAACTAGCCCTGACCAAGCTGCTGAGCTAGAGGCTCCAGAGACTGGGTCATCAGGAATGAAGCTCAGAGAGGGTAAGTGAGTAAGCTGTGGTCACACAGGCAGTACACTGGGCCCTCCCCTAACCGCAGGGGGCTTACCTCATGGGCCAGCATCTTGTACAGCTCCTCCCGAGTGGTCGGCAGTCGATCCCGGTCCGTGCTGTCAATCACAAGGATGATGAACTGGCCAACAGAGGGGGACCATGAATGGTGGGTGGTCTTTCTCTTTGGTGAAGGTGCCTCTTGCCAAATGAGCTCCCCACTGGCCTCTGCACTACCCTGATGTGAGTCCGACAGAAAACAAACTGTCCAGTCTCAAGATGTCACCTTGTCTGACCTGTGGTGGCGCAGTGGATAAAGCGTTGACCTGGAAATGCTGAGGTTGCCGGTTTGAAACCCTGGGCTTGCCTGGTCAAGGCACATATGGGAGTTGATGCTTCCAGCTCCTCCCCCCTTCTCTTTCTCTGTCTCTCCTCTCTGTCTCTCTCTCTCCCTCTCCTCTCTAAAAAAAATGAATAAATAAAAAATTAAAAAGAAAAAGATGTCACCTCATTCCATTTTTGTTTTAAAAATTTATTATTTAAATTTTTTTCACCCTAGTCTCATTTTAATTCCCCTTTCCAACCAGACATAGGGGGTACACAGCACAACCTCAGGTTTCATGCCAGAGGCTATGCTAAACCCTGGGCATTGCTGACTCATTTAGGCCTCACCACAGCCCTTTGGAACTGAAACTCCAGTTGACCCTTGAACAATGCAAGGGATAGGAGCACCAACTCCCACACGATTGTAAATCCACAGGTAACTTTTGCTCCAAAAGTTTGTCCCAAAACTTCAGTTTGTCCTCAGTACCCACGGAGGACTGGTCCAGGTCCCCCACGGATACCAAAATCCATGGATACTCAAGTCCCTTAATAAAAAATAGCATAGAACAATGCATACAGTTGGCCCTCCGCATTCTCGGACTCTCAACCATGGATCGAAAATACTGGTTTTGATCCATGATTGGTTGAATCCACCGATGCAAATCCCAGGAATACAGAGGGCCAACCATATATATTGAAAAAATCCACATATATGTGGTCCTGGGCAGTTCAAACCCATGTTATTCAAGGGTCACTCTTACATATTATCCCCATTTACAAATGAGCAAACAGGTTCAGCAAGGTGATATATCTTGCCCTCAGACACACAACTGGTGAGTGGCAGTGCTGGAATTTGAACTCGGCTGTCTTATTCCAGGAATGAAATCATTGAATTCTACTGCTTCCAGAGTGAATAAATAAGGCCACCAGAGACAAAGGGTCTACCCCATCCAATCCATCAAACAGATACTGCCAGCAAGCAGACTAAGCTGCTGGGAAATAGTCAAAAACTGTAACAGGCACTGTGCTGTTGTATAAGTACTTGGCACACATGCACCAGCTATTGTTTCATTATTTAATTTTCACAACTCAGGGAAGTCGCTATTATGATCTCCACCACACACAAGGGGGAAGCAAGGCTCACAAAGGTTAAGTAGCTGGCTCACGTCACACAGACCCTCCAGCCCCCGTGCCCACTCACCTCGGTGTTGGAGTAGTATGTGTTCCAGGTGGAGCGCAGAGCCTCCTGCCCCCCTATGTCCCACATGAGGAAGTGGGTCTTTCGCAGAACGATCTCCTCCACATTGCTACCGATGGTGGGACACGTGTGGACCACCTCATTCATCAAGCTGGGGAGATAGGAGAGGGTACCAAGAGCTCAGCCCAGCCCGCTCCCCGCTCTGGCCTCACCCCTCTGCACCCAAGTCAAGCTGAATCTAATTCAGAACAAATCAGCTCTGGCTGACCGAGCCTCTGCCCAGTGCAGGAGAATGCAGACAGGAATGAGACCAGTGCTGCCCTGGGCTTGGACCTCAGAGAGGAGAGACTTCAAAGGGAAGTCTCTCCAACTTTCGTCTGCACGTGAATCACCTGGGAGTCTTGTTAAAATGCAGATTCTGATCCAGTGGGCCTAGGCTGGGCCCAGAGTTTTGCTCTTCTAACAAGCTTCCAGATGATGCCAAAGCTGCTAGTCTGTGGACCACACTTCCAATCGCGAGGAATTAGAAAAACGAGCTAGTGAGGGCCATCAAAGTTGTTCTGTTTATAGTGACATAGAAAACACAGCCTTTTTTTATATGTAAGGAATTCCTCTGGAGGGTCTGGAAAGTAAAACTGGGAGAGGTGACAGAGAAACTTACTTTTTCACTGTACATTCTTGTCTTGTTTGGATTTTTCTTTTCTTCGAATTTTTAAGAACCATTTACATATGTCCCTTTTTCAGGGGAAAATTTGTCCTAAGTAAATACTCTGGAGGCTCCAGAACGCGAGAGATGTCACCGAGGGAGTGAATTCCGGGAAAACTCCGATGGGTAATTAATTACTCAGCACACGTGCCAGACTCTGCCAGACCAGGAGCTAGGGAGCCCAGCGGACCCAGAGCGGGCCCTCCCCTTTGGGTTTGCAGAGGGGGGAGAAAGACGCAAAGGTGGAATGCAGGAGTTAAAAAGGATGTCCTGTCGATAGCGGGGAGCGAAGAGCAGGGAAGTGGGCAGAACCTGCTTGCCCACCAGAGTCAAGCCTGCAGCCGAGTTTGGCAGGAGCCTTGGGCAGATGGCGGAGCGCAGTAGGGTTGCTCATACCAAGCAGCATTTGAATGCCAGGGCGAGGGACCACTATACCAGGAAGGTCCTACTAGTGTTCCCCACATCACTTAAGGGCTCCGGTGATTGGTCCAAATGTTTGTCATTCTGGTGGGAAAGCACAACCCCCGCCCCTCACTCCCGGGAGTCACTTACAACTGGTAGAGAATGGTGGACTTTCCTGCATTGTCCAGTCCCACGATGATAACCTTGTGCTCTGGAGGCATGCGGGGGGAAGGGCAGGGTCAGGGCCAGGGCCAAACGAGATGACCGAGGGATGTGTGACTCACTAAGCCCCAGGAAGGAGGCAAGTAGTCCCAACAGGCTGGGGGACTTTCCCATGGTACCAATTCCCATAAAAAAGAAAAGAAAAGAAGAAAGAAAGAGAGAGAGAAAGAGAGAGAGAGAGAGAGAGAAAGAGAGAGAGAGAGAGAGAGAGAGAGAAAGAAAGAAAGAAAGAAAGAAAGAAAGAAAGAAAGAAAGAAAGAAAGAAAGAAAGAAAGAAAGAAAGAAAAAGAGAAAAAGCAAAGCAACTTTGCCACCGGGCCCGGACACCCGCGCCACTCCGGGACAGTGAAAATGAGAGCTAAGCCCCACCTCCCTCGCTCCACATTTCCAGAAAAGTGAGTGTCGGAAGGGTCCGGGGAGCTCTGGGCTTGCCAAGAGAAAGGGTCTGGGGAAAGAGCGGAGCGCGAAGTCACAGTCGCAGGAAACCGGCGGCGGCGTTTGCCCGGAGGAAAGAGGCTCGGCCAGACCCGCGCCCTGGGGCGACCCGCGAGGAGCGGGAGGGGAAGGGGCAGGGGAGACTGAGTAGCCGGCAAGGAGCGGCCACGCAGGACCCTCCCAGTCCGAGGTTCTGCAACGCATCCTCCTCGACAACCCCAATCCGGGAAGCCCCAGGTAGGAGCCGGATCAAAGCAGCCGGGTTGGGTGCCCTGTGCGCCCCTTACCCTGTTTCCCAAAGTTGCTCATCAACTTGGCGATCAGTTGTCCCATGGCGCGTTCCGGGTGAGGCAGGAACAGGACCCGTTGGCTTTTGGGGTCGGGGTCTAACCTGGAGCCCCGCCCCCCGGGGGAGGCCGGGCGGGGTCTGTGAGGTCACGGAAGCCTCTAAGTCTCCTGCCCCGCCTGGGGATTCCCTTGGACGCTGACCCCTCACCAGCGCTTAGGGACATCGTGGTTACAACTGTCCAGAGCCCTAGAGATACAAGGAAAATGGGGTCTGGACTCCACATCTACTCCCTTGCCCTGAGAAAACTCCAGAGCTCTCTGGGTGGACTGCTTCCCACTGCAAATCCAGGAGACTCAGCACTCTGTTCCACAAACAGATCCCAGCTCTCCCTTCTCCAAGTGCCATGTCTGGGACATGAGACTAGAGCAGAACCCTTGGCCATCCACCCTCCGCACCTACCAGCTATGTGGGGGAGGCAGGGCTCACTGATCCTCTCTCTCTGAGCTGGGAGGATTGTCTGACCCTCAATAGATCTCTGGTTGTTCATTTGTGTGGGTCTTGTAGGCCCTCTCAAAGTGAGTTCTCTTGGGGAAGGGCAGGGTCTCCTTCCTTTTGCAGGTCCCTTGGTGATAGGCAACTTCTAGGAATAAATCCGTGCTCCTTCTATGTTTTACTGACAAAACCAGCTGCTCAGGCACAGCTCCCTGATCCCAGAGGGTAGGCATCTGAAGACAGTGATGGAGCAAAATAAAGATTTCTCAGCCAGAGATCCTACAGAGGGATCCCAGATTCTAAGACCCAGCAAAGGAGAACCTGGACCAAGAAAGCCAGGCTGGAGGAGGAACAGAAAGGGGGAGCCATGGTTTGTTTGTGAATTTCCTTCTTTGCTTAAACTGGGAAAAAACCAGAAAACAAAAAGAGAAGTGGGGAAAGCAAACCAACCTCAGCCGCAGTAGTTAGGAGAAACCAGTCATCACACAAGAGAATTGGCCCTTCCACTGCTCTCCTACTGGCCATTAGTGCACTCTCCACTGAGGGAACAACCCTCTAACTGGACGCCCTGCCTCTGTCTCCCCTTTACCAGGGCATCCTCCTCACAGTCCTATTAACCTTGAGTCTGTTACTCCGCAGCTCATAAATCTTCAGGGGTTGCCGTGCCACTGGATCGGGTCTCCTCACCTGAAATTCAAGAGCCTCAGTGAACAGCCCCCGTCTGCCCTTGCAGCTTCTCTCCCATGTCTGCCTCCACTGGTCCGTACTCACATATGCACAGCTCTTTCCAACTGTGCTTTTGCTTCTGAATGCCTTTCCCCTTCTCAGAAAAAAGGATTCCTGAGACCCGTTAGCTGCCTGTCATAAAAGCCACTTACTTCCCAAGACCTGGCCTGGTCCTCCAGCCAAATGGGGCTTCACACTGAGATTGCAGATTGGCATGCCCGTTCCTTCCCATCACCTGTGCATCCCGGAGGGTGGGATTCGCGTCTTGCTCACCCATGTACTCCCCCACTTCTCACCTGGTCCAGTGCCTGGCACACAGTAGGAATGTGTTGTTATTGGATTGAAGTACAGTGAGTTAAGATACAGCCTGAGAAATGGTGTTTGATAAAGCCTTGGGGGGGGGGGGTATAAGTACAAGTTGAGGAGAATTGAGGAAGGCTGGGAAGTTTGTAAGGAGAAGAGAGCAAACAGCTCATTAAATACAGAATTTTCATCTCACCCAGCTTCGTAGCAGAATTAGAAAGAATTGGCTAGCAGAGCCCATCTGGCTGGTTCCATTCCAGCCCTAGGAAAGGAGCTGGGGCTGCAGCTAGGTGCAGTGGGGGCCTGGGGGGGGGGCACAGGAGGGCGCTGAGGGAAGCAGCAATGTGTTAAGCATTTCTGCCATCTGTTTCCTGGGTGTGTGGGGGGGAACCTCTTAGTGCACCCTGCCCCCTCCTCCAGCACCACCAGCTGCAGAATTGAAAGTGACATTCTGCTAGCTGGAGCATATTCAGTAAACAGACAAGAGCTGCCTTTTCTGTGAGGCCCAGAGCCTGGATCTTAGGGGCATTTCATTCATTTTTCATTCATTTGACAACTATGAATCAGGAGTTAGGAAAGATGCCAAATAGACAAAATAGACCCAGTCTGGGTCTTACGGAGTTTACCGTCTGGTGGGGAGACAAATACACACACCAAACAAAAACAGACAGACAACAAAACCCTGAGAGGCAATAAGTAGGTGAGAAGGCTTTAGAAGGGAGCCATGGCACACTTCTCTGAGGGGGTGATCACTGGAACTAAGACAAGGTTTTTCTCTAGGGTACTGGACTGAAACATCTCACTTCTGGGCCGTGGTGGCCCCAGCTCAGCTCATTTTATTTTCAATTGGTGAAAATCTACAGCCACACCTAGGACTGAGGATCACTCGGGCAGAACCTACTGCAAAGAGAGAGCAGCTAGTCAGGTAGGGGGTCCCTAGCGCCTCAGCTCCTGAGCCTCTGAGCAGGTGGCTGTGGTAGTAGAACCAGCCTCGCTGGGCCTAGTCCCATCTGACTTCATGGTTGTTGACATCCTCACATGTTGACAATCACCGCTGTGTTAACTGTGTGTCGGTTGAGAGCTTGTGGTTACCAAGAGACGATCATCTCTCCTCTTGTCTCAGTATCTAAGCCTTCTAAGACGTTCTCCTGCCTGTAAGTTCTGAGCTAATGCAATTTCAGGCCAAAGGCGCACGGGTGGAGACAGAACACAGTCACACACTTGCTTCCTCTGCCCCAAACCCCCTCCCCTCACAGAAGCTGGGGCAGGGAAATTAGCCCTAGACTTGGGAGTCATGGACACCACAGAATTTGAAATCCAAAGATCTGAGTCCAACTTCTTGCTCCATGGCCATGTAACTGTGGACGAGTTGCTGAATTTCTCTGTGGACTGGAGTTGATAACCCCTCCCCTTGATTCAAAATACCAAGCTCCACACAAGATGGAGAGACCATGCACCCAGCTGTCTACTCTTCCCCTTTGGGGTGTCCTCCCACAGCACCGTAAACGCACCTTGTCCAAAGCTAGACGTCATTTCCGCCTCTAACCTGCTTTCTCTCTGTGACCTGCCGCCAGCCCAGATACCTCCCTCTCACTGGCCACTCCAATTGCTCTCCAAGAGCTCTCCATTCTGCTAGATGTCTCTGGAGGCATTACTGTACCTCCTTTCCCATTCCACTGCTGAGACCCAGTGCAGGCCCTTCTCATTCTCACCTAGAGTACTGCAGGTTTCTGGCCTAGATCCTCCCATCTATGCTCCGAACTGCGACCAAGGCAAGCTTGTCACTGCTGCTTACGATCCTTCAATCTCTGAACACCAGCTTCAGAACCAAGCCCAAACTCTAACATGCCTCAAGGCCCACTGCAACCCGCTCCTGCTGACCCCTGACCACCACCTTCAGAGCATGCTTTGCTAGTGAAGTCACCTGTTCCCTCTGCCTTGAATACTTCCCTTACTTCTCTACTTTTTTTTTTTTCTGAAGTTGGAAACGGGGAGGCAGTCAGACTGACTCCCGCATGCGCCTGACCGGGATCCACCCAGCACGCTCACCAGGGGGCGATACTCTGCCCATCTGGGGCATCGCTCTGTTACAACCAGAGCCATTCTAGCGCCTGTGGCAGAGGCCACAGAGCCATCCTCAGCACCCTGGCCAACTTTGCTCCAATGGAGCCTTGGCTGAGGGAGGGGAAGAGAGAGACAGAGAGGAAGGAGAGGGGGAGGGGTGGAGAAGCAGATGGGCACTTCTCCTGTGTGCCCTGGCCGGGAATCGAACCTGGGACTCCTGCATGCCAGGCCGATGCTCTACCACTGAGCCAACCGGCCAGGGCACTTCTCTACTTCTAATCTCTGCTCAAACCTTACTTCCTCCAGGAAGCATCTCCTGGTCTCAGGTTCAGAGAGTGACCTCTCTTCCAGGTTCCCCTAGGACCCAGTGCTTCCTGCACCAGAGCTCACTGTGCTGTCCCAGATTGCCTGTGGCTCCCATTTAGACTTGTGGTTGGCACATAGTAGGTGCTCAGCGAACGTATGAAAAACATGGGAATGAAGGGTTGTGATGGAAGGCTATGCAAAGAGCACTACACTGGGGGGCAGACACTGGACTTATCCCAGTGGTGCTGGCTTTGCCATTGACTCCCTGGAGACCTTGACCGGTGGGCCTGTCCAGCTCCTTTCTTTGGGTCTGCCAGTCCCTCATGTGGGAGGTCTGGATGTCTCTTGCCCTCTACACACACACACTGCATAGAGGAGCACTCAGGTGAAAGACACAGGAGCTCCAGCCCTTCATATCCACCAGCACCCCAGAACCAAATGCTAGGAGGAGAAATGGTTTGTGGGTGCTACATGAGAGAGGACACAGGTGACAACAGCAACCTTTAGAAGTCCACATCCTGCCAGCTCATGCTGGCAGAAACCTGCTGACTTTGTTGATCTTTCTCTCAGGCTGAGACTGGGGCTTTCCCCATTCTTTCTGCCCCTCCCCCAAGTAGGGGCTGAGAAGAGGGTAAATGTGGGGCTTCAATGGAGAAAGCCAGAAGCTCAGTCCCTCCCTCTTCTGAGGCGTTGTGGGGGTGGGGGGTAGCTGAGATCACCAGAGCAGAAAAACAAACACAAGCCTTTAAGACATTGTGCCAGTAGGTCTGGACCTCACTCACTACACAATCATGACACCCCATTTCCCTGCCTCGGCTTCCCATTTTCCCTGGCTCTATTCATGGACAGATAGGTTAGGCGTGGGTTTAGGGGCTGAGGGGGCCTGAGACTGGCCACGCAGCTCCTGTCAGGCTTGAATGTAATACACCAGAGAGCCACCACAGAGCCCCATCTCTCCCGTGGGGTAAACACTCCAGACTCAGCTCACCCCTGCACCACCCCTCCCATCCCCTGCACATGGGCAGCCCTCACATGCCTAGGTCAGCAAGCTTGTGGCGGGAACAAATTAGGCTCCAGAGGCTGCCACAAAGGACAGGACGGCGGTTTTATATGTGGCAAAATACTTCTCCTAGGGGAGTACAGACGAACAGAGACAGATGGGGGACCAGACAGGAGGAAAAAGGTTGGGCAGTGGCCTCTCCTAACCAGTAAGTGGAAGCTGCACCCCACCCCCAGTGTGGGGTGTGTGTGTGGGACAACATTGGCACAGGTGGCGAGATAGGCATGAGATGCCCATCCCTGAGGTGGGCCTCCGGGCAGGGCCCAGTCCTCGTTGGCACAATCGGCTCTCCCTGGCCCAGCTGGGATGCTGGGGAGGGGCAGGGCTGCTGGACTGTGGGAATGCTAGGTAAAGGGCCTCTCCAGGTCAGAGGGGGTAGGAGGCCTCTCCTGGGGGGAGGGGAGGGGGCGTGGTAAAGAACAGGATCACAAGGGGCAAATACAGAGCAGCAGCAGCAGCAGCCAAGCCCCCCAGGGGAGATCCGTGGTCCCAAGGCAACCCCTGGGGTGGTGGTCATTTCTTGGGCACCAACCCAAAGGGCCTCTTTCCTGGGGTTTCAGGATGAGAGTGAATGAACGGTTTTTGGTTTCAAACTGAGGCAGACCAGAGTGTTCTGTGGGCTTAACACCCAGATGACTCAGGGACAGGGCACGCAGACACAGAGGGCCCCTCTTGTGATGGAAGCAAGCAAAGGATGCTGTATGTAGGCAAAGCTCATTCCTGGGGCGGGTGAAGGCTGAGGCATTGAGGTGGGAAGTGCAGCAGCGTCTCAGGTTGCCCACTCCTCAGGGCTAGGTCCTGGACCAGTGGGCAGATGGCACTACATCTCATACCTGTCTGTTTCCACCCAGACCCCTTCCCAAGGGGCTTCCATCCAATAGCTTTCTCCTACCAGACAATGGTGGTGCCAGAAAGCAGAGGTAGGGGGTAACATTGAGCATGATGAACCCTGGATCTGGAGAGTTTGGGAGAACCCTCATGGTAAAACCTGTGGTCTCCTTCTCCAGGAAAATCCCCCTACCCTTCCCAAATACCCAAGGTTGGAAAAAGAAAGGGCCACCCCATTTAGGACCCTCATTTAGAGCCCCAAGTAGAGTTAAGGAAGTGCACCTTTTCTCTGGGAGAGAGACCCCGGAGGTGGAAGAGAAAGGGACATTGCAGAAAGGTGGGCATCTCCCCATCCATCCACCACAGGTAGATAAAAACCTACAGCTGGGGACTAAGGGTCTCTCTAGAGCTGGGATGCTACTACCAAAGAAACCCCAAACGTTGAGCAAAGGCATCTGAAATGAGACAGCGCCCCCTGGAGGCAAGATACACCCCGGGGTGTATCCCTTGCTTATCCCTCCCTTCCCCTGGGCTCTGAGCCCATCCTCCCACGGTGTGCCCCGGGCTCTCAGCGGATGTAAACACCCCGCCCCCAGCCCTCCAGCTCGTTCTTGTTTCGTCCCAGCACCGGACCCCCGCCCTCCGTGCAGTAGCGGGCTTTATTCCGGCCTCGATTCCGGTTGTCAGTCAGCTCCTCTTCATAGTCTTCCTCCTCGTCCTCCCAGGATCCCTGGCGAGCTGGCGGGGTGCTGCCCCCAGCAGGGTCTCCAACCCCTGGCCCTTCTGAGGGGTCAGTCTCCATGTCCACACATGAGTCTCCCACCTCCGTGTAGGCAGAGTTTCGGTTGCCGGAGGTGTCGGCATCAAACGTGTCTTGGCGGGACAGTGCCCGCACGGTGCCCACCCGGCCTGGTGGGTGGCTGCTGGGATAAAGGCCTGGGGGCTGGCCCAGCTCCCCCGGGAATTCGTGCACGCTGGTGTGCTCCCCGGCGGCACGTTCCAGCGACTGGTCCCCCGCAGCAAGGTAGGGTCCCTGGTTAGCAGACAGACGGCACACACCATGCAGATCAGGCAGGGGTGAGAGAAACACAACAGAGCAAGGCAGGTTAGTGATGGTACTCGGGCACCATCCTGGCAGAGGGAGGAGGGCGCTGGCTGTAGGGGATGAAGCCCAGCCAGGCAGATCTCAGGGCATTAGCTCCTCTGTTGGGACAGGGGGCCCCCGACCTTCCTAAGGCTAAGGAGGCTCGGTAACCATGGTACACAGCCCTCCAACAATTAGTCATCGCTTCTGCAACACAGTCATCATGCTGTCTTGGGGCAGATCATCATGAACGGCTCAGCAGTACTGCCATTTGTTAGTGGTTGATTAGGTTAGTCACTGCCCCAGTTTTCTAATTATACCAAGGGGATATCGGCTCAAGCTCACTAACCCAGCTCCTTCAGCCCAAACCAGAGCCTAATCAGAGGCTTCTAGAACCTCACACTCCCCTGCCCCCAGTCAGATGGTGGAATTCCTTCTCTACCTCCAGCAAAGACTCAAAGCAGCAGGATAGGGAAGGCTGATGGGTCTCCATCCCCCACAGGAGACGATGAGACAACCCAATGTCCTCAGTACCAAATGCCACACGAAAGGTGATCTGATGGCCACTTCCGCCACAAAGGCTGCTGGTGGATGCAAACTGGCCTGGGTCCTAGCCCCGCCCCTTTAAGTTGTGTGACCCTAAGCAAATAACTCCCCTTTCTGTGGCCCAGTTTCTCTGGTGGTGTGATGGAGATTAGAGCAGCTGTTTCCAAACTGTTCCCCGGAGAGCTGGGGTGGAGTGGGGAGGGCTCAGAAATGCTTCAAGGGTCCCCATGGAGGTGAAGTGGAGGCCAAGCACGAGAGCAGAGCAAGGATGCCCTCTCTACATACTAGCTTCCACATAAGATTCCGTGAACAAATGGGCTCTGTTGCTGGAAACCAATTTGAAAAGCAATGGTCTAGAATGGGTTTCTTCCGGCTCTAATTGGGAACCAAATACTTAATGATGTAATTTCAGAGATGGGCCATGGCTCCCACAAGAAGAGGGCGAGGCAGGGAAGGGCGCCCACAGCAGGGCCTTTCCTGGCATCTGGTTAACTGGGAGAAGAATGGAAGGTTCGGCGTCAATCACAGAAGAGACACTACATTCTAGGTCCCTTTGGAGGGGCCTCCTGGGGTTAGGGCTCTAGGGGAGGGGACCATCTCTTCGGGTTTAAAGGTCTCTGCTCTGTGGAATTCCGTACTCTGTTGGGTCTACAATGCTGCCATCACTATTGGGTCTAAAATGGGTATGGAGTCCAGCGAATGAATCTATCAGTCTTCCTAGTCACTTGTCTTAGAGGGCTGTCAAGGCAGCGGATATAGTCCTATGGGACCAGGCCCAAGGAGTACCACCAGCCAGTCCCAATCCCATCAAAAACCACAGACACCAGAAGCTGCTGGTCACCACATTTTTTTTTTACAAAATAAAGTTCTTTCTTTCCTTCCTTCCCCATGTTCCCTGCGCTCCAGTTCTGGGCCCCGGACGGGAGGGGAGATGGGAGAGCACCTACATGGCGTGCTCCTGCTGCTGGGGTGCCACCCTGGCCTGCTGGGAGGCCTCAAGCCCACCCCAGAAGCTGAGATTTCTCCTGAGTGAAGTGAGCACCTGTACCTGGAGGTTGGAGACAGGGGCAGGGCTGGCAGCCAGGGCTGCAGTGGCCATGGTGCGGTTCAGCAGCGGGTTAGGCGGAGTGCTGCTGGGCGGGTGTGTGGCCTTCCAATAGGCTTCCAAGTACTCGGCCAAGTGCTCGCAGGCATCCTCCAATTGGTTCTCGTCCAGGATGATGTCAAACATTTCCTGTGGAGGCGGGGTTAGGGGCAGGGCTAGGATGAGCCAGGCATGACCTAGGGGGTGAGGGTATGGCCTGGGCACAGTGGGTGGAGAGTCAAGGGGTTGAAGGACAAAGTTAAAAAGAGACTTCTGATGTTCAGAAAGAGAAGGAGAGCTCTCAGATATATGCATTGGCAGAACTATAAAAGGTGTTGGCACCCACTTAGTCCAATTCCCTCATTCTAGATTTAAGGCAACAAAGTCTTAGACTCCCCACAGAGAAGTGGTACTTCTGGGGCTTGAAGCCAGTCTCTGACTGCTTGCCCAGCATTCCTTCCTGGAAGACCAGTCTGCACCAGCCCAGGTGTTCCTGCCACTCTGTCTCCCATGCAGACCAGAGGAAACCAGAATCCAAACATCCCCCCTCCCCAGGTCTGAGCACTCACAGGCGGGCACTGCGCCAGCTTCTCCGAGGCTGCTATTTGCACATTGAGGTGTTTGGACTGAGACTTCCCTCGAGACTTGATGAGCCTCTGAAGTACCTGGATTGAGGGAAGAAGAAGAGCTAAAGGGATGCCCCCGCAATGCACCAGGTCAGAGAGGCAGATCCTGGTGGAAGCCAGCGTGGCTGGGGGATGTTTGAGGACGCTCAACCCCGGCCACCTCTTTAGCAATCACCTCACCAGCTCTGTAGCCATACTACACCGTGCTCAGGCTCTCCTGGGTCCCATGCCAGCCTGTCCTAGGAAGCTCTGCTGGCGATGGCTGTATGAGGGCATACAGCCCAGCCCCTCTCACCTCCTTCACAGGCTTCATTGTCCAGGCCAATAACGGCCATGCCTTATGGGGCACCTGCTATGTGCTGGCACTCTTTGCTTTTTACATGCTCGATTCATTTAGTCTTGACAATAATCCCATTAGGTGGCCACTATTATTATTCTCGTTCAATAATAATAATAATAACAATAGCTTAAAGCCACCACCCTAAGTGAACAAAGTTAACATCACCAACGGCCCAACAAACCAACATCGTATGCCTGATGCGATGCACTCAGGACACATCGCTTTGGTGATCTTCCAACCTACAATGCAAAAGCTAACTCTAGTCATAAGGAAAACATCAGACAAACCCACACTGAGACATTCTATAACATTAGTTTTCTGTATTCTACAACAATGTCAGTGTCGTGAAAGCCCAAGGTTGAGGAACTGTTTCAGCTTGAAGATTACTAAAGAGATATAAAATGCAACCCATGATCCTGGATTCGGGGGAAACTGCCCAGGGTTTCGAATTGGCAACCTCAGCATCCCAGGTTGACATTTATCCATTGCGCCACCATGGGTCAGGCTTAAATTTTTTTATTGATTGATTTTTGTAAAGAAAGGGAGAGAAAGAGACATGAACATCGGTTTGTTCCTGTATGTGCACTGACTGGGGATCGAACTGGCAACCTCTGCACTTGGGACAATGCTCTAACCAATGGAGCTATCCGGCCAGGGCAATAAACTTTCTTTTTAAATAGAATAGAGATAGTGCTTAGTAGGTACCAGCCACTTTGCATGGTTAACCCATTTACTGGATTTGACCTTCACAACTACCGTTTGAGGATCCCTATTTTGCAGATGAGGAAACTGAAGCACAGAGATGTTAGGTGACTTGCCAAAGGAGCACAGAGCTGGTAAGTGGGAGCGCTGGGACATACACCCAGGCAGTCTGGACCCTCAGAGTCCCCACCATTAACCTCAGTCAGAGCTCCTCCCATGGAGGAAGTGAACTGAGCTGTTTGTTCCTGGTTCACAAAGTGCTTTTATATCCATTATCTCATTTGACCCTTTCAACTACACCAGGAAGTACTTAAATCCTATCGTCCCCTTCATGCTCGTGCTCAGCTTAGGACTGCCTGACCAGGTGGTGGTGCAGTGGATAGAGATTCGGCCTGGGATGCTAAGGACCCAGGTTTGAAACCCCAAGGTTGCTGGCTTGAGCACGGGCTCACCAGCTTGAGCGCAGGGTTGCCAGCTTGAGAGTGGGATCATGGACATGACCCCATGCTTGCTGACTTGAGCCCAAAGGTGGCTTGAAGCCCAAGGTCTCTGGCTTGAGTCCAACCAAGGTTGCTGGCTTGAGCAAGAGGTCACTCGCTCTGCTGGAGCCCTCGGTCAAGGCACATATGAGAAAGCAATCAATGAACAACTAAGGAACCACAACAAAGAATGGATGCTTCTCATCTCTCCCTTCCTGTCTGTCCCCCTCTCCATCTCCCACTTAAAAAAAAAAAGAAAGAAAAGAAAAAGAAACTTAGGACGCAGAAAGGTTAAGGTTAAGTAACTGGATGCTCAGCTCACAGGGCCCCATCACGAGGTAATAAGTTACCACCCCTAGTTGCCATCATGCACTCTGGACTCTACATCGTTACCTCAAATCCTCTCAACAGCAACACAAGAGAGGGATTATAATCCCCATTCTATAGATGAAGAAATTGAGGCTTAGAGAACTCAATTTCAATTTTTAAAAAAACCCCAACAGAATCTAATGAATTAATAAGGCAACCAGAGCTAGGATTTGAACCTCATGCAGGCTTCTGACTTCAAATCTTTCACCTCTACCTGCTCGCCACGTTCCTGCCACCCCCACTTCTTCACCTACGCTCGGCTGCTAGTTCCTCCCGACTGACATCACGGAGGGAAAACCGACGGAGCTGCACGATGTGACCAAGAAGAAAATGAGCCTTCCTGCCGATTTCATCTCTATCAAGATCCACATGAGGACAGTGCAACAAAAAAGGCTGAAATGAAGACAGGAAGGCCCGCCTAGCCGGCAAGTAGCTGGGTGACACCCGGGACAATAGGCACAGAGCTCTTTCAGTTTGCTGGATCAAGGATGGGAAGCCACCAGAGTGGAGATCGGGGACTGGCCTGCAGCACCCTAATAATAAGTTATATGAATATTTACATAATAGGAATAACTAATATACGATAAGGCACATTATACCAGACCTTTTGCTAAGGACTCACATTATATTGAATTGTCACAATATCCGTGATGAAGTTTTACAGAAAAGGACAGTAAGGCTGGGGTGATTAAGTCACATAATTAGCAAGCAGTCGTTGGAACTTAAACAGGTAGCCCGACAACCGAGTGTCCCTGTCCCCTCTAGGATCAGGCTCCTACACCCACCTTGGGAGAGGTGATCTTGATGTAAACAATGATGGGGGCCAGGGAGGTCTTGGAGAGCTGGGCCGGGTGGTTGATGGTGTCAGCGTCCAGGGCAACCAACTGAAGGGTCCGGGCCAGCTCGAAGATCCGCTCGATCTCGCTCTGAACCTCAGCTGGGGGCACACGGAGTCACGGAGAAGGGGGAGTATAAGGGAGCCTCCCAGGAGGCCGTGGGTGGATAGAACCCTTCTGGAGATGACTCCCCCTCCCACCTCCCTCTCCTCCTGTGTCTGGCCCCAGAGAGGGCAACGGAGGGGTGGGCTCACCCAGGCTGGAGCGCGTGTTGGAGCGCTCAATGATGATGTGTTTGCTGGGGTTGTTGAGGACTGAGCGCTTAGCCAGGGAAATGTCCGCTGTCACACGAGTGATGGAGATCCTAGGGGAAGGGGCAAAGGGAGTCATGGGTCAGGTGGCCTAGGATGCCCTGCCCACTCCCCAGGCTCCAGGCCTGCCCCCTGTTCCTCAGTCTAAGAGTCCCCAAAATTATCCAAATCCATCCCCAGCAGCAGAGGACCCTGGTGGGAGCGGGGAGCAAGCGCCAGGGTCTTACCTGCCATCAAATCGATGCTTCAAGAAGTCAAATAAAGCTTTCTGCATCATGTCTGTAACCTGAGGGTGGGGATGGGGGTGCGGGGAGAAGTCAGGTGTTTAAAACCACTCAGCAAGGGTGGGCTGCAGGGTATCTGCACACTCACATTCCATTTTCCTGAGATGAATGGGACCCTGGGACTGGGGGTGGGGGAGTCCTTCTAAGTCTGATGAGCTTCCAGTGAGCTCTCAGATTCCAAAGGTCCTTCTAGGTGATACCTCTGGGAGGACTCTCCTGGGGTTTTTTGGGGGGGAGGAACTGGACCCTCTGAGTGGGCCTCCCTTTGGGTTGGTCCCCCTGGGAAATTTCTCTGGTCTGTAGCCCTCTGAGGAGGACACCTGGGAACCTGGGCCCTTGGAAAGAACCTCTCTGGTGTCTGACCCTGTAGAGTTTCTCGGAGGCCTGGGCCCCTCTGGGTCCACTCCCCTCTACAGGCTCCTACCTCATAGCCCTTGAGCGACGGTCCCACCAGGATGATGGGCCTCATGGAAGGCACCACGTCATAGGGGGGCACATGCTCTGTCTGGAGGGGAAGCAGGGAGGGGGAAACCCCCGAGTGGAGATGGCATTAGCCCCTCTCCCCCAGACTTCAGGCTCCCCCATGCACCCTTTCCTCCCCCTGGTCCCAGAGCCCAGACGTGGGGACCGGAGTGAGGGTGGGAAGGGATGGCCAGGGAGAACCAGGAAGGGAGGGGGAAAGGGGGCAGATATGGGAATGGGTGTTAGAAGGTCCCCCTAGCTCATCCCAGAGGGTGGGGAGGGGGACACAGAAAGCTGTGATACTCACCGACTTCTGCTTCTGTTTGGCTGGGTCCAGGGATTGCCAAGAGGGGGGAGGGGGAGAGAGAAGGGAGGGCACCCAAGCAAGGGCAGAGGGCAAGGAAGGAGCCAGGACAAGGGGGGGGGGAGCGGGCAGACGAGGAGAGATAACAGGGCATGCGTGTTAGTGACAGACAGAGCCAGAGAGAGGGGATGGGACCCCCTGCCAGGGGGAGCCAGAGATGGCCCTGGGTCAGGGCTGGGAGCAGGACTGTCAGTCAGTCCAGTGCACTTGGGACTATTCAGACATACCAAGAACCCCTTTCTGGGTCTTGGAAAAGAGCTGTGAAGGGTGACAGCCCCTAATTTGGTGCCCACCTCTTCTTGCCTCCAGTACAGGCCAACTTGACCATTTTAAGAGTTCCCTTAAATGTCCTGTTCTGTAGCCAGTAGACCCCCACATCTTTACCCTAGACCTATGGAGTCCAAAAAGGGCAAAGAGGGGTCACTGTTCCACTCCACCCTTCACATTCGGGGTTGAGGGGCAAATGTGGAATATCCCACTGGGAGTGAAGAAAGAGTTCAGGTTTCATTACCACCAGACCCTACTACTGGTTTGGGGGGGGGCGCCTTCCAAGGGAAGGGGTACTTCAATCACAAGAACCATTCCATCCTGCGGAGCGGGCCAGGGTAGGGCTGTGGGTGGAGATAGATAAGCCTGTCCTCTGTGCCATCCCACCCCTCTGTCCCTTCGGCAAGACACCCTGATCCCCACAGAATCAGGCTGCTACCACACCTGAATCCATTCCAGGCCCCTCCCTTGCCAAAGATCTGGGCCCTGGGCCCCTCCCCTCTTGTAAGAGCCCAGTTCGAATTACCTTCTTGAAGAAGGGGATGCGTTTGCCATGGGGTGGCGGGGTGGTGACACTGCTAACACTAGTCTTGGCAGAGCCGCCATGCTCCCCAAGCTCTGCTTCCTCGTCCTCTAGCTCTAGGGGGTCTAGTTCAAAGGCTAAGTTAGTCATTTCATTACCTGGACAGGAGAGTCAGGAGAGAGGAAGAAGGGAGGCGAGAGGGAAGAGTGAGATGGACATGGAGACACGAATACAGAATGAAGGGATGGGATGGGGGAAAAAGAAAGAAGAAGAAGTGAATGGAACAGGGCTGGGAGAAATGAACGGGGGGCGTGGGGAGGGGAGTCAGGCAGAGAGATGGAGCTACCAAGGAAATGGGAGAGGACAGACATGAGAGGACGGGCGCTGACGGGCCCAGCTTGTGGGGTATCCTACTCTGCGTGGAGAGGGGACCACTGGGTGTGTGTGGAGGGCTCAGGACTGGGGTGCCCCGTACTGCAGGGGAAGGGTGGGAAAGGCAGAGGGGAGACCACACCACCCAGAAGCCCCCCCGGCTCCCTGGGGAGGCAGCAGCGCTTACCACTGGCAGGGGGCGTGGGGCGGCGGGTGCCAGTCACCACGTCTCCCAGACTGGAGCTAGAGTTGTCACCTGATTTGCTGTGTGGGCAGAGAGGCAAATGGAACTGTGAGCAAAGGGGTGGGTGTGAGGGTGGGGGACTCTTGTTCCCTCACATGCTGTCCTGCCCCCAAGGTTCTTGGGCCCCCGCTGCTGATGCCACAGGCAGCTCTGTGCCCTCGGGGCAATGGGTCAACCCCTGAGGCCTGGGCCTGCCTGGATGGCTCTCCCGGGCTTGGCAGTGCCCCGCCCCCAGCCAGACACCTGGAGCTGAGGCGGTTCTGGCGCAGCTTCTGTTCCTGCAGCAGACGCAGGCTGTCCAGTTTGACAGGGCTGGGGATGAAGCCAACCTCGCAGCCCTCCTTCACCAGGCGCCCGATCCACCAGTCATTGTTGTATTTCTGCAAACGGCAGGTGGGGTGGGAGAGACCGAGAGGGAGCTTGGAGGTGCAGGCCAGGGGAAACCAGCCCTGGACTTACTTGCCTATCCCTATCCTGACCAGGGTGGCACCCTCAAAGAGCCCCGCCCCTGGCTCCAGCATCAGGCCCAGCATCTTCTTGGGTCAGGGATCGGCCTGCCCCCAGCACATCCCTGCTCTCAGTCCTTCCTCCTCACGTGTCTGCCCTGCCCCGGAAGCGCGGGGAGGGAAGTAAACACTGACACCTACATGTGCCTGGCCAACTGCCACTCCACTTACGGGCTGCTTCACAACCCCGCCCAACAACCTTGGGACCTAGGCATTACCACCCCATTTTACCAATGAAAACTTAGGCTCAGAGAGGTGGAGAGATTTGTCTAAGGTCACACAGCAGACTCAGCCCAGAAGTTTTTTCCCACCACCCTGCCTTCCCTCCAAATGCAAGTGCTCTCTCCACCTCTTTGATGTGCAGGAAGTCCTTGGGCTCAAAGGTGATGGCCACTCCGTGCACAGGCACCTCATCCCCTGGAGACGGGTTGTAGCCAACGTTTGTCCGAACAGCAAATGCAACCGGCTTGGTCTAGAGAAGGCACACAGGGAGAATGACACCCAGAGGGTTAGACCATAATGTAATGTACGGCTTCTTGAGTGGGGTGGTGATTACGTGGAGGTTTGTTTTATAAATTGTTCATTAAAAGGTATACTGAATAGTTTATGTAGACATTTTAATATATATACATTAAATTTATCAATAAAAAGCAAAAGAAAAAATAGAATTCAGACCTCTCAGCGTGGAGGGGTGGGGAAGCCCAGCATGATACCCGCAAGGAATAATAATAAAAATGATAACAACAACAATAAGCCACTGCTTAGTGTACCAGCTACTGTGTCACATATTTCATGTGCATTATCTCATTTATTTAGCATAAAAATCCTAGGAAGTATTATTACCTCCATTTTAATGAATGAGGAGACTAAAGTTCAAAAAGGTTAAGTGACTTGCCTAAGATCACACAGCTAGCAAGAGCAGCCCAGGAAGTTTGACTCCAGAAAGAAGTGTACATTTCTAGCACTTCTCAAGCTCCTATTACGTGTGGACACAGTATTAGACACTTATACTGTATAAGGAGGCAGGTATTACAGCCCACATTTTACAGGGGAAAGACAGAGGCACACTGAGGCCCAGAGGTACCAGCTGGGATGTGGCTGGGCGGAGACTTGACCTAAGGTCTCGCCAGGCCGTCTCTAAAGCCTGGGGGCAGGTGAACCAGGACAGCACAGCCCCTCACTTCTTTCTCACCTTGGCTTTCTCGAGCTGGGCTAAAGCCTGGCGCTCCGCCTCCTTCCTTAGGGCTTCTCGGTCCTCTTCCAGAGACACATCGGAGTCTGATGGACGGCTGGTATAGGACTCCGCTGAGCCCTGAAAACAGACAAGGCCAGGTCCTGGGCCCCAGAAGGCATGGAGGTACCACCTATCAGGGAGGCCTCAAGCCTCTGCCAGCCCAGCATGATGCCACAAGGGCTCGGAGGAATGATGTTAGATGGGAAGAACCAGGGACTGAGGTTTGAAGGCCCACAGAAAGAGGGTGGCCCTAGGAAGGGTGGCAGCAGCAAGCCAGGGGTTAAGGCAGGTCCAAGGACAGCTGCTTGGGCCCCAGGGAGGGGTGGGAACCTGATAGGGGCAAAGCACAGGAGAAGAGTGCCAGGGGATGAACCTCCCCTCCCGGCTCCTCAGTCTCTCCCCTGCCCCCAGCACCAGCTGAGACAGACTCAGCAGAAGCCCAGTGGGTCCCTCCAGGGACTGTAGCCACCAGCACAGGCCTGAGCTTTCTGCACTGTTGGTAGTGGGCAGCCTAATTGGCATGACAGGACCACCAAAAATTCTATCTTGTGCTCGAGGGTGAGGGAAGACAGAATCCTACCTCCCCTGGCAGAATCGGGGGAGCCCAACCCCCAGGCTCTCATAAACTACAAAAGAGAGTCCAAGATTCCTGAGGCGGTGCAGGCAGAAAAGGCAGGTCAAGAACAGAACACAGGGAAGGCTCTTTCTTAAGTTAGGGGTGCAGCTGCCAGGATTAAGGCCAGCTCAGAAGTTGGGGTGTGCGAGGAAGCTGGTCTTGACATTGGCCATCCCAGAGCACAACTCCTTTAGTGATGCAGGCACATGTGTAAAACACACACAGCCTGTCCAGACCTGCAGTGTGAATGAACACACTCATGGGTGTGCTTGGATGTGCAACTTCAAGTCCGCTTAGGAGAGTGCGTTCTACAACACGTGCTGGATGTCATGCCTGAATGCAGACAGGTACACAGGGCACCCTGGGTGTCGGTATCCCTGAGAGTGTGCAGCCCATGCGGGTCTCCGTGACGGTGCTGCAGTGCTGTTGCTACAGGTACAGGAGGTGACGTGGGAAAAGAACAGGGCTGCAGAGATGTGGGGTTTTTTTCCTGAGTGCATGAAAATGTCACTTAGCCAGAAATGCCCATTAGCATGGTACAGTGAGGACCTGAGAAAGAGAGAAGACAAAGTCCTACTTTCCCCAGAGGGCCCTGATCATGAGCTAGTGCTGCTGCCCATCCTCTTCCCAGCCAAATCAGGACAATGGGAGACTCACGAGGGCAAAGGTGGGGGTGGGGGCTGAAGTCACTAACAGAAGCTGGAAACGAGACATACAGGAAGGAGAGTGGAAACCAGCTCAACCACCACTCTTCACCCTTCTGATGGGAGCACGGAGTCAAGGAGACAGATGCTCGAAGAGCCAGAGTGAGACCCAGAGTGAGAGTGACAGAGAGGCGCCTATTGACCCAGCATACACATGCACACATATACACGCACATGCATGCACACAGACATATCAGGAATGGCGGGAGACAGGCAGAGACAGGCTGGTGTGAAGCCGCTCTCACAAGCTCTCGTGAGAGGCTACTCCCACCCACCCCCCATCCACAGCTCACCACCATGAGGGTCCGGCTGGGCGCCTCCATCACAGCGCCCTCAGTGCCTGGCCCTGCTGGCCTAGAAGGTGGCCCAAACTGCCCGCTCCCCCAGGGGGCTCAGGTTACAAGCAGAGTTGCTACATGTGCAAACTGCTAGGGTATATTTAGCTCAGAGATGTGGCAAGGACTGCCCCCCCCCACTCCCCACCAACTACTGGGGGTCAGAGCTAGGAAGCTGAGAGGGGAAAGGATTAGAGGCTGGGGTCTGACACCCTGGGTTGCCAAACTGAGGGAACCAAGGCCTTTTCTGGCGAGAGGAGTTCCGCTGAGAGCACAGCATCTCACTTCCCAGCCCTGGCCCCGGCCCAGTCCTGCAACAGGAGGAGGAGGGAGAGACTGAAGAAAGGACTTCCTATTTGTGTGCTTAGGACATGCTGGGATGAAGGGCCCCTTTCCTGGGCTCACATGTGCCAAGTGCTGTGGAATCAGGAATTAAAAAGAAGGGCCTCGCTCCAGCTGTGATGGATCTGCCTGGTACCATCTTCTCTCTCCTGGCCCGAGGAGGGTGTTTACCTCCACAGGGCCCCTCCTCCCTACTACCCTCTGCCCTCATAAGCTTGGTTTGCCTATTTCCTCTTCAACTACTCCTTTTCCTTGTCTTATCCCAAGCCCCTCTCGCCTTTTTTGGGTACTAGTCTTTGTTGAGATGCTCTGTAGTCATAGCAACCACATGCTTCTCCCTGAGCCTGAGATGGCCTGGAGTTGAGAATTAGAATAGAAATGAGAATGGCATCTTCCTGACTGAGCACACAAGACCCCAGAAAGCTATTCAGTGACCTGCCTTCAGTCAGGGGTGCTGGGCTAAAGTCTTTTCTAAAATCAACTCCCTCCTGCCCATGGCCCACCTCCCTCAACACACTTTCTCTCTGCCTGTTAAAGAACAGTCACATCCGGATGTGAGGAGGGCATTCCCCTGACCCATACCTAACCGGGGCTCCAGGGACTCATGCCCTGGCTTCTCATTTCGTAAGTCTTGCCTCTACCCCACGCTGTCACAGATTCTGGGGGAGGACATGGAAGCAGACAGCCGGCAGGGGGAGTGGGTGACAGCCCTAAGCAAGCTGGAAGGAGGCAGGCCAGGCTGTCCCTGAATGAGATGACGCAGGCAGGCAACAGGGGCTGGTGCCTGGTGCTGGGGGAAGGGCTGGGCGGGGGCTGAGGGAGTGGGTGCAGCTGACAGTATATGGAGGAGAGGTCATGGGGTGTCAGTGTGATGGGCGGTTCCAGGCAGGTGATAAATGACATGGGGGAGGGTGCCAGGAGACAATCTCAGACTCAGCTTACCAGTGCTGAGCTCTACCAACCAGCCACCTCCCTCCTCCCAGCCCAGCCTCCCCATTACCTGGCGGACAAAGCTGTTAGATGTTGTATCCGAGGACGTGCTTCCATCCGATCTTTTGAACCGCCCTTTCCTCTTGCTGTATTTGCCCTGGAGAAGCCAGGATGGGACAAGAGTGGAATCAGAAAGGCCCTTTCCCAGCCCAGGCCCAGCCTACAGGAAAGCCTTGAGAATATCATTCCCTGATCTGAACAGCCCTCCCACCATCGTCTTCCCGATGGTACAGCCCGAGGGGGAGGGAGGGCCCAGACCACAGCCAGGGGGCGGGGGACAGTGCAAGGGAGCCTTAGGAAGTGCACAGAGAAACCCCCAAATCGGGCCAGAAAGGCTGGGAAGGGGGGAGGCACTGAGCAGCTGGAGGCTCATTAGGCAGCAAAGCTAATTAAGATGCTGGGCAGGCTGCAGAGGCCTCGAGGGGAGGGAGAGGCTGCCTGCAGTGATGGGCGGAGAGGCTGAAGAGACCTGGGGAGAGTTCCCCTCCCTCTCCCCCTCAGCAGGCGCAGAGCGGGCTGAGAGTGCCCGTGGCCCCCAGAGAGAAGAGGAATTGCCACTGCCACCGGGACCAGCTTGGCTGTTCTTGTGCCCAACTCTTGCTTTCCTTTTTTGCAAAGTAGGGAGAGGAGTGGCAGCTCTCAGCTCTTGAAGACCCAAACCTAGATTTCCCAGGAGGGGGTCCAGGCTGTGAAAAGGTATCTGGAAAGTAAACCTCTAACGTGGCCCACTGCCATGGGGCAGATTTAGCTCAGCACCCCCTGCCCTGGCAGGCCTTTTTCTCAGGCCTCCCCTCACAATCACAGTGGTCACACCTCTTCCCAGGGGGCAAGAGGGTTCAAGCATCCACCCACTAACCCCCAGCTGCCACTGCCTACATCCTGTCCCCATGGTACATACCAGGCTGCATTAATCTAAATGCCCCCTGGCCCTGCCCCAAGATGAGCTTGGGACACAGCCCCCACAAATTCCTGGGGTAAGTTGGCTCAGTCTCACTGGCTAAGCTCCTGACTTGGCTGGAGTGGACACTGCCTGACCACTCAAGCAGCCACACATTCGGGTTTTTCCAGATCTCCTGTAAAGGGGACTGCTTCTTTGCCCTTCCCAACACACATATACACATTAGCCTCAGGCCAGTCCAGAATAGCGGGTGATGATTGAGGGTTCGGGCCCTCCAAACCCCTGACTCCAGCCGGCTTCCTAAAATTTCTTTACCAAAGAAGGTAGATAAGCCATGACCAGACTAGGCTCTCTGGTTCCTTGGGTCTGAGTATAGGAAGGAAGATAGATAGATGGGAAAAAGGGCACCTGGGAACCCCAGAATCCTCTCTCCCATCCCCCTCTACAAACCAAACATATACCCAACCTCTAGGATTGAGAATCCCTACAAACTTAAGAGGATCCCCCAGTAAGCCCTGGACTCTTTTTAACACCACCACCACCACCACCACCAACCCGCCTGGGAAAAGGGAGTGGCAGCCAGAGGCACAAGGGACAGCTGAAAAGAAGGCCCCAGTCAGCTGCCTCCCAGGCTCTTCGGGGCCTGGGGTGGAAAAGGGAGGTATTTTTAGGTCTGACCTGACCCTGTCTCACACACACACACACACACACACACACACACACACACACACACACACACCCCAACCAACCACATTATGATTACAGTTGCTCCAGGCTGGCCACAGCAAGAAAAGAGTTAATGCCATCCTAGCCTTGGGGTACTGCCAAGTTACAGAAGGACATATCCCAGAGAAATCCCTGGGCACGACCACCCAGCACCATATCCAAGAATACCCCTTCTTCAGACTAACTCACTAGCACAAGAAAAATGTGAGTGGGGGTAGAGCAGCAGACCTCCACCCCCAGGTAACACAGAAGCGTCTTCCCCTCCAGGACAGTGAGTTGGCATCCATCCAACTTTCCAAACTTTGGAGGCATTTTTCCGGGGCTGGGGGGTGGAGGAGGGAGGATTGACAGGGAGAGATAACGTGGGTGTCAGGAGAGAGGAGCCGGTCCAATACAGGGGTGCAGCTGACGCCGCTGGGATGGGGGCCTGGCCCCTTCCCCACCCTCGAGGGCCACTGTCTAGGGCTCCGAAGGCCTGCTGGCGCCGCCCTGTGATTGCCGCCTCGGCCACCTCCCAGAGCCACCCCCGCCCCACCCACCGCCGCCCTGCGCCCATGAGTGTGCTCTGCGTCGCCCCCTTGCCTGAGCTCTCTCTAGCCTCCCTCACCCCTAGAATCCCCCTACCAGCACCTCCACTGTCAAACCCCTGGAGCCGGTACCGGAGCAGGAGCCCTGATCGCGGGGGAGACGTGTAGGCGAGGGTGACAGACTACCCGCCCGCCCCCTCAGGCTCCGCAAAACCGCAGCCCAATTCCGGGCCAAGCGCCTACCTATCATTAACCAGCAGGGACGGGGCGCAGGCACCCCTCTCCCCTTCGCGCCATATAACCCTTTCCTCCCCAGCGCTCCTCGAGCCGACCCCACAAGGCCCGCGGGAGCGGCCCCCTTCCCTCTGCCCGGCCACCACGCCTCACCTGTGGGCTGGGGTCGAAGACCTCCATAGGAATCTCCTGGGAGGGTGGGTAAGGGCCCCGGGACATGCTGGTCTTTTGGACCATGGAGAGGAGCCTCCCCTCCGGACGCCGGCCCGGCCCAGCCCGGCGCCCTCAGCGCATGAGAGAGGCCGTCGGAACCGAGAGCGGCACAGCGCAACCAGCACCAGACCCAACCACCTGGCCCGGCCTGCGGTTGCCCTCTTCCTGCCGTCCCTCCCTCCTCGCGCTCTCCCCGCCGCCGCCGCCGCCGCCTCCGCCCCTGAAGGCTCAGCATCTCCCCCTCCCGCTCCGCTCCCCCCGCCCCTCCTCCCTCCCTCCCTCTGCCCGCCCCGGCCCCGCCCCTCGCAGCCCCTCCGCGGGTTCCGCACAGACAAAGGCTGGGCGGCTGGAGTGAAGCGTGCGGCTCCCGGCTCGGCTGCACCGCGCGCGCAGTCCTCCTACCCGCCTGGGGTGAGGGCGGCCCACTCTGTGGGGGCGGGGACGAAGGGGGCGCTTTACCAGGGGATGCCAAGCGCCAGTGGAGGTGTAACGTGGATTAGCATGGCTGGCACCGCGCCCCCCTTCCATTCCAAACCGCTTTTCCTAGCTGGTTTCTCCATTCTTCTCCAGCTTGGGCCACCGGAACTTCACCGACCTGGTGAGCCCGGGACCCGGTTTTAACCCCTTTCTCCCCTGTATGGACCCACATCGGCTTGAACCAAACAGAAAGTTCTCCTCCTCCAATACGGTGCTGGCTGGCGGGAGGCTGAGGTTGGAGTGGTGAGGGTGTCCAAAGGGAGTCCCAACAGAGAGAGCAACAAGAAATTCGAGGGACCCAGGAGTCTTTCTGTCCTAGTCGCTAGTATCCCCAAGCCACTCCAAAAGGCGGGGATTGGAACTGGGTGAGGTCCATGTATGTCCCTTGGAAGAGAGAAGAAAGAAAACGAAGAAATTTGGATCTGAAAGGAGAGGGTGGCTAAAATCAGATCTAATTACCTTAGACCTAGAATTTCTCCCCCTTCATTATTTGGAGACACATAT
The DNA here is from genome assembly GCF_036850995.1 of Saccopteryx leptura. NCBI lineage: Eukaryota > Metazoa > Chordata > Mammalia > Chiroptera > Emballonuridae > Saccopteryx > Saccopteryx leptura. Next base: position 347,411,605 of record NC_089504.1, on the reverse strand, counting down.
CCAAGCCCTGGACCCCATTTACTATGATTGTGGAAGGAAAAGGAGTAGGGGGTTCTGGGAAGAGACCTTGTGGCCAGTTTAGGTTCTTTCTGGTCGTGTAGCCCTGGACAAATCACTTAGCCTCTTCTGTAAAATGGGTTGCCAGACTGTGGTAGCTTTGTCATCTGGACTTATTGGGAGGATGAGGGAGAATGAAATTAAATGATGGGTTGCTGGGTGCTTTGGAGATGCTATAAAGTGCTGTGCAAGGTCAGTCATGACAGGAGGACCTGTTACCTCCTTAATCTACCCTTTCCCCTGCTCCACAAAGAGGAGAGATGAGAAGTAGAACGAAGAGTTCAGTAACCTTAATACAAGGCAGGTTCAGTAACCTTAATACAAAGGCAGGCCCACTGTGTTTGCTGGAAGGGAGACTGGAGTACACTGACTCTTCCTCCTGGTTCTGGGTTCTGCAGCAAGTGGATGGCTGGCCTAAGATGTTTCTCTGATCAGGTAACTTTGGGGGAAGAGTGCAGATGAAGACCATTATCATTGTTCCAGGAGCAGATCCACTCCTGAGCAAGTTCCCATCTGTCCCTTGATCACAAGAGCCTGGCAGGACAGAGAAGGCATGGGTTTTACAGTCAGACCTGGATTTTCAATTTGTTACCTCACTTAGCTGTAAAATGGCAATGACACCAACTGTGTTGTGAGGAAGTGGCATAAATTTTGCTCCTTTTTCTTTCTTTGACCTTCCGAGCTCTGTTTAGCAGCCAGGAAAATTCAGATAGAGATGGGGTGATCAGCTGGAGCCAACAAGTTGGAGCCGGAACTCTGATCTAGGTTTCTTGGACCCTAGAACATTCTACTTGGGTTTTTGCATTGGCTAGTCCAGAGGAGGAGGGAAGAACTATAGGTTGTGTGGTCATTCAAGTTTTTTTAAACTTTCACAACTATGCATTCATCCAGCCAATATACTACACTGCTCACAAAAATTAGGGAATATTTTATAGCTTTATATTCATTTTGAAATATCCCTTAATTTTTGTGATCAGTATATTTCTCAAGTGCTTACTATGTTCTAAACCAGGGGTCCCCAAACTACGGCCCGCGGGCCACATGCAGCCCCCTGAGGCCATTTATCCGGCCCCCACCGCACTTCCGGAAAGGGCACCTCTTTCATTGGTGGTCAGTGAGAGGAGCATAGTTCCCATTGAAATACTGGTCAGTTTGTTGATTTAAATTTACTTTTTCTTTATTTTAAATGTTATATTTGTTCCCGTTTTGTTTTTTTACTTTAAAATAAGATATGTGCAGTGTGCATAGGGATTTGTTCATAGTTTTTTTATAGTCCGGCCCTCCAATGGTCTGAGGGACAGTGAACTGGCCCCCTGTGTAAAAAGTTTGGGGACCCCTGTTCTAAACTCTAAGCCTGCTGTATAGTACAGTGTAACCCAAACAAAAGAAGGTTCCCACCATCAAGGAGCTTGTTTTAATGCCTTCCTTTGCAAGTTGCAAACATTAACTCATGTGATTTTCACAACTGGGTTATGTAGATATTAAGATTACATTTTACAGAGAAAATTGAGGCACTAAGAGATTAAGAACCGCAATGGTGAAAAAAAAAAAAGTTAATGTCTTTGATGACCTATTCTGCATTCCAGGGGCTCCCAATCTACTCAGAGAGTGAATAAAAGGTGATTTTTGTAAGGTGACCAATTGTCCTCCTTTAGGGAGGACAGTCCTTTTTTTGGTAAGTTCTGTCCTCCCCCTAAAAGTGTCCTCCTACATGTCCTCCTTTTGATATTGGAAGACTAATCTGTAAATGTCTGTATTCGATAGATGCAGAGTTGATCCATTGCACGTGATGTGACATATTTGTATTTGACATGATGATTCATCAAGGATCAGTACAGTGCGACAAGACGCAATTGTGAGATGCATGTGCTCCGCACAGGAGACCTTGAGAAAGCGCGTGATATACCTAGCACAAATGGCTTTGTGTACTTCTTACTGAAACATGACACGGCACATACAACATTGTAGACTCACGATTATTTCTTTCTCAGTGAATATTCAATCATAGACAGGTAAGAACAATTCATGTTTTATTAATTCATTATCTATTTAATAATTTTCAAATACATATTTTATTTACAAGTATTTTCCTGAAATTCGAGTTGTTGTTTTTTTGTTTGTTTGTTTTGTTTGGGTTTTTTTTGTATTTTTCTGAAGCTGGAAATGGGGAGGCAGTCAGACAGACTCCCACATGCGCCCAACCGGGATCCACCCGGCATGCCCACCAGGGGGCGATGCTCTGCCCATCCAGGGCATCGCTCTGTCGTGACCAGAGCCACTCTAGTGCCTGGGGCAGAGGCCAAGGAGCCATCCCCAGCGCCCGGGCCAGCTTTTGCTCTAATGGAGCCTCGGCTGCGGGAGGGGAAGAGAGAGACAGAGAGGAAGGAGGGGGGAGGGGTGGAGAAGCAGATGGGGGCCTCTCCTGTGTGCCCTAGCCGGGAATCGAACCCAGGACTTCTGCACGCCAGGCCGACGCTCTACCACTGAGCCAACCGGCCAGGGCCCTGAAATTCAAGTTTTAAAATGGAAATCTAAACTCAAACCTTATCTATTAATAACGCATTTTGATTAAATAGTTGCATGAAACATGTTTTTTAATTAGAAAATGATAAATACACCCAAATATCACTCCAAATTAGTGGTTTATTTTTACTAAATGAGTACTTTTTCTTACAATTATTAAAAATTAGCCTGACCTGTGGTGGCGCAGTGGATGAGGGCGTCGACCTGGAAATGCTGAGGTCGCCGGTTCGGGGCCCTGGGCTTGCCTGGTCGGGGCGCATGTGGGAGTTGATGCTTCCAGCTCCTCCCCCCTGTCTCTCTCTCCTCTCTCTCTCTCCCTCTCTCTCCTCTCTAAAATGAATAAATAAAAGTAAAAAAAAAAATTAAGCATCGGCCTGGCGTGCGGAAGTCCCAGGTTTGATTCCCGGCCAGGGCACACAGGAGAGGCAGGCGCCCATCTGCTTCTCCACCCCTCCCCCTCTCCTTCCTCTCTGTCTCTCTCTTCCCCTCCCGCAGCCAAGGCTCCATTGGAGCAAAGATAGCCCGGGCGCTGGGGATGGCTCCTTGGCCTCTGCCCCAGGCGCTAGAGTGGCTCTGGTCGCAACAGAGCAACGCCCCAGAGGGGCAGAGCATCGCCCCCTGGTGGGCAGAGCGTCGCCCCTGGTGGGTGTGCCAGGTGGATCCCAGTCGGGCACATGTGGGGGGAGTCTGACTGTCTCTCCCCGTTTCCAGCTTCGGAAAAATACCAAAAAAAAAAAAAAAAAAAATTAATAGGCATGTAAGATAATTACAATATA